>NC_079459.1:30425654-30463154 GCF_903798145.1 Danio aesculapii | reverse complement strand
GACAGGGATGGTAATCAAGACCTAAGAGGGGCGAGGTAAGAATATACTTCAAATGTTGAGACTTTGATTGAAGATTACCAACGTTTGTTTTTCAGTGGCTTAACATTCACAGATACATTGTTCACCTAAAAAATAACAATGTGTGCTAGCGTAATAAACACAGTAAATTTACATAACAAATTTACATAATTTACACAGGTTTTAAACAACTCATTAGAAAATCTAAAATGTCCCTTCGTTTTTATGGAGATTTAAGTAAACTTCTCAGGACAGTTTGCTCCCCAAAATATAGCAAAGTATAGTCGCAGTTACCCAGACACAAACTTGTGTACGCAGTGTGTATTTTTCCAAATCTACAGCGGGGCCATTGTGCCTCATAAAACCGCAACGGCGTCAAGAGTTTTTTTTTTTTCCTGGCAGGGTTCATTTCTCATCCGCTCGGCTGGAAGAGCCGCGTGATATTAGAGGAGTTCCACAGTAAATAAAGCTCATATAGATGAATTTCAGCCGTGTGGTATTCCTCTGGATAATTTATTCTTTTGTTTGTGTCTTTGACTGTGGATTTGCATATTTTGATTGTTTTCGCCTCTGTGGGTGAGTGAAAGACAGCTCCAGAGATTTTCACCTCACAGCTGCTGCGGTTATCTCACTTTCCACTCCAAATGTGTGCGCTTTTAAAAGCTCATAAATGCCTTATATTTGTTTTGCGAAGGTGAAGTGTGTTGTTTTTTTCCTTTCGATGGCGGAATGCTTTCCTGTTGCTGCTTAATATGCAGCGACAGCTAAAAGTCATGAGGAGGTTGATTGTCTTGAGACGTGTAAACAGTGCGACTGTGGATAGAGCCGAAAATAAAGCGCCAAAACATGACACAGAAATATCCGCATATACGCGGACAAAAGTACATATTGCTGACTAATAATAAAAAAATATTTTGGCAAATCTGTTTGATGTTGGTGGTTCAGGAGTAACCCGCATCACCAATCCCAGCAGGCACACAACATCAGAAGATGTTAATATTAGGTTAGATTTTAATCGTGACATCAGGTGACCAAAATTCAATGTCTAGCCAGCGTCTAAGGACAACCTTATTTTGACATCCAGTAATGACGTTGATATTTGGTTGATTTTAGGTTGTGTTGGAAAGTGACCAAAATCCAACGTCGAGTTATCTTAAACCAACGTCATATTAACGTCAAATACTGACATTTATTTGTCAGGTATAGCAAAATCCAAAATCCAACATCTGATAGATGTCACGTCCACACAACGTCAAGCTGTTACATCATTAGATGTTGATATTTGGTTAATTTTAGGTTGGACATTGACATGGACCTGACATTGGGTTCTGACGTCAACCAGATTTTCATTTCCAAATAAAATGCAACGTCCCACGACATTGGTGTACAACGTCAATCTGACATCATGTTAATGTCCGGTGCCTGCTGGGATAATCCATCCATTCATTCGTTACTCTGATTAAAGTTTGTTTATTCTATTGTTTGTTTGCTTGTTTTTGTTGTTCTGTTATTTTTTTTTGTTTGTTCGTTCTATTATTTGTATATTCATGTTTTTTGTCATTCATTTGTTTGTTCGTTCTATTCATTTGTTCATAATTTGTGCAGTTCTGTCTGCATTCTATTTTTTGTTAATTAATTCTGTTGTTCTCTTGAATGTTTGTTCATTTATTCAGTAGTTCTGTTGATTGTTTGTTTGTTCTGTTGAATGTTTGTTCATTTATTCTGTAGTTCTGTTGATTGTTTGTTTGTTCTGTTGAATGTTCGTTCATTTATTCTGTAGTTCTGTTGATTGTTTGTTCCTTCTATTGTTTTTGTCATTAGTTCTGTTGTTTTGTCTATTGTTTGTTTGTTTTGTCAATGTTTTGTTCATTCTATTTATTTGTTCATTATTTCTGTTGTTCTGTTGACTGCTTGTTTATTCTATTGTTTGTTTATTTGTCCATTCATTCTGTTGTTCTGTCTTGTTTGTTTGTTTTGCCTATTTTTTGTTCATTCATTCTGTTGTTCTGTTGTATGTTTGTTTGTTTGTTTGTTTGTTTGTTGATTATTCCTTCTGTTGTTCGGTTTAATATTTCTTTTGTTCTATTGTTTGTTTGTTTGTTTGTTTGCTTGTTCTTCTGTTCTGCTGATTTATCATTTTGTTACTTTTATGTTGATTCTTTGTTTGTTCATTCATTCTGTTGTTCTGTTGTATGTTTGTTTGTTCTATTTATTTGTTTATTCTGCTGTTCTGCTGATTTACAGTTTTGTTGTTTTTATGTTGATTGTTTTTTGTTTTTTTGTTTGCTCATTTGTTCTGTTGTTCTATCTTGTTTGTCTGTTCATTCAACATGCATGTTTCATTTCTTCTGTTGTTTTGTCTTTAGTTTGTTTGTTCTGTTGTTTGTTTGTTTTGTCATTCGTTTTTTGTTAATTCATTCTGTTGTTCTGTTGATTTTTTTAAAATTATTTTTCATACCTTTTTCTGTCGACTGTTTGCTTGCACTATTGTTTGTTTTCATTCTGTTGTTGACATTTATTCTGTTGTTTTGTCAACTGTTTGTTTGTTCGTTCTGTTGTTTGTTTGTTCGTTCTTTTTGTTGTTTTGTCTGTTGTTGTTTCTTCATTCTAATTTTTGTCCATTCCTTCTGTTGTTCTGTCTATTGTTTGTTTGTTCATTCTATTGTTTGTTCATTTCTTCTGTTATTTTGTTTGTTCTGTTGTTTGTTGTTTTGTCAATCGTTTTTTGTTTATTCATTCTGTTGTTCTGTTGTTGTTGTTGTTGTTTTCATTCCTTTGTTCTGTCGACAGTTTGCTTGTACTATTGTTTGTTCATTCATTCTGTTGTTGACATTTATTCTGTTGTTCTGTAAACTGTTTGTTTGTTCTTTCTGTTGTCTGTTTGTTTGTTTGTTTTGTTCTTCTGTCTATTGTCGTTTCCTAATTCAAATTTTTGTTTGTTTGTTTATTCTAATGTTTAATTTATTCTGTCGTTTCCTAATTCAAATCTTCAAATTTTTCAATCCTTCTGTTGTTATCTCTATTGCTTGCTTGTTTGTTTGTTCTATTGTTCGTTTGTTTTGTCAATAGTTTATTTTGTTCATTTTATTTTTTGTTCACTCATTTGTTGTTCTGTTAATTGTTTGTTCACTCTGTTGTTTGTTCATTCATTCTGCTGTTCTGCTGATTTATCAGTTTGCTTTTGTTTATTTATTTTGTTGCTGATTGTTTGTTCATTGATTTATTTTATTGTTATAGCGATGGTTTCTGTTCTTTTTTGTTTGTTTATGTTTTTCATTCTGTTTGTTGTTCTGTTGAAGGTTTGTTCATTCTGTTGTTTGTTTATTCACACCGATCTGTCAACTGTTTGTTTGCTCTATTGTTTGTTCATTAATTCTGTTGATTGTTTGTTAATTCACGTGTTTGTTTGAATGAATGTTTGTTCAATAATTATTTTGTTTTGCTGATTTATCATCTTGTTGTTTTGCTCATTAATTTTGTTGCTGACTGTTTATTCATTCAGTTGTGTTTCTTCATTTATTCTCTTGTTCTCTTGTTCTGTTGTTTGTTTGTTTGTTTGTTCGTTTTTTCTGTTTTCCACTGATTGTTTGTTAGTTCCTTCTATTCTATTGCTTGTTTGTTTGTTCATTTATTCTGTTCCTGTGTTAAATGTTTGTTTATTTGATCATTCCAATGCCTGCTCATTCATTCAATCTATTATTTTAAAATTCTATTTATTGTTTGTCTGTTTGTTTATTTGTATTGTAAATGTGTTTGCTCAATCGGTGGGCCTTTTGTTCATTTATTCTATCGGTCACTTGTTTGTTCATTCGTTCTGTCATTTTTCAATCGTTTGATGTATCTTCGTTTGTTTGTTTTTCAAAAGATTGTTTATTTCCTTAAGTGTTCATTCTACCTTTTTTTATAATTATTCATATCATTTTATATTCACCTGCAATGTTATCACTTTGAATCATTGTTTTATCTATTCATTATTGCTGTAAATATTGCATATTTTTTACAATGATGTTGTAGGTAAAAATATGATATGTGTCCCCTGTTGTCTTGAATCCTGCCAGTTTGGTCACATTTATGTGACATATCTATTATTAAACACATTTCTTACCTATGAAACTTATGCAAAATTCATATGAAATGCATGACGAAAATGTGTGCAATATATCACAACAAAAACAAAACAGCGTAAATTATTCTGTTTAAATGTTATCTGAAACTCTTCTGCCACACATAGCTTTAACATCAATCACAAGAAATGATGAATTCACCTGTAACCTTTACTAATGGACTTCTGGAAGGGCCCTTCGTGAGGGGATTTAGATGTTCCCTTTGGTTTGGAACCCTTCCTGAAGTATAATTTAAGGGCGCGAAACACTATTTGGAATTTGTCCTCCATCTATCAATCTGTCTATCGTTCTGTCTCCCATTTTATCATTCTATCTGCACGGGCTCTGTCTAGAAATGCAGTGGGCTTCTGGATCTGAGCTGCTGTTTTGTTTGTAATGAGTGTGTGTCTGCTATACTGGCAGTGTCTCCCAGCCATCAGGGAAAGATCCTGGCAGACGCTCGTCATAATTAAGGTCTTATTAAGGACATCGCCGGGTGCCAGATATACCCGATTCACCTGTTTCTGAAGAAGATGAGATTCTGTTCGCATCTGGGGAGAGTTCCAATTTAAAAAAAAAACACCAAGATTAAAATTAGGACTAGTTTTGTAGAAGTACATTTCAGAACTGCACTGTGACCAATTAAAAATGATGATTTTACTTTAAACTTTTAGCTTTTATGTTAAATAATCTCAAAAAAGTTACTTTTATTAAAATTTTAATAGTTTGAGAATACTCAGAGTGAATCTTTAGTAAATGATCAATTGATTCATATGGTCAGGTCAGAGTGAATCTTCAGTAAATGATCCACCGGTTCATATGGTGAGGTAATAGTGAAGCTCAAGTAAATAACTCACTGATTCATATGGTCCGGTCAGAGTGAATCTCCTGCATATTATCTACTGATGCATATGGTCAGGTCAGAGTGAACCTCCAGTAAATGATCCACTAATTCATATGGTCAGGTTATCGTGAATTACTAGTAAATGATCCACTGATTCATATGGTCAGGTCAGAATGAATCTTCAGTAAACGATTCACCTATTCATATGGTAAGCTCTGAGTGAATCTCAAATAATTGATCCACCAACGCAAATGGTCAGTTCTGAGTGAATTTCCAGTAATTGACTCAGAGATTCACATGGTCAGGTAAGAGTGAATCTCCAGTAAATGATCCACTGATTCACACCAATTCATATGGTCAGGTTAGATGAATCTCCAGTAAATGACTCACTGATTCATGTAGTCGGGTCAGAGTTAATCTACAGTAAATGATTCCCCAATTTATATGGTTAGGTCAGTGTGAATCTCAAGTAAATGATCTAGTGATTTATATGGTCAGGTCAGAGTGAATCTCCATTAAATTATCTACTGATTCATTTGGTCAGGTCTGAGTTAATCTCCAGTAAATGATTCACCAATTAATATGGTCAGGTTAGATTAAATCTCCAGTAAATGATCCACTGATTCATATGGTCAGGTCAGAGTTACGCTCGAGTACATAATTTGCTAATTCATATGGTCAGGTCCGAGTGAATTTTCAGTAAATGATCAATTGATTCATATGGTCAGGTTAGAGTGAATCTCTAGTAAATGATTCACCAATTCATATGGTCAAGTCAGAGTGAATCTCCAGTAAATGATCCACTGATTCATATGGTCAGGTCAGAGTGAATCTCCAGTAAATGATCCACTGATTCATATGGTCAGGTCAGAGTGAATCTCTAGTAAATGATTCACCAATTACTATGGTCATGTCAGAGTGAATCTCAAGTAAATGATCCACTGATTCATATGGTCAGGTCAGAGTTACGCTCGAGTACATAATTCGCTTATTCGTATGATCAGGTTAGAGTGAATCACCAGTTAATGATTCACAGATTCATACGATCAGCTCTGAGTGAATCAGAATAAAACATGAACAGAATAAAGCATGCTTTTTTTACCTTTAGTTACTTAATTTGACTCAAATAAATTAGTAAATGTACACTGTTTATGTTTACTGAAATAATATTGTACTTGTCAATATCTGTATTCAGTCATATCTTGTATCTTGTACTTCATCCACCGCTGATCTATGCAGATGTTTGCATAAATTCATCACAACCGGCTTTACCCAGAAGCCTCTTATATAATGAAACCTGTGTGTGTAAGAAGCGTAAACAGCAGTCAGTGAGCAGAACGCTGAATTGATGCAAAACAACAATCCACCAGCTCATAAGCGTTGATTATACAGGCTGATCTGCTCCGACAGTGTACATAAACACAGTGGGCAGAACTCTGCGGCTGATCAACCCCAAAATCCTCCCCCAAATAAATCTTAGCATAGATACAGTTGAATTCAGAATTATTCGCCCTCCTGTGAATTTGTTTTTCTTTTTTAAATATTTCCCAAATGATGTTCAACAGATCAAGGGATTTTTCACAGCATTTCCTATAATATTTTTTCTTCTTAAGAAAGTCTTATTTGTTTTATTTTGGCTAGAAAAAAAGCAGTTTAAATTTTTTTAAACCATTTTAAGGTCAATATTATTAGCCCCTTAAAGGGCCCATAGTTTACCTCTTTTTTATGATTTAATATTAATATTATGGTTCTTCTGAGTGTGCCAGTTTAGGTTCAGTTTAAAACACAATTCAGATTTTTTATTATAATGTGTTAAAAAGTGTCATGTTGGGGGCGTGTCCACAGTTCGCTGATTTAGGGGTGTGTTGCTTCACATGTAGATAAGTTTCGGCTTCCCGCCCAACGTAACAAGGGGGCGGAGCCATGAGCTCACCCACTCTGTGTTTGGGCAGACTGAGAGAAGGAGCAGGAGTGGGAGGATCAGCAATCAGCCGTACATATACGACTCTGACACAGACCAAGCAGAGAGTACAAAATCATTTGTGTCTTTGTACAGTTTTACAGCCAACTGTGTGCTAGTTTCAAGTACCGAGCTTGTAAACCGAGACAAATAACCGTGCACACGGAATTAACTTTGACTAAGGCACCGGATGCGTCGCTCGAAGCTGCGACACGGCACACCAGACACTCTGTGTGGCGCGGCAGAAACATGAAGTGTCCCGAATCGTCGCGCCGTTGTGTGTACCCTGATAGAAACCTATGTTTAGAATTCTAAAACGCATGGCACAGCATCAGGTACAGCAGCACCTAGTAAAGATCACAGGGAGCTTCTGCGATCGCGAGAAATGCAAACGACTGAAGTATAAGGTAGACTCAATGAGAAGTACACATGTTTGCAAACCTACCTAAAGATACAACCAATAATTCCGATTAGTATATATTGCTCTTTGTTGAGCCCAATGAGTCTTGCATCTAAAAATAGAGCTAGCGTGTTCCTTTAGTGATACTGCTTCGACTCACGCTGAAAATGGCGGACGTGAATCAACAAACTGAGGATATGATGACGCGCCTGTCAATCAATATTGGTGGGCGTGGGGACCGCTCTCCTACGTAAAGTTGCGATCGATCTGAAAACCGCTCCAATTGGTCCACCGTTTTTTATGTTGTTAAATTGAAAAAAAAGCACTGGGTGTGCTTATATCACCCCAATATGACAGTCTATACACCATACATGCACATATGTCTGTCCAAACAGCTTGAAAAGTAGATTTTGTACCATAGGTGCCCTTTAAGCAATTTTTTAGATAGTCTACAGAACCAATTCTGTACCAATTCTGTTCATAAATTTTATGGACAGAATTTCAAAGCGCAGACTTTGTCTGGAGGGGGTCCGGTTCAGGAACCACAGGATCTCATCATCATAATTTGCAGATTATGTTGTTCTGTTAGCTTCATCGAACATGGACCTTCAGCATGCACTCGGGCGGTTTGCTGCTGAGTGTGACGCAGCTGGGATGAGAATCAGCACCTCCAAGTCCGAGGCCATGGTGCTCCACCGGAAAAAGGTGGTTTGCCATCTCCAGATGGGAGGGAAGTCCTTACCCTAGGTGGAGAAGTTCAAGTATCTTGGGGTTTTGTTCACGAGTGAGGGAAGGATAGAGCGTGAGAGGTGGATTGGTGCAGTGGCGGCAGTAATACGGTCGATGTATCAGTCTACTCTGGTAAAGAAAGAGCTGAGCCGAAAGGCAAAGCTCTCGATTTACCGGTTAATCTTCATTCCTACTCTCACCTATGGTCATGACTGAAAGGAAAAGATCTCGGATAAATGCGGCTGAAATGAGTTTCCTTCGCAGTGTGTCAGGGCGCACCCTTATAGATAGGTTGAGGAGCTCTGTCACCCGGGAGGAGCTCGGAGTAGAGCCGCTGCTTCTCCACATCGATAGAAGTCAGCTGAGGTGGCTCAGGCATCTGTTTTGGATGCCTCCAGCACCCCTACCTAGGAAGGTGTTCTAGGCATGTCCCACCAGGAGGAAGCCTCATGGAAGACCCAGAACACGCTTTACGGACTATGTCTCTCGGCTGGCCTGGGAATGCCTCTGGAGCCCCCTGGAGGAGCTGGAGGAAGTGTCTGGGGGAGGGAGGTCTGGAGTTCTCTCCTAAGACTGCTGCCCCCGTGACCCAGCCCAGGATAAGCGGATGAAAATGACATGTCTACAGAACAAACCACCACTTTACAACAGCCCCTTTAACACAGTGATACCAGTAAATACCAGTAAAATTACTGGAATGACTTTACTGGTGAATTCAACTATGTGCTGTTCACACAGGCAAGGGCGTTCCAGAATTTTTCCCTGAAAGACCATTTACACATCCATTCCAAAATAGATCAAATTCTGACTTTATTAATCAAAAGTGAGCTCTAAGCGGCTGCACTTAGTATTAAACATGAAGGAACATGAACATGACTGTCTTTTTCATGATGCTTCCACTTTTATTTAAAACTTTAGCATCCATGTAGCTGCTTTTGTCTCAGAGATGGACCAAATAACTAGGAAGAAATCCGCTAACATTATCATCCGAAGGCAGAAGTGCTAACTGCAGCTATAACAGGTTTGTTTACTCAATTGGCGACATTATAAATTCTGATGGATATTGTGAACAACATCGATGAAAAGATACGGATGAACGCTTTCGCATATCGAGATGTACATTTGAGTTTGTGCTGCAGCTTGTGAGATGCTTTTTAAAAGGAAAGACTCCCGGTGTTGACTCATAGGAGCGCTCTTTCACATGGATGCACATCATGCAGAGCTGGCAGGTAAACTCACAGCAGTTTATCATAACCATTTCATCGATTATTTTTCACACAGATGGCACTAAGAAGGAATATAGAAACGTTATCTGACTAACATCAAGCAACTGAATGTGTCTGGAAAAGGATTCAAGGGCTTTTATTTTCATAAACAGTGCGGATGTGAATGCGTCTGAGTGTTCTGATTGGCCGGAGTAGACGTCCCATGTCAGCACGTTCTAAACATGAACACGCTCTTTCTGGCAATGCTCCCTCTGCGTTCACACAGCGTAGCATTCTGGTTACAACGTCTCTTACTGGAAGATTTCCAGAACAAATTTACCGGTATTTTCAAAAAGAGCCTGTTCACACATCATATCTTTCCGGAAAATTGCTGGTAATTTTCCAGAAAAGTCTGTATGTTTGAAAGGGTCTAATGACTTGCCTAATTACCCTAGTTAAGCCTTTAAATGTCACTTTAAGCTAAATACTAATTTCTTGAAAAATATCTAGTAAAATATCATGTACTGTCATGATGGCAAAGATAAAATAAATGTTATTAGAAATTAATTATTAAAACTGTTATGTTTAAAAACGTGTTGAAAAAAATCTTCTTACCATTAATATATACAGGAGGCTAATAATTTAGGAGGGCTAATAATTTAATAAATAACAATAAATTAAATTCATCTATGTGCTGTCCACACAGGCAAGGACGTTCCAGAATTTTTTCCAGAAAGACCATTTACACATCCATTCCAAAATACCGAAAATTCTGACTTCATTAATCGAAGATGAGCACCAAGCGGCTGCACTTGTATTAAACATCAAGGAACATGAACATGTCTGTCTTTTTCATGATGGTTCCACTTTTATTTAAAACTTAACATTCGTATAGCTGCTTTTGTCCCAGAGATGGACCAAATAACTAGGACAAAAACCCGCTAACGTTACCATCCAGAAAAGCTGGCTGCAGATAAAAACAGCTTTGTTTACTCATTAGGCGATATTATAAATTCTGATGGATATTGTGAACTACATCGATGAAAATATATGGAGGAACACTTTCGCATGTCGAGATGTACATTTAAGATTGTGCTGCAGCTTGTGAGATGCTTTTATAAAATGAAAGACTCACGGTGTTGTAGGCTATACTCAAATCTGACTCATTGGAGCGCTCCTTCTCGTCCAGTTATCAGCTGACATTTAGCAGCTAAAGAGAAGGATTTAAAGCTATTGATTTTCATAAACATCTTAAACGAATTTACCTGTATTTTCAGAAAGGGCCTGTCCACATATGATTCCTTTCCGGAAAATTGCTGGTTATTTTTCAGAAAAGTCTGTAAGTGTGAATGACTTGCCTAATTACCCTAGTTAAGCCTTTAAGGTCCCGTTTACACTAATATGTTTTAGTTTTGAAACAGCGGTTTAGATTGAAATTTCACCTAGCATTTCTGAACAGTTCTTCATCCACACTACACCGCTGAATAGTGATGTGACGTTGTGCTCAGAGGCTTCGAAACATGTATAAAAAAAAAAGATACATCTCGCAGTGAAGCATTGTACCGGAGCTTGATTCGTTTTGCCATCATCACGTGATCAGTGACGTCCAAAGCTTCATTTTCGCCTATACCCACGTGACTGCTTAGAATTTTGATTCAAAGGTTTAAACACCCTCATAGGTTAGTAAAGTGTATATGGAGATTACATACATTTCTACTGTTTCAAAGCACTGCACCGGTCCCACACACCAGTAATTAAACTAAAATACTATAGTAATTTATAGTAAAAAGGTTTTGAACCATACTAAAGTGTATTACCGTATTTTTTACAACTATCTTTAAAGAAAATCACTGCATATCGTAGAATAGTTGTTAACGGAGACCAGTTGGCGAATGCAGCCTGAAAGCCGTACTCACATAGCCTCGTCCTTAGAGCATTCGCCTCCCATGCAGGAATGGCTTGTTTGATCCCCGCTTGGAATGAGCGGGTGGGTGAAGGACTAGCTGGAATACGATGTAAACACTTTTGAATACCTTGGATTTTACTACAGTCATCTGTGGTGTAATGTTATATACCTTATGTGTAAAAACTACAGTAATTGAGTAATTTGTTTATATTACTGTTGTTGTAGTACTACATTAATGAGTTGGTCTGTTGCGAACGTTTGACATTATTGCAACACAGTGCTTTCCCACACTTTAACCAGAAGAGGTCCTCATCGAGCTCTGATTTAGAAAGCTTCGAGTAACGAACCTTTTTCCAATACAATTGAGTCGAGTGCACAGGTTCAGTAAGCTTCATTTCAACATCTCTACCGCTGAAAACACACATCACGCGACCACACACACACTGTCATGCGCTGCAGTGTATGCGGAGGTCTGAGCTCCAGGCAGTCAGCGGGTGCTTTGAGCACACCTCCCCAGATGAGAGCAGTGCACGTCGGACAGTTCAACAAGGATATACCACTGGATCTCATCTCACTATAGTTGTTAAACGTGATATTTAATTCGTCTTGACTCTTTCTAACGACTCTTTGGTCTTTTGAATCTATTACTTGTTCTCAGGTAAAACGTTTTGTCTGAGCGCAAAGATAAGTTAAAATATTAATTTATGTAACCACGGTCACTGATTCTGCTTATTTGACCGATTGCTTGCCTTTATTTCCTATATTGTATAAACTTATTGTACTTTATATTTTTATAATTATTGATTATTAAAACTGATATTCAGCAAAAGAGTCTATATTAATTAATATTTTTAATAAATTATTTAATCATAAGCTCCATTTTACTATAAATATACATACAGTGAAAATGACGGTCATAATAATATGTAGCTACATGACGCCTGAACATTTTTGATGTCTGTTGTATGTTAATTTTAAAATGAAAATAGGCATTTACATATATCATGTTTATTTTATTGTTAAGATGTGATGTGAATGATGTTATTTGAAAATTTACCCGACATGTCCTCTGGAGTTTGTTTTGAGCACACCTCCCCAGATGAGAGCAGCGCACGTCGGACAGTTCATCAAGGGTATACCGCTGGATCTCAACTCACTATAGTTGTTAAACGTGATATTTAATTCATCTTGTCTCCATCTTATGACTCTTTGGTCTTATGAATCATTACTTATTTTTAGGTAACACATTTTGGCTGAGCGCAAATATAAGTTCATATATTAATTTATGTAATCACGTACACTGATTCTGCTTATTTGACTGATTGCTTGCCTTTATTTCCTATATTGTATAAACTTATTTTACGTTATATTTTTATAATGGCCATTATTGATTATTAAAACTGACATTCAGCAAAAGAGTCTATGTATGTTTCATATTTTTCAATAAATTTATTAATTATAGCCTCCGTTTTATTATAAATTTTTTTATTATAAATATTATAAATTACATTTTTTTTTTCCATATCAAAGTCTGAACTTACAAGGATGCAAGACTTAACTTTGTGTACTTAATATTGCTGAAAAAGCCCCAATCACGTAGCTCAAATGTCTGCAGCCATGCTTCTGTTTTCAGATGTCTCCATTTTCCCCCATCCACACTGAGACGTAGCACTACTTTGTTAAAATCAAAATGGCCTCTTCAGTGTTTCCAAAACGCTCAGTTTTCGGCGCTCCAATACTCTTGAGTAGTGTGGAAAATATTACATACTGTCATCATGGCAAAGATAAAAGTAATCAGTTATTAGGAATGAGTTATTAAAACTATTATGTTTAGAAATGTGTTGAACAAATCTTCTTACCATTAATAAACAAACACAGGGGGACTAATAATTCAGGAGGGCTTATAATTCAGACTTCAGCTGTATATACAGTAGGATATGTTTATCTGAACGGCAGCTGCTTGTATCTGTATTTGTTTTGCCCTGATGCGAAAAATCCGAAGTCTCCAGCTTGATTGAATTTTCTGCCGAACTTCAAATGTCAGATTGTGCTCGCTCTGGTTTTCTCTGAGCGCTGAAACATCCTCGGTAACATTAAGACACGTCTTGCCTAATTAAACTGTAATTAAATTCCTACTCCAGGGGTTCTATTTTAAACACGATACAATAACACTCGTCCTGCTCCGACACCAGAGAAAACAGCTCTTGTAAAAGTGGCTCTTGTAAAAAAAATAAATAAAGTATTGTGAGAATGTCCTAATGTAGTGTTTTTTAAAAGTAAATGATTCAGATGTTTGGGCGACACGGTGGCTCAGTGGTTAGCACTGTCGCCTCACAGCAAGAAGGTCACTTGTTCGAGTCCCAGCTGGGCCAGTTGGAATTCTGAATGAATTTGACTCTTGCATTACATACAGTGAGTACGGAAAGTATTCAGACCCCCTTAAATTTTTCACTCTGCTATATTGTTGTTTTGCAGCTATTTGCTAAAATCATTTAACTTCATTTTTCCTCATTAATGTACACACAGCACCCCATATTGACAGAAAAACACAGAATTGCTTTCAGGTTTGCTTTCCAACAAGACAATGACCCTAAGCCTGGGGTGTCAAACTCAATTCCTGAAGGGCCACAGCCCTGCAGAGTTTAGTTCCAGCCCTGCTTCAACACAGCAATCTGTAGGTATCAAACGAGCCTAAAGCACTCAATTAGTTTGATCAGGTGTGTTTAATTAGGATTGGAGCTAAACTGTGCAGAGCTATGGCCCTCCAGGAACTGAGTTTGACACCTGTGCCCTAAGCACACAGAAAAAATAACGAAGGAGTGGCTTCACAACAACTCTGTGACTGTTCTTGAATGGCCTAGCCAGAGCCCTGACTTAAACCTAATTGAGCATCTCTGGAGAAGCCTAAAAATAGCTGCCCACCAATGTTTACCATCTAACCTGACAGAACTGGAGAGGATCTGCAAGGAGGAATGGCAGAGGATCCCCAAATCCGGGTGTGAAAAACTGGTTGCATCTTTCCTAAAAAGACTCACAGCTGTATTAGATCAACGGGTGCTTCTACTACATACTGAGCAAAGGGTCTGAATACTTAGAACTGTGTGGTATTTCAGCTTTTATTTTATTACATCTGCAATAATTTCAACAATTCTGCGTTTTTCTGTCTGTATGGGGTGCTGTGTGTACATTAATGAGGGAGAAAATTTCACTTAATGGATTTTAGCAAATGGCTGCAACATAACAGAGTGAAACATTTAAGGAGTCTGAATATTTTCCGTACCCAATGTAAATTATTTTTTTGTCTTGTTTCTAGTCCAAATATCGAACAATTCGAGAAGCCAAAAATATTGTCTTGTTTTCAGAAATAATATGTCAAAATTAAGTGAGTTTTTTCTTAAAAGAGGCTAAATAATCTGCCAATGGAGTAAGCAAATCTGTTTTTTTGACATGAGATTATTTTCTTTCCCCATTGTCTGATTATTTAGCTTGTTTTTAGGAAAAATGCACTTAATTTTGACTTGTTATTTCTTAAAACAACATGATATGTTTTGTGTGTCTGGAAAAAAATTCTTGATTTAACAATTTGTAGATGTTTGAAATAGAAACAAGACAAACAATCTAAGTAAGAAAAGCTTCTTTGCAGTGTAATAGTGAAAAATAACCCACAGCAAATGGTTAAAAGTACATGAAAACTGCAGACTTGGCAACAGAGTGGATAAGCTCCGCCTCTGCACATTTTTATGTGTATTTATTAATGCTTCTTATAAACGATGAATCTGTGCATCATTTTGTAAAAATTCACTTCTCCTCATAATCTTTAATTAAGTGTTATAACCTTCCCTCCACCCTCAAAATGACTTCGTTTTACTTCTGGTCACATGGAATGCCTTTAGGGTGGGGCTATCAATCATTTAGGGCGGGGCTATCTGTTTTAGAGTGGGGCTATCAGTTCTTTAGGGTGGGGCTATTGGTCCTTTAGGACAGGGCTATCAGTCCTTTAAGGTGGTGCTATAGATCCTTTAGGGCAGATCTATCAGTGCTTTAGGGTGGAGCGATCAGTACTTCAGGGTGGAGCTATTGTAATGACCTGTAAAGCTGCTCTAGCGACAGATGCTAGAGGCCATGGTCTTTAGCCTCCTTGGTAGAGCACCCGACTCCCATGCGGAAGGTCGCCGGTTCGAGACCAGCTCGAAGCGGGTTGGGTGGCGTAGGACCGGTGGGGTGGGGCTATTAGGGCTTCAGGGCAGTACTTTTGGGCAGGAATATTGGTCCTTTAGGGCGGGGCTATCAGTGCTTTAAGGTGGTGCTTTAGCTGCTTTAGGGCAAGTCTATCAGTGCTTTAGGGTGGGCCTATCAGTCCTGTGGTGCTATCAATCCTTCAGGGCAGGACTATCAGTACTTTAGGGTGGGGCTTTTCGTCATTTTGGGTGGAGCGATTAGTACTTTAGGGTGGAGCTATCATACCTTTAGGATGGGGCTATCAGTGCTTTAGGGCGGGACTATCAGTCATTTAGGGTGGGGTTATCAGTCCTTTAGAGTGGTGCTATCAGTGCTTTGGGGCAGGGCTATCAGTCCTTTAGGGTGGGACTGTAAGTGCTTTAGGGTGAAGCTAATAGTCTTTTGGGGTGGAGCTATCAGTGCTTTAGGGCGGGGCTATCATTCCTTTAGGGTGGTGCTATCAGTAATTTAGGGTGGAGCTATCAGTCTTTTAGGGCGGGACTATCAGTCATTTAGGGTGGGGTTATCAGTCCTTTAGAGTGGTGCAATCAGTGCTTTGGGGCAGGGCTATCAGTCCTTTAGGGTGGGACTGTAAGTGCTTTAGGGTGAAGCTAATAGTCTTTTGGGGTGGAGCTATCAGTGCTTTAGGGCGGGGCTATCACTCATTTAGGGCAGAGCTATGTGTGCTTTAGGGCGGGGCTATCATTCCTTTAGGGTGGTGCTATTGGTCCTTTAGGTTGGGGCTATCAGTAATTTAGGGTGGAGCTATCAGTACTTTTGGGTGGGGCTATCAGTCTTTTTAGAGCTCCTAATGCTTGTCCCGTTTTTCCCCTTTCTTCTTCCAATTGTCACTTGTCCTCTATTTTGTTAGCCACGTCCATCTTCCAACCCAATCAATTCCCAAATAACAAAATCATGTACTGCCCTACGATTTTATATTTTATTTAAGGGCCGTTTCAATTGGATGTACATCACGATATGAGAAAAAAAAAATGGTAAACTTAACTTTTTAACTCCGTTTCATGCTGACTTTCACACTAAATTCTACTTCTCTTCATGTTTAGCTCTTAATATGCAAAACTGTTAGCCAATCAGATCAGTAGGCAGTACTTGGCCACGCCTATTCAAACAGAGCAATCTGATGAGGGCTCAAAAACAGCACAGGAAATAATGAATTACTTCTAATAACATGTTTTTTTTATGTAAGAATCTTTACGTTTTAAGTGGGCCTCAGAGAACAGTACAAAATAGAAAATAAAAAACTAGTAGTTCATGAGCTCTTTTACAAATCCAAATCATGGTATATGTTGAAAACAGCATGCTTATATAATGAGTCTGTGCCTGATTTTTGATCTCTTGCTGTTTATGCATGAAGGCATTAAGTATGAAGATATCTCTTTTAAATAGGCTCGCAGGACATTATAATTCAGCATCTAATGATCTAAAAACTCCAAAGCCAGCATTTTGAATTACTGAGAAAGAGCTGCGGTGTTTCATGCAATTTTAAATCCAGTCAGTTTATTAAGCATGAACTTATTAATTTGGTAAGTTTGGTAATTAGATTAATTAATTTAGGAAAAAAAATTACGTCCGTGCAGGGTATTATTTGTATTTACATATTTAATATTTGCCTTAATTATATCTTTATGTTTATATTTATTCATTACATTAATAACCTTAGATTTTTTTTTGTTTATGATATCTATGATTATCTATGGGGCAATGTCTTCTATGATTGACAATACCCCATAATGACAATGTGAAAAAAGATTTTTTTTTTAAATTGTTGTAAACTTCTTAAAAATAAAAAACCTAAAAAATCACATGTGGCATCATATTGAAAAAGCTTGTGGCATATATTCAAAAAGACTAGCGGCTGTAATTGCTGCCAAAGGTGCATCAACAAAGTATGGAGCAAAGGCTGTGAATACTTCTGTACATGTGATTTTTGAGGTTTTTTATTTTTAATAAATTTGCAACAATTTCAAAAAATCATTTTCACATTGTCATTATGGGGTATTGTGTGTAGAATTTTGAGGAAATCAATGAGTTTAATCCATTTTGGAATAAGGCTGTAACATAAAAAATGTGAAAAAAGTGAAGCGCTATGAATACTTTCCAAATGCACTGTACATGAAATGCAACCGTCTTTTTAAAGATGCATAACTGATTTAAAAACTCAAGAGTGTGATGTAACTGATGTCGTAGAACAAAACGTGAGAGTATCTTGAGTTTGTGTTATCCACGAACCTTATTTAAGCGATTTTACTGAAACCCCATTCAAAAAACCCATTGACTTTGGGACGAGGGAACCGGAACTGCTAAAATGCTAACTCGCTTCTGGGTTTTTGCATTCAAATTGACGTCATAGTTCCTCTACTCTATAACAGAAGCGAGTTGCGTTTCAGACCAGTTCAGCCCGATGGCGTATAATGTCTCTGACACCAACTGTAGTCCCATTTAGCAACTTGATAGCAACCGTCTTTTTAAAGAAGCGTAACCGATTTAAAAAGTCAAGAGTGTGATGTAACTGATGTGTTTCATGTCGTAGAATAAAACATGAAATTAGTTTCACATATAAATTAGTTTCGGCTTCACGCCAACGTAACAAGGGGGCGGGGCCTTGAGCTCACCCGCTCTGCGTTTGCAACAGAGTCTAACAAGCAGAATGCGAGAAGGAGCTGGAGAGGTTCAGCATTCAGTCGTACATGTACGACTCTGACACAGACCAAGCAGAGAGTACCAAATCATATGTGTCTTTGTACAGTTTTACAGCCAACTGTGTGCTAGTTTCAAGTGCCGAGCTTGTACACAGAAACTAATAACCACGCACACTGAATTAACTTTGACTGAGGCACCGGATGCGCCGCTCGAAGCCGCGACACGGCACACCAGACACTCTCTGTGGCGCGGCAGAAACATGAAGTGTCCCGAATCGTCGCGCCACGCATTTTTGAATTCTAAACATAGGTTTCTGCAGCGGTCCGCAGCGCCCAGCCGTCGACTTGAGTGTACCCTGATAGAAACCTATGTTTAGAATTCTAAAACGCATGCTAGTTAAGATCACAGGGAGCTTCTGGGATCGTGAGAAATGCAAACGGCTGAAGTATAAGGTAGACTCAATGAGAAGTACACATGTTTGCAAACCTACCTAAAGATACAACCAATAATTCCGATTAGAGCGATAATGTGGAGAATATTGATCTTGTGTTGAGCCCAATGAGTCTTGCATCTAAAAATAGAGCAAGGGTGTTCCTTTAGTGATATCGCTTCGACTCACACTGAAAATGGCGGACGTGAATCAACAAACTGAGGATATGATGACGCGCCTGTCAATCAATATTGGTGGGCGGGGGGAGCGCTCTCCTACGTAAAGTTGCGGTCGGTTTGAAAACCGCTCCAATTGGTCCACCGTTTTTTATGTTGTTAAATTGAAAAAAAAGCACTGGATGTGTTTATATCACCCCAATATGACGGTCTATACACCATACATGCACATATGTCTGTCTAAACAGCTTGAAAATAAAATTTAGTACCATAGGTGCCCTTTAAGCGATTTTACTGAAACCCCATTCAAAAAACCCATCAACTTAGGGACGAGGGAACCGGAACTCCTAAAATGCTAACTCGCTTCCGGGTTTTTGCATACAAATTGACGTCATACGTAGTTCCTCCACTTTATTGCACAGCTATCAGCCGAACAGATTCGTGAACCAGACAAAGCTGTAAATATATATAATTTCATTTATTTACTTTTATTCATTTGTTTACTTTTTAAATTTAATTCAATTCTTTTTTATTTTTTATTAATTTAATTTTATTTCTTTACTTTTATTTAATTATGTATTTATTTATTCACTTATGAACTTAGAATCGTTTTTTTTTTTGTAGATTGTATTATATAACTTTTTTACACCCACATTGCAAGTGACTAACTTAAATATACAGTATATATACTTTAGTATAATGTGAGAGCTGGGACGCAGCTAAGAAGCTGTTTAATTAAACTGAATTGTATTTGTCAATTTCACGCTCTGAGACTTTCATTAATTATTAGTTATCCATTGCATTCAAAACGCACAATTATAATGGAATCACATGACCTTTCACACCCCCATTGTCTGAGAAATGAGTTCATTAAACATCGCAGGGAGAATGAACCAAATCCAATACGGTTCACGCAACAGTGATCAGCAAAACGCTGCACTGTGTGTATGTATGTATATATCTATATGATTATATACAGGTGAAGTCAGAATTATTAGCCCCCCTGTGTATTTTTCCTCAATTTCTGTTTCCCTGAGAGAATATTTTTTCAACACATTTCTAAACATAATAGTTTTAATAACTCATTTATAATAATTGATTTATTTTATCTTTGCCATGATGACATCAAATCATATTTTAGATATTACTAGATACTAGTATTCAGCTTAAAGTGACATTTAAAGGCTTAACTAGGTTAATTAGGTTAACTAGGCAGGTTAGGGTAATTAGGCAAGTTATTGGACAATGATGGTTTGTTCTGTAGAGTGTAGACCAGGCATGTCCAAGCTCGGTCCTGGAGGGCCGGTGTCCTGCAAAGTTTAGTTCCAACCCCAATCAGACACACCTGGGCTAGCTAATCAAGCACTTACTAGGCTTTCTAGAAACATCCGTGCAGGTGTGTTGAGGCAAGTTGGAGCTAAAATCTGCAGGACACCGGCCCTCCAGGACCGAGTTTGGACACCCCTGGTGTAGACTATCGAAAAAATATATAGCTAAAGGGGCTAATAATTTTGACCTTAAAATGGTTTTAAAAAAATAAAAACTGCTTTTATTCTAGCCGAAATAAAACAAATAAGACTTTCTCAAGAAGAAAAAATATTATCAGACATACTGTGAAAATTTCCTTGCTCTGTTAAACATAATTTGTGAAATATTTTACAAAAGAAAAAGAAATTCAAAGGGGGGCTAATAATTCTGACTTCAACTGTGTATATGTATGTATATATATATGTATGTATATATATATATATATCTATATATATATATATATATATATATATATATATATATATATATATATATATATATATATATATATATGAACTGATCATGATCTGTGGTTCACAATGTGTGTTAATAGCTGATAATTATTCCAGTCAGGCCGGGAGGTTTTCTAATAGGATATTCTTGAATGAAGCGGGTGACACAAATCGTGCGTGTGGCATTTGAAGTGTTTCTTCATGGCACCGCAAGAGTGATCTCGCACAACAGCTTCAATTCAATTATCCACAAAAACGCATTGTTCCAAAGCGGCTTTACGGAGAATAGTGTCTAACAGCCTCCCTGCGAGCAAAGCCAAAGCCACAATGAACATCACAAACGCCCTGAGATGGTTAGTTGGGAAGAATGCCATTATATCCGGCTTCAGATGCGGGGCTGTTCCTGGATTATTTCGGACCTGGAAGGTGTTTCGTGTTCTAATGTGCAAAAAAAAAACAACAAATCTCAACTAGACTGCAATGCGTGTATGCATTTGTTTTGTAGGTGTGTAATTAGCATATGGTTGACAAAGGGTTTTTGAATTGGAGTGCGTGAAAATGTTTGACAAAAGGAAGAAATAAAAAATAATAACACTAATAATAATAGTAGTAGTAGTAATAGTAAAAATAGTACTACTACTACTACTAATGATAATAATAAAAAAAAATAACAGTAAAATAAAAAATAAAAGAATAATATTATTAATAATAAGGATAATAATAATAATAAATAATTATGATAATAATATTAAAAAATAATATACTAATAAATAAAACGATATTAATAATAAATATAATTATAATGATGATGATAAAAATAAAATAATAATGATAATGATAAAATAATGATAAATATAATAATAATATTAATAATAACAATAATAATAAATGATGTTGATGATGACATTTATAATAATAATAATAATAATAATAATAATAATAATAATAATAATAATGTACAAATAAATAAAATGATAATTATAAAAATAATGATAATAGAAAAATAAATACAATAATAATAATAATAATAATAATAATAATAATAATAATAATGATAATGATAAAATAATAATAAATATAATAATAATAATGATAATAATAATAATAATATTAATAATAAATATAATTATAATGATGATAATTAAAATAAATATAATAATAATAATAATAATAATAATAATAATAATAATAATAATAATAATAATAATAATAATAATAATAATAAATTATGTTGATGATGATATTTATAATAATAATAATAATAATAATAATAATAATAATAATAATAATAATGTACAAATAAATAAATAAAATGATAATAATAAAAATAATAATAATAGAAAAAAAATAATAATAAATTATGTCGATGATGATATTTATAATAATAATACTACTACTACTACTACTACTACTACTACTAATAATAATAATAATAATAATAATGTACAAATAAATAAATAAAATGATAATAATAAAAATAATGATAATAGAAAAATAATAATAGAAAAAAAAATAATAATAATAAATTATGTTGATGATGATATTTATAATTATAATAATTCTACTACTACTACTACTACTACTACTACTACTACTAATAATAATAATAATAATAATAATAATAATAATGTACAAATAAATAAATAAAATGATAATAATAAAAATAATGATAATAGAAAAATAATAATAATAATAATAATAATAATAATAATAATAATAATAATAATAATAATAATAGAATGACGATGCAGTGGCGCAGTGGGTAGCACATTTGCCTCACAGCATATCACAGCAGAATGTTGCTGGTTCAAGACTCGGCTGGGTCAGTTGGCATTTCTGTGTGGAGTTTGCATGTTCTCCCCGTGTTCATGTGGGTTTCCTCTGGGTGCTCCAGTTTCCTCCTCAAGTCCAAAGACATGTGGAATAGGCGAATTGGTTAGGCTAAATTGTCCGTAGTGTATGTGTGTGTATGAGTGTGTGTGGATATTTCCCAGTGATGGGTTGTGACTGGAAGGGCATCTGCTGCGTAAAACATGTGCTGGATAAGTTGGCGGTTCATTCCGCTGTGGCGACCCCGGATTAATAAAAGGACTAAGCCGAAAAGAAAATGAATGAATGAATAAATAGAATAATGATAATAATAAAATAAATACATGTAATGATAATAAAAATAATAATAATAGCAAATTAAAAATGATAATAATGATGATAATCATGATAATGATAATAATTAACATATAATTGACTACAACTTCCATGTTGACAAAAAAAATAGTATGTAAGTATTTATTTCCAAAACTTACTACATGCTTATTTTTGGGAAAAGCAAGGTATAGTGCAGTTTTCCAGGTCTGAACAATTCCTGCTTTGTTTTCTCCTAATCTCGTTGAAATCTTGAGTCATTGAGGCTTTTTACTTGCTTCAAGTGACCATGAAATCAAAATAGGCAATTCAGTCACTGACATGAGATCAATAGCAAATGACTGCGATCCAATTAATTCCCAATGGACCAAATCTTGTCCAACAAGCAGTTTCACTCAATTACACATCGCAGTAGAGGAAAAAAAAGATGTTCAGTTGATCTTTTCCAAGACAGATTTGGGAGATTCTGTATTTTACAAGTAAAACGCACACTCGCTCAAAAAAAGAACCACGATGAGGTCTATCATGAACTGTGTGTAACCATTTGATTTTAGTTAATCACACACAAATGAACACACAATATTCAGGTGACTGATAGCACGTGTTTAAGACTATTGTGAGGCTTTTATTTCAGTTTGTTGATGTATTTACGACTGAAATGGCATATTGAGTAGGGCATCATTTTTCCTTTTGCGCATCATTCAAAGCAAACTAACGGTACAGTCTAGAAGGGATACAGCTCTGTATACATACATATAAGTACAATATAGCATACAATATATTTTTGTGACACTGTACAACAATGATTCATGTTTTTACATTACTGAGAGGGTTGGGTTTAGGATTTGGATGGGGGTAGATGTCAATTAAATACAATTTATTGGGTAATTTAATAAATAATACGAATAAAACTCAGTTGGGTTTAGGATTGGGGTAGGGGTAGGTGTTAAAAAAATACAATTAATGGATTTAATTGTCAATTCAATTGTCCATGCATTAATGAATTTAAACTGTCCATCCATTCATCTATTTAATAGTTGGACAATCAGTGGATAATTTGATGAATTATAGAAATGAATCTTGTTAACTTTCCACCACAGCTGTATCGTTTCTAGCAACAAACCCGACCAGGTTTGTTGAGCTACTGTAAAGTCTAGAAGGGATACAGCTGTGGATATACACATCAATATAGCTTAATTTTGGTGACACTGTACAACAGTGATTAATATTTTAACATTACCGTGAATTGGGTTTAGGGGTTAGGTTTAGGATTGGAGGTTAATAAAAAACAATTTAATGGGTTATTTAATACTTTGTATAATTACTGTTTTGATATTATTATGATTATTGGTTTTAGGATTGGGGTAGATGTTAATAAAATACAATTAATGGATAATTTAATAAATATTATAAATAATTCTCGTTAATTTCCGACCACAGCTGTATCCCTTTTATCAACAACCCTGTGTATACAGCTGTGTATACTTACATACTTTTAATTAACTACATAAATGTAATTTTTGTGACACTGTACAACAGTGATTAATATTTTTACATTTCCATGAAGGTTGAGTTTAGGGTTGGGGTAGAGGGTATTAAAATACAATTTAATGGGTTATTTAATAAATAATATGAATAACACTCTGTAAAATTACTGTTTTGACATTACTGTGACGGTTGGGTTTCGGATTAAGGTATTGGTAGATGTTAATAAAATACGATTAATGGATAATTAAAAAAAATATATAAATAATTCTTGTTAGCTTCTGGATGCAGCTGTATCCCTTCTAGCAACAACCGTGGCCATGAGAGCGATGGTAAAGTCTAGAAGGGATACAGCTGCGGATATCAAGATAGCTTCATTTTTGTGACACTGCACAACAATTATTAATTTTTACACTACTGTGAAGGTTGGGTTTAGGATTGAGTTTAGATATTAATAAAATGCAATTTAATGGGTTATTTAATAAATAATATTTGTGTAATTACTGTTTTGACATTACTGTGACAGTTGGGTTTAGAACCGGGCTGGGGGTAGATGTTAATAAGATACCATTAATGGATAATTTAATAAATAACGAATAATTCTTGTTAACTTCTAGTCTACCTAAGTCTAGAAGGGATACAGCTGTGGATATACACATCACAACAATTATTAATATTTTTACATTATCGTTAAAATTGGTTTTAGGGTTGGGGTGGTAGATGTTAATAAAACAAATTTAATGGGTTGTTTAATAAATGAGATGAATAATGCTTTGAATAATTACTGTTTTTTACATTACTGTGAGGATTAGTTTAGGATTTGGGGTAGGGGTAGATGTTAATAAAATACAGTTAATGGATAATTTAATAAATTCTTGTTAACTTCTGGCCAACAGCTGACTCTCTAGAAACAAACCTGGCCATGGGCGTCTAGAAGGGATACAGTTGTGGATATACACATCAATATATTTTATTTTTTGTGACACTGTACAACAGTGATTATTATTTTTACATTTCCATGAAGGTTGAATTTAGGGTTGGGGTAGACGTTAATAAAATATAATTAAAGAGTAATTTAGTAAATAATTCTCATTAACTTCCGACTACAGCTGTATTCCATAGCAACAACCCTGGCGATGGTAAAGTCTAGAAGGGATACACCTGCGGATGAACACATCAATATAGCATAATTTTTGTGACACTGTTTTACAATGAAGCAAAGAAGGTCAAGGTGTTTCAGGATTGGCCAACCCAGTCACCAGAAATGAACATTATTGAGCATAAATTAATAAAACGTCATTATAGCATAATTTTAGTTTTACAATAATGAATATTTTTACATTACTTTAGGATTGGGGTAGAGGTAGTTTAATTTAATAAATAAAATAAATAATTCTCGTTCCGGCCACAGCTGTATCCCTTCTAGCAACAACTCAAAGTTCAGTAAGAGAGGCTATTAATATGCAGTCGCTAATAAAACCCTCAGGTTGTCATCAACAGACCATCACCTCAAACGTGGAAGCAAATGCTCAGACTTTGACTGAAGATTACAGAAACAACCCATATTTTTTCTTGCGCAGATGAAAAATTCACTTTAAGAATAGCAACGAGAGCTAGCAAATCAAACAAAAAAAAAGTACATTTTAATTTCACATGGACTTTTACCATTTTCTCCTTCAGTTTAGACCAAACACTTGACATTTAACCTTCGAGCTTCATTTAAAAACAGGCAATCTGCCACAAAGCGTCCGTCGGCTGGCATATTATCGCCGAGCTTAGCATATAATCTCACCGTTTAGCATATTATCACAGCGTTTAGCATTTCGCTGCCATTTTTTCTACATGGTGTCGCTATGTTTAGCATGCAGCGTTGATGTAAGTCTCGCTTTGACCCCTTTTTGTCAGATCAACAGCTCGACACAAAACCCCCTCCGTTCATGTTGACTATTAACATTTAGCACAGACTCGGCTGTTTGTTGTGTGAAAATGTTGTTGCTACGTGACTTTTGATTTCCGTGTCCCTTTTCTGCAGAGGTGAAAGGTGCTAATGAGCCCTCAGTAGTGATGTCATATTACCCACAAATCCCTCCGGTGCGGTCGACCTGCAGAGAGAAAGAGAGAGGTTCACGTCCCACTTTTTTTTCAGCGCTGATAAATAAGCATGTGATTGTGATATTAGTTTGTTTCCAATAGCAACACAGAGGACTAAACAGGTGAGATCCGGCAGGTAGACAAAAACACAGCGAGAGAGAAAGAGAGAGAGAGAGAGAGAGAGAGAGAGAGAGAGTAGACTGGTTTTGTTGGTTTACAAGGACAGTTTTTTGTTTATGAGGTTTATGAGGACATGCATGATTTCGGTGAACTAAATTGGCCATTGTGTGTGTGTGTGTGTGTGTGTGTTTGCGTGTGTGTGTGTGCGTGTGTGTGTGTGTGTGTATGTGTATGAATGAATGTGTATGGGTGGATCTCAGTTCTGGGTTGCGGCTGGAAGGGCATCCGCTACATAAAACACATGCTGGAATAGTTGGCGGTTCATTCCGCTGTGGTGACCCCTGACAAATCAGAGGCTAAGCCGAAGGAAAATGAATGAATGAACACTTCTAAATAAACAAAGTAAAAGTTTAAGCAACAGTTAATAGATTAATTTTGAGTCTATTTTTATTTAAATGAATCAAGTAATGTCAAGCTCTTTTTTTTAGTTGACTTGAAATGTGTTATTTCACTTTTGTTTAAGAAAACTTAACCATAGAGCAAATTTACAATAAAAATGTACTGATCTCAGAGCTAAGGTTAGCACAGTTATAGCTCTCTGAGTGAAATGTCAAACATTAATGCTGATAATAAAAATGCCAAGACCCAAAGCATAAAAGCTACTCTTCTGCAAGATGGTACGGTGGCCAAGAGAGCTTAACGTGCTGCAATTAAGAAAACACATGCAATTACAAAAAACACCAGCAAATTACGAAAGATCTTCATTGACAACACATAAGCTGCAATTTCTCACAACGCAAACAAATAAAGAAAACGCGCCACAATTTCACACAGTGCAACGTCTTCTTACAATGCAAACAAATAAATAAAACTCGCTGCGTTTTCTCACAACACAAACAAATGAATAAAACATGCTGCGTTTTCTCACAACACAAACAAATAAATAAAACTCGCTGCGTTTTCTTACAACACAAACAAATGAATAAAACACGCTGCGTTTTCTCACAACACAAACAAATAAATAAAACTCGTGTTTTCTCACAACACAAACAAATAAATAAAACTCGCTGCGTTTTCTCACAACACAAACAAATAAATAAAACTCGCTGCGTTTTCTTACAACACAAACAAATGAATAAAACACGCTGCGTTTTCTCACAACACAAACAAATGAATAAAACTCGTGTTTTCTCACAACACAAACAAATAAATAAAACACGCTGCGTTTTCTCACAACACAAACAAATAAATAAAACTCGCTGCGTTTTCTCACAACACAAACAAATGAATAAAATTTGCTGCGTTTTCTCACAACACAAACAAATAAATAAAACTCGTGTTTTCTCACAACACAAACAAATAAATAAAACACGCTGCGTTTTCTCACAACACAAACAAATAAATAAAACTCGTGTTTTCTCACAACACAAACAAATAAATAAAACACGCTGCGTTTTCTCACAACACAAACAAATAAATAAAACACGCTTCGTTTTCTCACAACACAAACAAATAAATAAAACACGCTGTGTTTTCTCACAACACAAACAAATAAATAAAACACGCTGCGTTTTCTCACAACACAAACAAATAAATAAAACACGCTTCGTTTTCTCACAACACAAACAAATAAATAAAACACGCTGCGTTTTCTCACAACACAAACAAATAAATAAAACTCGCTGCATTTTCTCACAACACAAACAAATAAATAAAACTCGCTGCGTTTTCTCACAACACAAACAAATAAATAAAACCCGCTGCGTTTTCTCACAACACAAACAAATAAATAAAACTCGCTGCGTTTTCTCACAACACAAACAAATAAATAAAACTCGCTGCATTTTCTCACAACACAAACAAATAAATAAAACTCGCTGCGTTTTCTCACAACACAAACAAATAAATAAAACTCGCTGCGTTTTCTCACAACACAAACAAATAAATAAAACACGCTGCGTTTTCTCACAACACAAACAAATAAATAAAACTCGCTGCGTTTTCTCACAACACAAACAAATAAATAAAACTCGCTGCGTTTTCTCACAACACAAACAAATAAATAAAACTCGCTGCGTTTTCTCACAACACAAACAAATAAATAAAACTCGTGTTTTCTCACAACACAAACAAATAAATAAAACTCGTGTTTTCTCACAACACAAACAAATAAATAAAACATGCTGCGTTTTCTCACAACACAAACAAATGAATAAAACTCGCTGCGTTTTCTCACAACACAAACAAATAAATAAAACACGCTGCATTTTCTCACAACACAAACAAATAAATAAAACTCGCTGCGTTTTCTCACAACACAAACAAATGAATAAAACACGCTGCGTTTTCTCACAACACAAACAAATAAATAAAACACGCTGCGTTTTCTCACAACACAAACAAATAAATAAAACTCGCTGCGTTTTCTCACAACACAAACAAATAAATAAAACTCGCTGCGTTTTCTCACAACACAAACAAATAAATAAAACTCGTGTTTTCTCACAACACAAACAAATAAATAAAACTCGTGTTTTCTCACAACACAAACAAATAAATAAAACATGCTGCGTTTTCTCACAACACAAACAAATGAATAAAACTCGCTGCGTTTTCTCACAACACAAACAAATAAATAAAACTCGCTGCGTTTTCTCACAACACAAACAAATGAATAAAACACGCTGCGTTTTCTCACAACACAAACAAATGAATAAAACACGCTGCGTTTACTCACAACACAAACAAATAAATAAAACTCGCTGCGTTTTCTCACAACACAAACAAATAAATAAAACTCGCTGCGTTTTCTCACAACACAAACAAATAAATAAAACTCGCTGCGTTTTCTCACAACACAAACAAATAAATAAAACTCGTGTTTTCTCACAACACAAACAAATAAATAAAACTCGCTGCGTTTACTCACAACACAAACAAATAAATAAAACTCGTGTTTTCTCACAACACAAACAAATAAATAAAACTCGCTGCGTTTACTCACAACACAAACAAATAAATAAAACTCGCTGCGTTTTCTCACAAAATGTGCTGCATTTTTTTTTATTTATTAGATATTAATTAATCAATCGCTCTGTACATCAAGCCAGTACAAAATCAGTAACTTAAGTAAACATTATTTGACTTTCTTTGATTTAAATATAAAATATCTAAATACAATTTCATTCATTCATTCAATAAATAAATAAATATACAAGAAAAGACAACAGGTTTCAAAATAACAGCAAGTTCACAGTGAAATATTGACTTTATTTTAATTACATATTTAAAAGAACTAGAATTATTTATCCAGTCACTATAACATTAGCACCTCCCCCAAACACACTTTGACAAATCACAGCCCGTCCTTCAGCTAAAGCCCCTCCTACTTTTAAAGCTACAGCGCAGTGTGAGCTGTTAAATCTGGGCTGTCAGCTTTAAGACTGTCGTTACGCTTCATTAACAGTAAACAAGTTTGTCTCAGCTGCTTTTTTATGCGTTAGTAGTTTGTGGTCCAGGCGCTAGTTTGGACGAGGCTCGTGTGTGTGTGTGTGCTTCAGGATATGATAAATGAGTCTTTATGACAGTAGCTGTGCTAAACTGCTTCCCTCCACTGCTGTGATGACAAAGTGATTAATATTCCTAAAGCATTGAGCTAATTCATCACCATCATGTGTGTGTGTGCGCGCGCGTTTAGTGTGGACTTTGGAAAATGTTAGTTGACGTGAAACACTTTATGCTGTAACAAACAAATATAACACTAAATAGAGGATTTGGGGGCTCTGGAGAAGTTTTGACGCTTTTGTCAGTTTCCTATGGAAATAAATTCATGGTTAAAGTTTGATGACACCGTATTAAACACAAACTGTACTATACAGTATACATGTTTTATTACATTTTTTGTATTATTGTAATAATTAATAATAATTAATGGCTTTTTATAAACACAGCTGTGAACTCAAACCTGCAGTCTCTGAAGTGACGTTTCTGACAGAGATCTTGTGGTTAGTTTTCTACAGATGTACAAAAAAACTGTTGAAACCCAGAACACGTGCTTGATTGAGGCTGTCCGGTGGGCATATGTGAAACTTATCAATAGTGATTAACATACGTGGATCAAGGGCCATTTTGAATCCTAAAATTAAGCAGTTAACTTTTGTCTTATATATGTCTAGATAAACAGACAAAAAATATTAAATTCCTGTTTTTGTGCCCAAATTGGAAGCATCAATCGAATTGATTGAATAAATTAATCAATCAATCAGTTATTCAACCAACCGACTAATCAATGAACCAACTAACCATTGGTTCATTCAACCAAGCAATTAAATATTTATTCATCCATTCATCCATTCATCTATTCATTCATTCATTCATTCATTCATTCAACCAACATACCCAACCAAAGAATCATTTAATAAACCAACCAACCGTTTGATTGATTGATTGATTTGATTGATTAATTGATTGATTCATTTATTCATTCATTCATTCATTCAACCAACCAACCAGCAAACTAACCAACAAAATATTCATTCAGTCATTCATTCGACCAATTAATCGTTCATTCATTCATTCATTCAACCATACAATCAACCAACCAATCAATCAGTCAATTAATCAGTTCATTCATTCATTTGTTCATTCATTCAACCGACCAACCAACCAACAACTAAATATTCATTCATTCAATCAATCAACTAATTCATTAATTTGTTCGTTCGTTTGTTTATTCATTCATTCATTCATTCAGTCATTCATTCAACCTACCAACCAACCAACCAATGATTGATTGATTGATTGATTGATTGATTGATTGATTGATTCAACCAACAAACTAACCAACAAAATATTCATTCATTTAACCAATCAATCAACTAATCATTAATTAATTCATTCATTCAACCAACCAACCAACCAACGATTGATTGATTGATTCATTCATTCATTCATTCATTCATTCAACTAATTAATCAACTAATCATTCATTCATTCATTCATTTATTCATTCATTCATTCATTCATTCATTCATTCAACTATACAATCAACCAACCAATCAATCAGTTCATTATTCATTCGTTCAATCAATCAATCAACTAATTAGTTCGTTCGTTCATTCATTCATTCATTCAACCAACCAACCAACCAACCAACCAACCAACAACTAATTATTTATTCAGCCAATCAATCTATCAATCAATCAATCAATCAATCAACCAAATATTTTTTCATTAATTTATTCATTCATTCATTTAAATATTAATCAGTAAATGATGAAAAATCTGTAAACTAACAACATTTTTAAACCTCAAATAAGTAAATAAATAAATAAGCCATATCATTGTCCATAAATAAGGAAACCCAACATATTTCTTTACACATTCTAAAATGACTATGTAAAAAATGTAAATAATCTGAAGTACATGCAGGTCTAACAATCAGCGTAAATGAATCCTTCATTTATTCACGGTTTCTCAGTTTTCCACAGACGTACAAGACACTAGTTGAATCCCAAAAAACACAGCTTCAAATTGAGGCCGTCTGAAAAATATCAATAGTGATTAAAACATGCAGATCAAGGGTCATTTTGAGTCTCTTCTCAGGAGTTCTTGACATGCGAATACCGTTTGTCCTTTGTCCCCTGAGCAGATAGAAGTATCGATTCCTACCCCTCTCTCTTTATTTTGGACGGGGTGGTGGGGGGGGTTCACCAAATGTCAATTGTGCCAGGTTTCAAACCAGCCCAAGAATCGTTCATGAATAATGCACAAAAGCAAGACAGGGAATTATCCGGTTTGGTTTTAGCACGGGGGAGAGGAGGATCCTCACCTGGAGGTGTGAAAAGGAGCCCGCGGGATGGGACGGCGAGGTCCAAAATGTCAGGGCAGGTTGCGTTGACGGTGGGGGGGCTCTCTGACATGTTCAGCGGGCTCCGAGCGAATCCAGCCACTGAATAGGAGAACGACTGTAATTATTCTACTGCTCCAGTTTTCATGAGCGAGGAAGGCCATTAATTCTGAGAGACATTCAGGCTCTGTCCCACTGCGCCCCCAGAGAGAGAATGAGAATAAAGAGAGAGGGAGAAAAATGGTATACAAAGCTTTCGGCTTTGACAATGGCATGCAGGCACATTAGGAGCTGGTGCGGCGTATTTAAAACTGAAAGGATCCCGCGTGACAGTCAGCCTCCATTTTTCATCGGACAATGTGTGGTATTCCGGAGTGGTCGCAATGCAGATGAGACATTATGGCTGTTAAGATTAAGGAACGCATTAATTAAGATGCCGCAACGGTGTGTGTTGGAATCTGCCAGGCATGACAGAAGCAAGCAGGAGGATCAGATTTAGATAAATAACCCTTTGCCTTAGTACTCTAGAGGACAATATATAATAGAGGTAAAGGCAACACAAGAAACTATTAAGGCCTGTTCACACCAAGCACCATAACTATAAGTTCCACACTGATGAATGATAAAAATGGGTTTATTTTTAGCTAATGCTTTTCATTTGAAATTCTTTATAGCTATATGTACGTGTATACTGATGAATTATAAAAATTTGTTTATTTTTTATCTATTCAGGGTACCACCAGAATCCATGAGTTTTCAGATCTTAAAGAGCAGGTGTCATTGTATTAAGACAGAAGGTTGGTTATATAAGGTTATATACAGGAGCTATAACAAAACAGGATGGTGGCGGGAAATGGGTCTAAAATATGGGAGACTTTCTGAAAAAACAGGAGTGTTGGCAGGTATGCGTTAGTAGGTGGTTAGCGATGATATCATGGAGCAGGGGATTCTAACCAGTCTCAAAACAGATTATAATACCTTCACTCCAAACATGCTGGGATGCTTCAACCAAAATTTGGGCCAAACATGGACAACCGTTGAGTTCCATTGCGTTCAAAAATCCCATAATTTTCTCACTTAGTAATGGGGTTGAGTGATGAATTAGTGTAGGGTTAGTGATTAATTCAAGTGTTTTATTATTGAACAGATATGACTGCTATATTTCATAACAGGTTAACAGCACTGATAAACCTATTATCTTATCATTGGGGCAACTGTTGCCTTAATCTTAAAAAGTGGATGACATTATATTAAGACAGAAGGTTGGTTATTTGAGGTTATATACAGGAGCTAGTCTATTTAGAGCATTTTAGATAAGAAATATGTTATAACCAATATGGAATTTAACAGGCAGCCAGTGCATGGAAGTTAAAATTGGGGTGATATGATCTTATTATCTTGACCTGGTAAAAACTCTGGCAGCTGCATTCTGCACTAGCTGATGTCTATTAACATCGGATACATTATAACCAGTGAACAGAGCATTTCGGTAATCCGGTCTAGATGTCATAAAATCATAAACTAGCTTTTCTGCATCTGAGATACAGAGCATATTTCTTAGTTTAGCAATATTTTTTAGATGAAACAAGCCTGTTTTTGTGGCATGGGAGATATGATATTCAAAGTTATGTTGCTGTCTATTATAACAACCAGATCTTTTACAGTAGAACTAATACTAACATTGAATCCTTCTAATTGCAGGTTGAGTTGTGAGATCTGCTGTGTACAGGATTTTGTCCCAATAACTGATAATTCTGTTTTGTTTATTTTTATAGGCAAGGCAAGTTTATTTATATAGCACATTTCATACACCATCGTAATTCAAAGTGCTTTACATAAACATTATACATTAATTTGCTATCCTGGCTTGCATAACTGCCATGTATTATATCATTCTTTCCCATGGTATTTCCCATTATTGTCATGGTATTCCCATTATTTTTACATAACATTCGAAAAGAGGGCTTAACATCAATCAGAACATCTCCACAATGTCATCTGTAGCTTTAAACTCACTGGACCCTTCATATTTCAATGGATTCTGACTGGCTGTCAGTTTTTTATCATTTATTAGCTGTAAAAAAGTTCTAAAAGTGATTCCAACACTTTCGATTCTCTACATATTTATTGTTATAGCTGTGGTTTGAAGTGTTTACATTCTGAATGATTTTCAAAAGTCTATCTTTGTTGTTATCTTTGTAGTTATCCTGCTTGTGGGAACAGGCCTTTAGGAAAGACAATATATTTTTCTGAATAAAGAGGTAGAGGGAGGAATAATTGGTTAGTTTTGGATGAAGTAAAAAGTGAGTGATGGGTTAAGGATGTAAATCCACAGTCAATCTCTTATTAACCCATTATCATATCATTAACTCAGTTGTCAGTGGAGCAGAGGGATGAATGAGTGATGTGTAAGTGATAAGATTAAATGGAAACCTTTCGCTCATTACCGATTACTTTATCTCATCATTAAACCAACATTCTATCATTAACCCAGTGAGCAATTGGGGTAGAAGAATGAATTATGTGCCATTTTCATTTTAAAATGGCACTTTAGAACAAAAACACTCCTCGTCCACACTGGTGTTGCTATTGCGTTAGAGAAAAAACATCTCTGTCTAAACTATACAACCTATAATGCATATATTACAAACCATTGAAACTTTACTTGCAGTCTACTGGTTATGTATTGGTCCAAAAACCAGTCAAGAAGTTATTGTCGCCAGCCACGCCTCCAAGTCTGTGTTTTAGTCCATCTACATTGAAATCGCTAGCATTTTCTAAACACTCCATTTTTGCAAGATGGCAGAGAAATGTAAAGAAACATTGAACACAAAATGTAAACACACTGGTGTAAATGACACCTTAGCATAGGGTTAATTATGCTGTGCTACTCCTAATCTCATAACAGATTACTTTAGCCAAGCTTTAACCAATTATCCTGACCCAGTTCCCAAATGGGTGATGTGGTGGACTAGTAAAGGTTAGTAATATGACTGGTTGGAAACCCGCTATTTGCTTTACCTCATCTTTAACCCTTTATCAATTTACAAACCCAGTTATTAATGAGGTTCAGTGTAGGATTAGTGATAAAGTGAAGTTTTGGGTTGGTGAGGATGTTAAGCGCAAGCCCTTGTTCAGTCTCATAATGGATTACTTTACTCCCTCGTTAACCCATTATCCTAGCATTAACCCAATGAGGCAGAGTGATGGATTAGTGTAGGATTAGTGATAAAATCAGGCGATGGGTTGTGGGTGAGATTGGAAACCCATGCTTAATCTCCTAAAACTCCTTATTAATCCATTACCTTTTCACTAACCAAATTTGGAAAGGGATTAAGTGATGGAATAGTACAGGGTGGGAAAGTGCAATGGATTAGTGTAGGGTTAGTAATGATGTTAATGACATACCTGCCAACATTTGTCTCAGAAATTCTGGGAGACTTGCGTGGGGTTGGGTGGTGGTGGTGTGTTTGTCTGAGAACCAGAGAGATAACACAGCTGAGAACCAGGTCAGTAACTGTACAGTGGACCAGGTTTTGTGTGGCCGCTGCCATCGGATACTATACCAACGTTGGCGACACTGGCTGTAACAGACTGTACCAAAAAGCTAAAGACCGTGGACGGAGCGAAATTTTGGGAGTTTTCCAGGAGAAATAACAAAACGGAAGGGTGGCAGAAAATAGGTCTGAAATACGGGAGACTCTCGGGAAAAACTGGAGTGTTAGTAGGTATGCGTTAGTAGGTGTTTAGCGATGATATCATGGAGAAGGGGATTCTAACCAGTCTCAAAACAGATCACTATACCTTCACTCCAAAAATGCTGGGATGTTTCAACCTAAATTTGGGCCCAACATGGGCAAACCCAACCGTTGGGTTCCATTGTGTTCAAAAATCCCATAATTTCTTGCTTAGTAATGGGGTTGAGTGATGGATTAGTGTAGGGTTAGTGATGAATTCAAGTATTTTATAATTGAACAGATATTACTGCTATATTTCATAAGTTAACAGCACTTATAAACCTATTATCCAATTCATGGGGCAACTGTTGCCTAAAGGTTATAGAGTTGGACCTGAGATCCAAAGGTTGCAGGATGAAGTCCCAGCACCAGCATAGGTTATATGTGCAGCACCATTGATGTGATCCAAGACCTGTGCAGTGATGATGCCAACCACAGAGCACTTCTAGAGGCATCCTTAATCCTGGTCCAGGCTGTATCCTGAGAAGATGCTTTGGAGCTCTTAGAGGAATGGAGAGCATGAGACTTATTCCTGAAAGACTCCAGTGACAGACGAGTCTTTGCATGGATGCCGAGGGCCAGCCTGAACAGCTGCTGGTGACCTACTCACACCTGCAGCTTCTCCATGATGGATGTCCAGCGTTCTCCTAGACTGAAGCTCTGCACAAGGAGTTTGACCAGAGGAGAAATGGTCGTGCCTTCACTTTGGTCAATTGGTGACGTTTTGTTCCGTGCCATTGTCGCTACTGATTTTATTGGTTTGGGACTTGTGGAGCGGCACATCTATGGATTTTCTCTTCAGCGTTTGAACTTTCAGCAGTGAAAATTAATCCACACTGAACTGAACTAAACCCAACTCTGAAAACTGGACTGACACAGTTTCAGTTTACTAGTAACTTCTATGTTAAGCTGCTTTGACACAATCTACATTGTAGAAGCGCTATAGAAATAAACATGAATTGAATTGAATTATAGGTGGGGGCAGTGAATAACCAGCACTTTCCACTAAGCTCAATATCTGTTAAACAAGGCACCGAACTTCCAACTGCTCCTTGGGCAGACTGTGAATTCACAGTGTGCGAGTATACAAGTGTCCGCTAAATGCTAAATATAATGTAAAATATTAGCAATAGCTATCTAAATGGAGCAGAGTGATGGATTAGTGTAGGGTAAGTAATGGATTACCTGCAGCCCATTATCCTATCATTACCCCAGTTACCAATGGGGTGGAGTGATGGATTGAGGTGGAGTTAAGTTATAAATCAAGTAGTTGGTCAGCACTGAGATTGAGTAGAGATTTACACGCAATCTCATAAAAGATTATTGTACTCCAGCCTTAACCCATTATCCAATCATTAACCCAATTATCAGTGTGGTAGAGTGATTGATTAATGTGAAGTTAGTGATGAAACACAGGAGGGATTACAATTAGTCTCATAAAAGATTACTGTACTTCAACTGTAACGCTATTATCCTATCATTAACCTAGTTAGCAATGGCAACCCCAATAAGGTAGAGTGAGTTATTAGTGTAGGGTTAACGATGATTTCAAGCAACAGGTTATAGAAGAGATTGAATAAAGGTCTCGCTATATTTCATAACCTATTATTTGCTTTCATCACTAGCCCATTATCATGTAAGAAATGGGACAGAGTGATGGGCTAGTG
>NC_079459.1:30390654-30420654 GCF_903798145.1 Danio aesculapii | reverse complement strand
GCTTCTGAATGGCTGAATTTAAAAATAAATTTGCAAATCTTATCACATAGCGTGTTGTTAGTACACAGAGGTTACAATTTAACCTGCTTACCTAATGTTTACGTTCATAATATTTATATTATTTACTAATTAATAACCACCTCATGAGGAACTCTGAATCTGCATCTCGTATCGGAGGCTGCTATTGTCCACCGGAGGTCGCATTTCGATCACGAGCGCATGCTTTGAGAGCCTTTCTGAATGAATGAATGAAATATGCTGTTTTCCACCAAGGCAACCCGGGATACTGAAATATAATTGCCTAAAGTGGCAGTGGGTGGGATAAAAGAACCAAAACAAAGACAGCCATTCCGGCATGTAACACACATTTTCAAAGCAGAATTGTTTTTCAGATAAACAAGAATGTTCACTTGGCATTTTTTAAATGTCTGCAGAGATATTATGGTATTTTTATGCTTTTGAAAAGTCAGAAACACACATACAGCACCTTTAAAAACAGTTCATTTTCAATCAAATGAAATATAACAAATTAGCCACTTATCTGACAAAATGTAAGTCAATAGGTACCATATTTTGAGGTGCTGGTTACATTTTTTAGCTATAAGTATGTATATATTATTTATATACAGTTGAAATCAGAATTATTAGCCCCCCTGAATTATTAGCCCAACCCCACCCCCTTTTACTTTTTTCACAATATCTGTTTAACGGAGAGAAAATGTGAGTATTTTACATTTTGTCAGTTTAGTGGATAATTCGTCAAATTTGTACAAGTCTAATCGTATGAAAATGTACACATATAAAAAGGAAGCATGGCATCCAACTCCACCCCTAAACCAACCGTCATTGGGGGTTGAGCAAATCATACTGAATTGTACAAATGTGATCGTACGAATTCATACAAATTAGCCGCTAAATCAAGAAGTTATGAATTGCCGCAAGATTGTGTTGGTAATTTAAATACATGAACACACATTATGAAAGAAGAATAACTCAGTGTAGCATTGCTTTTGACATACAACCTAACAGATCCCCTAGATCTTTAGGATCACATAAACTAGAAATTTTAAGACTTCATTCAAAGCAGGGCGAATCCGCCTTCAGCTGCTGCGCCCCCCGCTGCTGGAAACAGCGTCCGGTAATGATCAGAATGTGCTCCAACATTTGGCACATTCAAATCAAGACTTAAAACACATGTGTTTAGCAGTGCCTTTACTAAATGAGCATTGTGCTATGTCCGACAGATCACACTATTATGTCTTTCTTTTCTTTTTCATTGTTTTATAACCTGTTTTAACCCATTTTAATCTGTTTTTAATCACAGTTATTATTTGTATTATTAGTCAGAATTATTTCCCCTCATTGCCTTGCCTTACAAGCATGTTCCCCTAGCATGTTCCCTAAATATCTGCAAACATATGGTGTTTTGTATGCTTTAGATAAGTCAAAAGCATACATTTTCATTCTTCTCAACAATAAAATAACTGACCTGAGCTGTTTTATCTCTGCAGATCCTTCTGAAATATCTCTAAATTGTGGTTGCAGTACTTTTAACAAGATTTCTGATCACTTAACTCTGATAATAACAGTTTGTGTGCTCGGTTTCAGTGTGGATTCATTCGTGAAGACAGCTTATGAGGACAATTACACACAGTTTTGCAAAGCTGCAGCAGAACTGCGACACAAAAACTGCTTTCCTGCATTTCTGTTCTCTTCTTTGCTTGGGAACCTCTTGAGTTTGCACTTGAAAACTTGGCATTATGTGCTGGAAATGCTGTTGGCTTTTATGATAAACTGCTCGCAATGTTTCTCATTTATAAGTCGCTTTAGCCTTTTAGCATCCACTAATTGCTTAAATGTAAATGCAAAAGTTGCAGAAGGTGGAAAACTGTTTGGGTAAATTTAATTACGCATTTGTTGGCACCACTAAAGAATACATGATTGCTAGTGCTAAATATGCTAAATGGTAATTCTAATGTAAAGCACTACATAAACAAGAGCAGCAAAGAATAATTCCATATAACATGTCTATCGCAAGGAAACAAACAACCCAGGCTGAAAACGTACCCCTGTATACATTTCTGTACAGCACCCAATGTAACAGGTGTGAAAATTATAATTCACTTTTATTTATAGAATTACACAAAATATGTATTTTACCTTAGGTGTTTATTAAGTATACCTGAGGTGTTTGTTAGTGTGTGCGTCTTCTCCTTTAAATTTCTAAGGGAGCTTTCGTTGTTTAATTTCCTGTTTTGCACCCGCCTCTTCCCTTTATGCACTGACTGCACGTGGGAGAGGTGGGTGTCTGCTAAGCTCTAATTAACCCTAAATCGTCTTTACTTTATAAATCACTTTAAAAGCTAATTTTCATGTTTAAATCATATTTATACCTTTATTTTTCACATATACTTTATTATTTTTGTGTTTTCAATTAAATTAAGGTTTTGATTTATTTTTGTCTAACTGAAACACGTGAATGCTAAATGCATTGCACTTTCCTTTAACAGAAAAGCTGTAAGGGCGAAGACACACTGTAAAAGCTGTGCTTTTTGTTTATTATCAGGAGAGATTAAAAAGCCGTCACAACTGCTGATATCTGTCTGGTTATTACTACATAAAGAAAAAGAAAACACTACGCAGAACCAGTTACACAAATACATCTCAGGAGGTACTCCTATTGCAGTTTTTATTTTCACAAATCCACCAGAGGTCACTGTGTATGCTTTTTGAGATCTCAAATTCTCTCGCAAGTGCCATTGGCGCCTGCTCTTCTCACGTAAATCCACCAGAGGGCGCTGTCGATTGACTGACTGATTGACCTACCGATCCCCCCCAACCACTCCTTACATAAACCCAACCGATAGTGTTTTCAAAAGCACTGATTGACCCACCCACCCACTTCCCTCCCTAAACTCAACCAATAGTGTTTTAAAAAGCACCAATTGTCCAACGCCCACCCACTACCCTTAACCTAACCGACAGTGTTTTGAAAAACAATCCAGAAAAAGAAATGCCCCTGATTTTTACCATGGTTTCAGATTTTACTAGTGGTGGGCAAAGCGATGCTTCAATGAAACAATCTAAGCAAATGTGTCGAAGCTTCAAAACGTTTCGAAACTCGCCTCTACTACACCTACTGGTCATTTTATGTATTGCTCTGGAACAGCTTTAGCAAAGAAACAGTTAAGCAAATTAAGGTATTTTACGATATTATGTTGTATAGTTGAGGTTCCAAGTGACTTAGTGAAGTGGTGAGAGTTCCTGATTAGCATGCAGAGATAATGGGTTCAAATTCAAACTGATGTAGCTATAAATGTTAGTTTTGAATTGCTCTGTTCTTGTCATGTGTTTTGTTTTATCAGTGGTCTGATATCTGGATGAACACTTTGTTAATAAATATGTCTCGTTTTGGTCAAAAAAAAGTAACATTATTCAAATACATCAGTTCATAATTTCAGAGTATTTGTATAGATCGGGATTTGAACTCAGACCATTTGCAGCACAGTTACTCTGTGCACAAGCACAGTCCTCTAGGCCAGCAGTTCTCAAACTGCGGGCTGCGACCTCCTGGGGGGCCGCAAAGAAATTCTAGATGAGGGGTAATGTATCTGATGGTTAATGTATTTTCATATTATAAGTTGAGCTCAAAAGTACCGCAAATATCAAGCTTTATGTTTGTGTCATTTAAATGCAGTTGATATTTACGCACACAGAAAAAGTAGCGTAGCGCCGTGCCTGTTATGAAGCGGACAGGAGACAGAGGTAAGGAAACGTTAGGGTGTTTATTAAATGACAACAAGGAGCACATGAAGGATAGCCAGGAGGATCAGGAATGATGTTGGGGTCTTTTCCTCCGTGGCTGGGTAACAGGAATACACGAGGATGGACAGCACACACCAGATACAGCTGACAGAGGATGACACAGACTTGGAAGGACTGGAAGACAGGACGATTCGGGTGGACCAGGAAGACTAGGAGGAATACAAAGAGAACAGGTAAGTAAAGCGTTTGTTTTAGCTGAGGATGACTACGCTGAGTGGTCGCTCAGTTGTCCGCTTTCGTCGAGACGAGCCCGGACAATGAGCGACTGGAGTGCTGTGCTTTTATCTGGTGCTCGTGAATGTGATGCAGCTGTGTGCTCATTAGAAGTCAGGTGATGGTGATCTTCGTGAGTGGGGGTCGTGAGAGCCTGACCAATCCATGACAGTACCCCCCTCCCCAGGGCCCGCTCCTGAGGGCCGACACCTCCGACGCCGTGGTGGTCTCCCTCTGCCTCTAGGCGCTGGGAACTCAGGGTGGCTCTCATGAAACTCCACCATGAGACTAGGATCGAGAATATCAGCTCTGGGAACCCATGTCCTTTCTTCGGGGCCGTACCCTTCCCAGTCCACCAGGTACTCCAACTGGCCACCACGACGTCGGGAACGCAAGATCTCCTTCACTGCGTAGACGGCTCCTTCTTCTAGGAGCAGTGGAGGAGGGGGTTCCTCTTCGTGGTCAGGCTCTGTGGAGGGAAGAACAGGATCGTGATAGGGTTTCAGGAGTGATACGTGGAATGTAGGGTGAATACGGTAGTGAGAGGGTAATTGTAGTTTGTAGGTGACGGGGTTAACCTGTTCCACGATGGTGAAGGGACCAACAAATCGGGGACTTAACTTGCGAGAGGGCAGTCGCATGCGTATGTCCCGGGTGGATAGCCACACCTTTTGTCCGGGTGTGTATCTGGGTTCTTCAGACCTTCTCCTATCGGCGGTTACCTTGCTTCGACGGACTGCCCTCTGCAGATGTTGATGAGCCTCGTCCCAGACTCTCTCGCTCTCCCGGAACCAGTGATCCACTGCGGGGACATCAGATGGTTCGCCATCCCAGGGAAAGAGCGGTGGTTGGAAGCCAGGACGCACTGGAATGGCGTGAGTCCGGTGGAGGGTTGCCGCAGTGAATTTTGGGCATATTCTGCCCAGCCCAAATACTGGCTCCAGGAGTTCTGGTGACCACTGCAGAAGGTCCTCAGGAACCGTCCCACCTCCTGAATCTTCCTCTCTGTCTGCCCGTTGGTTTGGGGATGATATCCAGAAGAGAGGCTGACGGCCACACCTAGGAGCTTGAAGAAGGCTTTCCATAGACGTGAGATGAACTGTGGACCTCTGTCCGACACAATATCTTCTGGAATACCAAATGACCTGAAGACTTGATTAAAGATATTGTCGGCAGTTTCAAAGGCTGTGGGAAGACCTTTCAGAGGGATTAGTTTGACAAACTTTGAGAATCTATCTACTATGACTAGAATACAGGTATTACCTTCTGACGAAGGGAGGTCAGTGATAAAGTCCACTCCTAGGTGTGACCAGGGACGGTTCGGAATCGGCAAGGGATGGAGCTTTCCAGCGGGTAGATGACGTGGGCTCTTGGATTGGGCACAGTCCTTACAGCCCTGAACATATTGCCTCACATCCCTTGCCATGTTTGGCCACCAGAATCGTTGGGATACTAGCGAGAGAGTATTGTTGATCCCTGGATGTCCAGTGCCTAGCGAGGTATGTAAGGAGTGGATCAGATCTACCCGGTGTTCAGGTGGTATGAACTGCCGATGAGGAGGGCATCCCGGCGGAGCAGGGGCTTCCGGAGTGGCAACGACTGGAGGAGCGTTCCAGGTGATCGGACAAATGGAGATGTGTTCGGGAAGAATCTTCGTTGGGAGTTCTTCATGATCGTGATGCTCGTGTAAACGAGAGAGAGCGTCTGCTCTTAGATTCTTGGGTCCTGGACGATAGGAAATGGAGAAATCAAAACGTGAGAAGAAAAGTGACCATCTGGCTTGACGTGGACATAGTCTCTTGGCCTCTTTGATGTATTGGAGGTTTTTGTTGATCTGTGATCACCTGGAACGGATGTTTGGCTCCCTCCAACCAGTGACGCCACTCCTCCAAGGCTAGCTTGATTGCTAGAAGCTCCCTGTCTCCTATGCTGTAATTCTGCTCCGCCGGGCTCAACTTCCGAGAGAAATAGGCACAGGGATGCAGTCGGGGCGGTGTAATCATGATGTTGAGATAATACTGCCCCGACGCCGGTGGTGGATGCGTCCACTTCCACCACGAAAGGAAGATTTGGGTCAGGATGAGTCAGGAGTGGGGCCCTTGTGAACTCCTTCTTAAGAAGGCGGAAGGCTGCGGCTGCTTCTTTGGTCCACTCCAGTCCTTTGGGTTTACCCTTGAGGAGATTAGTGAGAGGTGATGTAATCCTGCTGTAGTCCTTGATAAACCGTCTATAAAAGTTAGCAAACCCAAGAAACCTCTGGAGCTCCTTAATGGAAGTGGGTTCTGACCAGGATAGAACAGCCTCAATTTTCTTCCCATCCATACGTATACCGGTTTGGTCAATGATGTATCCCAAGAAATGAATCGACTTCTGGTGGAATGAGCATTTCTCCGCTTTGAGGTAGAGGTGATGTTCTCTCAATGTGTGTAGGACCTCCGCAACGTGTTGGCGATGTTCGGCCTCACTCCGGGAGTAAATGAGGATGTCATCTATGTACACTATTACACAGTGGTGAAGAAACTCCCGGAGGACTTCATGAATGAAGTTTTGGAATACGGAGGGGGCGTTGACCAGACCGTAAGGCATGACCTCATATTCATAGTGGCCAGTAGGGGTCACGAATGCTGTCTTCCATTGGTCCCCCTCACGTATTCTTATCAGATTATACGCGCTGCGGAGGTCCAATTTAGTGAAGACTTTAGCTTCTCGGAGCTGTTCCAAAGCGGCTGGTACCAGAGGAAGGGGATATCGGTATTTTACTGTACCGTTATTTAGGACCCTGTAGTCGATGCATGGACGCAGCCCTCCGTCCTTCTTGGCCACAAAGAAGAAGCTTGAGGCGGCTGGTGATTTTGAGTGACGTATGTACCCCTGACTCAGAGCTTCCCTTATGTAATCTTCCATTGCCTGATTCTCTGGAAGCGAGAGCGGGTAGATCCTACCTCTTGGCAACTGGGCATCTGGAACTAGGTCGATCGCGCAGTCCCATGGCCGATGCGGCGGTAGCTGGGAAGCTCTCTTGGGGCAGAAGACATCATGAAAGGAGCTGTACTCCTTAGGAATGTGGATAGACTGCTTCTCAGGAGGGCTCTCGACCGATGTTGCAAACAAAGAAATGGGGTTCCGACCTTGAAGAGGGAGATTTGGAAAACAGGCAGGTGTACATCCAGATCCCATTTCTTTATCTCTCCTGTGCCCCAAGAGATGATGGGATCGTGCTTCACCAGCCACGGGCGCCCTAGAATGATGTCCATATTTGCACCCTCCAGAACCAGAAATTGAATCCTCTCTTGATGTAACAACCCCACTTGAAGAAGGATGTCTTCGCATTGTCGATGGATACGGGTCGAAGATCGAGTGCACTGGGTTATCGGTTGTATCTGGTATATATGCGAGGACGCCTCAGTACGGAGGTGGAGTTGACGACAGAGGGATTGGGAGATGAAGTTCCCTGCTGACCCGGAGTCGATGAGGGCTGTGACAAGGAGAGAAATAGAGGCAGTAGTTATTTGTACGGTGGTAGTAAGTGGTTTACATTGTTCAATATTCGTACTGAATACACTCACTGAAGTCCGAATGGGACGAAGGGGACACTCCATACGGGTGTGTCCACTGACACCGCAGTATAGACACAGACCCCGGGTCAGCCTCCTCTGTCGTTCCGCTGATGTCAGTCTTCCAGACTCTATTATCATGGGTTCTGGTTCTGGAGAGGCTGTTGACTCAGGCGATTGGAGGAGTGCAGACGAGGGGGTGATGGTGTCCTGTTGATAGGAACGGAGACGATCGGAACATCGGAGAGAATGTTGGATGAATCTCTCCAGACCCATTGTATCATCTAATGTGGCCAGTTGGATTCGGAGAGTGGGTTCCAAGCCGAGCCGGTACGTGGTCAACAACGATCTCTCATTCCATCCACTTGCAGCTGCTAGAGTGCGAAACCGGAGAGCATATTCCTGTGTAGATAGAGTACCTTGCTTTAGATGATACAGCTGCTCTCCAGCGGCTACTTCCCCATCAGAACGTCCAAACACCTCTTTGAAATACTCCGTGAAGGTAGTGATGGAATTCATGACCGGCCCGGCTTGGTTCCAGATCGTCTCAGCCCATTTAAGTGCAGGTCCAGAGAGTAGAGATACGATGTAGGCGATCTTCGACTTATCTGTGGGATATAGAGAAGGTTGCATTTCGAATATGAGGGAACATTGTAACAGAAAACCATTGCACTCCCCCGCTCCGCCTGAGTAGGGCGCTGGTCGGGCCATGGGACTGGAAGGAAGGGCCGAAGAAGAAACTGTGGAGGCGGAAGTGCTCGGTGCTGGTGGTGCGTTGGAAAGTGGAGCTGGTGGCTGTAGAATCCGCTTCAACTGGTCCACCAGCTCTTGAAGGTGATCGGGGGTGCTCATGTTGTCGTCGTTAAAGGTCCGGGCTTCTGTTATGAAGCGGACAGGAGACAGAGGTAAGGAAACGTTAGGGTGTTATTAAATGACAACAAGGAGCACATGAAGGATAGCCAGGAGGATCAGGAATGATGTTGGGGTCTTTTCCTCCGTGGCTGGGTAACAGGAATACACGAGGATGGACAGCACACACCAGATACAGCTGACAGAGGATGACACAGACTTGGAAGGACTGGAAGACAGGACGATTCGGGTGGACCAGGAAGACTAGGAGGAATACAAAGAGAACAGGTAAGTAAAGCGTTTGTTTTAGCTGAGGATGACTACGCTGAGTGGTCGCTCAGTTGTCCGCTTTCGTCGAGACGAGCCCGGACAATGAGCGACTGGAGTGCTGTGCTTTTATCTGGTGCTCGTGAATGTGATGCAGCTGTGTGCTCATTAGAAGTCAGGTGATGGTGATCTTCGTGAGTGGGGGTCGTGAGAGCCTGACCAATCCATGACAGTGCCACTATGCACGGGGACTTTTATTGAATAAGCGATCCCTGGCCGGGCGCTTCCGGAAATATTTGCCGCTTGTTTGCTGCTCCTAATGGTGCTTACGTTTCGCTTACGTTTTCATCTCATTTACGCTTAAACAACTAAATGAATGCTCAGGTCTATTTAACTGACTATATTTCAGTTCAAATACATGATCAATGCTGTAAAAAGAACAATATCGGTGGCTGAAAGTGCTTCCCTGTTTATGGCTTGCACTGCTAAGTAACCGATTAGCTGGGCTCTGCGGAGAGCGTGCCTCTCTGCTTAGGCTTCACTCATAGAAAACAAATAGCATTTTAAAGACATGCCACAACGTTACACCTCGTCCACAGTGCGACAGGCTTCACACTTTACATTGGGCAAATATCAGACAGTCCTCTTTGCAGCATGACAAACAAACATGTTAAAATTGTAAAGCAAAAAGTGCTGCAATATCAGTGAATGGAGCTGTCATCACATCAGAGAGTTCACAGTTTGCCCTCCTGTTACAATAACGAAAGCTGGATGAGCTCTGCAGTAAACCATTTTACTAACATTGGTTAATAACTGGATGATGAAAAAAACAAAATCATATACACCCTGAGTAAAAGCACTGTAGCGTATAAAAATATTATGTATCTGTGTTATATTATAGGGCTAATGAATTATTAAAAGTTAAAATGTAGTAGTGCTCAACATATCTGCTCAAAGTTTAACACTCTGATTATAAATGCATTTTTTTCAAGATGTTAATTTAAAATGTAACTAATTTAAATGTAATAATCATTATTATTTTTAATAGAACAAGTTGGCCTGTAATAGACAAAATATGGCTTGATGGAATCCAGTGAGAGCAGACCTCAGTGAACACTGTGCTTAAAGATTTGATCAATTGATTGAAGCACTAAAACCATGTCAACTCAACTGACATCTCACAAAAATTGATCCATAAATAGTATAATTTAAAAAGTTTTAAGTAAAGTTGTTAATTTGAGGTTTTTTTTTGCGTCGTTTTTAATTGGGGGGTGGGATGGGTGGGGGCAGGATTCGCCCTACACAAAGAGTCCCTCGGCTGATAAAGTTTGAAAACCTCTGCTCTAGGCTACACGAGATGGGGTTATTTTCCGACCCTCTCAGTCAAACGCAGATTCGCCACGTCCAACGCTTCTGCAATGACCGATGCTTTGAATCGCTTTAGTCATGTGATCTGGTGTTTTGAATCACCTTAGTCATATGACCTGGGTGTTTTGGATCATGCTTCAGTGCAGTGCTTTGAAATAGTTGCGCTTGGGCATCTCGACAGTGTCGAAACATCAGTGAAACTCAGTGAAATCAGCCATCTCTAGATTTAACCACTTTCTCACCCTGTTATTTACTTGTTTATTTCAATTTTGGCTGTTGTTTTAGTTTTACCTGCTTTCTGGAACTGTTCTGGAACTCTGTCGTCGGGGTCAACTCCTCTCTGTGTCTCAAGTCTGCCGACGTACGCTGCGAATGACTGGACAAATTGGTAACAGAGGGAAAGCCGTCCATACGGAGGTATGCGGTCAGCTGCTAGCGCGTGAACCAGGGCTATTCAATTAGTTTGTCATGGGGGCCAGTTCATGAGCAGCATCCCAAAAAAGGGGCCAGAGAGATATGATTTGCAATATGAGTGATGACACAACAGCAAATAAGAGCCAATATGCTGTAATTTTTGCGGAGCAACCGGAGGAAACCCACGCGAATGCGGGGAGAACATGCAAACAGAAATGCCAACTGACCCAGCTAAGGCTCGAACCAGGGATCTTCTTGCTGTGATGTGACAGCACTACCTACTGTGCCACTGCGTGGCCCCTTTATGATTAAGTATATCCAAATGTTTTCGGCTGCTCGCGCCACTCGTTTAATGCCAGGTGACTCACGCTCTGCACAGCCTTCAACTGCAGCTTGTGCTGTATTGAACAGATGCATGCCACTTAATAACTAAAGCGGCCGTTTTTCGACTGAACTAAATTTATTTATTATCTTGGTCACACTATTTGTAGGGCCAGAACAAATTGCCTTGCAGGCCAATTGAATAGCCCCGGCGTAAAGGAACAGCATCATACTGTCCCTTAGCATTCGTTTTAATGACTAAATGCAGCCAAATGTACTTCTGTCTACACAATTCGCCATCTCCAGAATTGTATATAGGGTTACATTTTCAGAGTGAACCTATGTTGCAAACAAACCATAAAACAATTAAAATAAATCAATATGTAAGTATTTAGGACTAATATTAACACTAAATAATGTAGTTTACTATTAAAGGTGGCCTTTCGAAACATAAAGTGAGACAATATAAAATAAAGCCAAAACAATCCTGGATAAATTTGCTCTGCTTTGCTTTCACCGTGTGATGGCTCTCAGTGCTGACCTTGTCCTTGGTGCTGAATGACACACGTGCTGCTGTCCGAGGTCCTGAAACTCATTGTGTGTGGATGTGTGTGTGTGTGTGTGTGTGTGTGTGCGGTCTCACACTACATGTTTTGATGAGGCTCTTGAATACTGTGTGGAAAACATAGCTCTGAATGTCTCCCACTCAGAGTGTCATGAAAGCATCATGTGGCCTTGTGTTTGTGCGAGCGGTTAAATGTGGACCGCAGGTGATTGCGGGGTCTTGTCTTTGATTGCTGGTAATTGTGGGAATCAGCAGTATGTGAGGTAATCAGCACGGCTTTAATAAGACACCTTTCTTTTTCGTGAGTGCTTTCTGGTTCACCTGGATGGCCAGCTGAGATCTGAGAGAAACCACAGATTAGAATGATGACAGAAATGGGTGAACAGATGAAGAGATATATGGACAGATGTATGGATGGATGGTTGGACAAACAAAAAGAAGAATGAAAAAGATGAATGGGTGTGGATGGATGGATGGATGAGTAAATGAGGAGAAGGAGGGATGGATTGAAATATGCGCAAACTGATGGATGAATGGAAGAATGTATGATAGAATGGATAAACAGGGAGATGGACAGATGAATGGATGGACAGAGTATTGATTGGATAGATTAAATGACAGAAGAATGTATGATAGAATGGATAAACAGGGAGGTGGGCAGATATATGGGTGGATGAACAGTTGGACAAATGAAAAGATAAATAGGAGGTAGATGGATGGATGGATGGCTGGATGGATGCTTTAAACTGATAGATGTAGGAATTGATGGAAGAATGTATGAAAGGATGGGAAAACAGGGAGATAGAAATATGGATGAACAGATGGATCTTTGGATGGATGGGTGGATAGATAAATGAGAGGAAGGGAGGATGGATTGAAAAATGTATAAACTGAAGGACGAATGGAAGAGTGCACAAAAGAATAGACAAACAGGGAGATGGACAGAAATATGAATGATGGATAGAGTATTTATTGGATGGATGAAATGACAGAAAGGTGGATAGCTACATGGGTGGATGAATGGTTGGACAAATGAAAATATAGATAGGAAGTAATTGGATGAATGGAGGGAGGGAGGAAGGGATGGATGGATGCATTAAACTAATAGATGTAGGAATGGATGGATGGATGGATGGATGGATGGATGGATGGATGGATGGATGGATGGATGGATGGACTTTTGGTTGGATAGAAGTATGAAAAGATAAAAAGTTGGACAGATATATGAATGGATGGATGATTGGACAAAAGAAAAGATAGAGAGTAAGTAACTGAACGGATGATAGATGGGTGGATATACTGATGGATGGAAGAATATATAAGGATGGACAAACAGAGATGTACAGAAAAATGGATGAACAGTTGGATCTTTGGATGCATGGATGGATGGATGGATGGATAGATGGACTATTGGTTGGATGGATGGATGAAAAGACAGAAAGATGGATAGATATATAAGTGGATGGATGGTTGGACAAAAGAAAAGATAGATGGTAAGTAACTGGATGGAGCGATGGAGGGATAGATGGATGCAGAAACTGATGGATGAATGGAATAATTTATGAATGAATGGACAAACAGAGATGGATAGAAATATGTATGAACAGATGGATGGATGGATGAATAGATAGACTATTGGTTAGATGGATGAAATGGCAGAAATGTGGAGAGATATATGGGTGGATAGACAGTTGGAGAATAGAAAAGATAGATAGTAAGTAATTGGATGGATGGATGGATGGATGGATGGATGGATGGATGGATGGATGGATGGATGGATGCATGGACTATTGGATGGATGGATAGATGGTTGGATGGATGGATGGATGGATGGATGGATGGATGGATGAAAAGTCAGAAAGATGGACAGATATATAAGTGGATGGATGGTTGGACAGAGAAAAAGATAAAGAGTAAGTAAATGTATGGATGGATAGATGGATGAATAAAATGATGGATGGATGGATGGATGGATGTATGGATAGACAGATGGATGGATGAACAATTGGTTGATTGAATGGATGGATGGGTGAAAAGGCAGAAAGATGGACAGATATGTAGGCTGGATGGATAGACAGACTAATAAACTGATGGATGGAAGGATGGATGGATGAATAGATGGGCTATTGGTTAGATGGATGGATGGATGAAAAGACAGAAAGATGAACAAATACTGTATATGAGGGGATGGATTGTTTAACAAAGGAAAAAATACAAAGTAAGTAACAAGATGGAAGTTAGACTGATGGATAAACTGATGGATGGAAGAATGTATGAAAGGATGGACAAACAGGGAGAAATACAGAAATAAAAGATGATTGATCTTTTGATGAATGGACGGATAGATGGATGGACTATTGGTTGGTTGGATGGATGGCTGGATGGATGGATGAAAGACAGAAAGATGGACAGATATATAAGTTGATGGATGGTTGGACAAAGGAAAAGATACAGTAAATAGTAAGTAAATGGATTGATGGTTGGATGGATAAACTGATGGATGAAAAATTGTATGAAAGGATTGACAAACAGGGAGATGCACAGAAATATGGATGAACAGATGGATTTTTGAATGGATGGATGGATGGATGGCTGGATGGACTATTGGATGGATGGATGGATGGATGGATGGATGGATGGATGGATGGATGGATGGATGGATGGATGGATGGATGGATGGATGGATGGATGGATGGATAAAATGACAGAAAGATGGACAGGTATATGAGTGGATGGATGGTTGGACAGGAATAGTTAGATAGTAAGTAACTGGATGGATTGATAGATCTACGGATAAACTGATAAACTACGGATAAACTACGGATGGTTGGATGGATAAACTGATATATGTAAGAATGTATGAAAGGATGGAAAGAGCAATGGATGGATGAGTGAACATATAGATCAATGATAGCAAGCATGGATGAATAGATGAAGGTTGGGCAAGATGGATGAATGTGTGCAAACCCTTCTGGGACGACTAAAAAAAGGAAAGAGAGACTCGTGAACTCTCCATTGTTTTCCCTCCACACAAACCTCCCTCTCTCTATCTCTCTGTCCAGTTCTCCTCTCATTCCATCTCTCTTTCTCTCTCTCTCTCTCTCTCTCTCTCTCTCTCTCTCTCTCTCTCTCTCTCTCTCTCTCTCTCTCTCTCTGTCCTGAGGCAGAGCTATTATTACCGCAGAGTCACCTGTGCTCCGCTTGTGTCCTGCTGCATGCTGGGAGATCTGAGTGACAGAGACTCCATGCAGATCAGCTAGAGGGAGATCTCCGTTGGCCTCTCCTCCCTTTCTCCTCTCTCTCCTCTTCTCCTCGCTCCAAACATAGACAAGCATATGTTCACCTTCTCCCTCTGACCTCAGGAGAGAGAGAGAGAGAGAGAGAGAGAGAGAGAAAGAAAGGATGAGCAAAAGCGAGGCCGACTGCAGATGTTTCTCAGCGTGTACCTGAATAAAAACACTGGTCCTGCTGACTCAGACAAACTCACACACACACACACTGAAAAATCTGACCGGGCAACTTCTGCTTCTCCTCCTTTAATCTCTGTTCAATCTTTCCCGTCATGTGATAACCCGAGGTCTTGTGTTTCTTCCTCTGTAACAGAGGCTTTCTGGAGCAGAAATCCAATTCGGAAAGTTCCTGGAGAGCTGTGATGGATTTGAAGACAGCCGTACTGTGCTCTTCATGTTTCCACGAGGCTGTTAGACAATAAGGGAAGATCTGTAGATGGGGTGAATGGCGGGGATCCATGCAATACGATCAGGAGGAAAGCAACTCTCTCCAACAGTCAGATAGTGCTTACACTCGAAAACAAAGACGTTTGCTGTTTGTTCAAGCTGCTTATTTAAAATGAGCTGAAACAACACAATTCTTAAGTTTTTTGGGGGACAACTGATTGTTGTGTTTTATGTTCAATCCACCAGTGTTGGGCACGTTCCTTTTAAAGAGAAACTAGTTATAGTCAGGACTGTCGCAAGCTTAACTGGCGCTCTAGGCAAATGACGATCATGCCGCCCTCACATTGTTCATGCTGTTGGATGTTGTTGGTTTGTGTCGCAGATGAAAGTGAAGAGGGCGGGTCGGTGGTTATGTCGCGGATGAAAGTAAATTTAAGGGAGTTGGGGTTTTGTGTTGTGGATGAAAGTACAGAGGGGGGTGGGGGTAGGGGGCGTGGTGTCGAAAGTGAAGAGGGGGGAGATGGGGCAAGGTGGGGAGGGGTCTGGTGCGGGGCTTTGTCGAGGACAAAAGTGAAGGGCAGGGGAGTGATGGTTGTCTACATGTCTCCCCTACCATGATGCCACCCTGGGTGATCGTCCAATTGCCCATGCCTAAATCCACCACTGGTTATAGTTACTAGTTACTTCTCACAAATAGTAACTGAGTTACATAATTATAAAAGTAACTAATTACCAGGGAAAGTAACTATTGCGGTACTTTAAAAATATTCATTCATTCATTCTCTTTTCGGCTTAGTCCCTTTATTAATCTGGGGTTGCCACAGCGGAATGAACTGCCAACTTATCCAGCACATGTTTCATGCAGCGAATGCCCTTCCAGCTGCAACCCATCACTGGGAAACATCCATACATTACATACATATACACATACATTACAGACAATTTTTAGCCTACCCAATGGAGGGCTGGGGGTGATTGAACGTTAATAAAAGTGAAGAGCGGAGGGGGCAAGTTGGTGCAATGGGGGTGGGGGGGGTTGGGAAAGCAAAGAATGGGGCGGGGATGGGGGCGCGGATGAAACTGAAGAGCTGGGGATCGTTGTCGCTGGCAAAAGCAAAGAACCGGGGGGTGGGTGACTGGTGTGGTCATGTTGCCCTTGGAATCATCCTAACTCTAAAAGTATTGCTGTTTGTAATGTAGTTGATTTATAGTGCCATTATCCCCATCACTGCACTCCACCTAAATTTGTAAAAAAAAACTTAATTCCTTCATGTTTTCTCAACACAAATTGATTGTGTGGAAGCCAGCATTTTTATAGTGTATAATGGCCATGATGCTAAGAGTTTCGAATGATTTCCAACTTCTGCTTAATTAATTCTGCTTAATTAATTTAATTTAGAGAAATTTCTGCTTAATTAATTTACTGATGAATTTAAAATCAATATAAAAAAAAGAAAAGAAAAAATAAATTTTGTAGTCTGAAATGCAAAATATTAAAGAATTTAACTTTTCATTCACCCATTCAAAATATATAGAGAATGAACTGAATTAGCTGAAAAAGTACAGTTTATTATTTGGTTTTTCTTCTGTAATTTACAACAGTGGTCCCCAACCCCTGGGCAGCGGACTGGTACCAGTCTGTGGATTAATGGTATCGTTGAACAAATCATTATTTATTTCCATTTTATTTATTATTAGATTTTTTTTATTAAAAAAAATATATATATATTTTGAAAAATGTCCGTATTCTCTCGGTTACATCTCAGTCACTTGAGGCAACAAAATATAACCCACAAGCAGCAAAATGAGTAAGTAACAGACGTCTTTGAAAAGTTTCTTTGTGAAGGGGAAAAGGTCCGGTGAAGGACACGCGAACTGCCAAGGAATGGATGCGCAACACATTTGTCAACAAAATCAGGCGAATCTGGCATGTCTGTGCAAGAAGAAGATCAACTGCTGGACATCGCAAATGATGGTGGCCGTTCACAAATCACGTCTTTTCCTCGTGCAAGTTCACTATTTCCAATGGAGGCACGTGGCTTGTGTGCGCATATTGGAAGCAACGTGCTGGCGCCATCCAGGCGCACCCAGTTGAAAACTTTTCAGAAAGATACAAGCACACACGTGACAAGAACTGCTTCATATTTGTATGGAATATACACATTTTGGTAGACTAATTATCCAACAAAAACTCGGCAAATTTGTCAAGCGTTGACCAGTCTGCAGTGATATAAAGGTTGGGGATCATTTATTTATATTAGGAACCCAGGTAATATATAATCTCAAACTATTAAAAATATCAATAAAAGTCATTTTTTGCTAACTTTTTAACATTAGAAGTTGTTGGTATAAAGATTAAGGTCCCATAATGCAATTCAAAAGAAAAAAAAAGATGAATCAAAAAATATGGACTATTGTTAATTTATATATATGTATATATATATTGTTGTTTTGTTTTTTACATTTAAGTTAATGTTTTTTATGTAAAATAAAATCAGTTAAGTATAGACTTTCTGTAGGCATTTACAGTTGTCTGCTTCAAATGAGACTTAATGTTGTTCATCTGTGAGTTGGCAGGTTTGGGTCAAGGCCCTGAATACTTTGATTAATATTTTGAAAAGCTGAAGCAAATGAATGGCAAATGTGCTTATGAAACCAAAGCTTTTGTAAGTGTGCAGTCACTGTGTCAGGCAGATGGTTAATGAACACATTTATTCATTTGATTTATGTAATATGTCTTAATCAGTGGTTTTTGTAGCACAGACGAGTTACTGGTCAGTCTGAATGCTGCTGCTGTGTGCCGAACCTCTCTCTGAAACAACAGCTGATTCTTAAAGGAGATCAGCTGCGTTTGTGTGTCAAAGACTGCATTCATCTAAACACCCTCTGATGTTCCTCGAACAAACAAACGCCTCTTTGCAAGCGCTTGCCATGAACATTAGTAGAGATTGTTCCAGCACTGAACACTTCACGCTGAGCTTAAAGTCGGTGTGAAATCAAAATTTGCAGTGTTTATTTTGCTGTTCTTTAGGTGAATAATTAATCTATGAAAGTTAATGCACTGAAAAAAAAAAGTTTGTTTTGATAATATTCAATCAAAGTTCCATGTTGGAAATGGCGGCAATTTGACAGCTTCAACCACTATATTCTTAACCACGCCCTCTTACTGTCAATTTGCTATGAGTGAGTGATGCAGAAAGAAAGCCCCGCCCCCAAATCAATATTTATTTTCAGTAGGAAGTTCATCATCATAATTAAATAAAAGACTCTGCAACTTTCAGCAAACTTTAACCTCATTGTCATTCTAAACCTAAATTTTAACCCCAGGGAAAGATCATGGCTGCATCCCAAATTCCATACTTCCATACTATATAGTACAGTAAAAAACAGTATGTGAGCCGTGTAGGATATCCAAAAACAGGATGTGAGTACCCGGATGTCCTACTACTTCCGGTAAGATTCTGAAGTGTGCATCCGATAGACACTATACTATCACATGATGCACTGCAAGAGAATTCATAAATTGGAGTGAATCAACGTAACTGACGCGGACAGGTCACGTGATGATGACAAAATGGCGGATGTGCGATGTTCAATTCATACTACTGACATTCATACTGTATAGAACGTACTTTTCCAATGGTCGAGTATTACATTTAAATTCAAATGCTGTACCTACTGAGTAGTAGGCGATTTCGGAGACAGCCCGGGTGTCCAGTGATTGCAAGATTTTAAGTGTCACACTTGTAATTTAGAAGTATACTGCAGTGTATAGAAAGTAATAGAGGCCAAAAGTCAATTAAATCCAAATTAACGTGCACAGTTTGACAGTTCAGTTCATCAACAAGCACTCCAGCATTGTGCTGAAGAAACTAACCAGGTTTCACAACAATATATAAATGCGTTTATAAAATATAGCATTCTGCTACAAAATTAAAAGTCGCTGATGTTGCATATCATTCAATGATCCGAATCTAACAGAACCAACCATTTAATTACGATTGTTTGGCCAAAATGTTTAAAAGCTAGAAAGAAAAATAGACCATTTTAAATTAAGAGGTCCTGGGTTTATATCCCGGACGAGCCCCCAAATAATTACATACACATAAAGCACAGCTCATCTCTTAATAAAATCCTTGTTAGCCATTTAGCCACAAAACTAGAATCACTGGGCAGAAGTCCTGCCCATGAAGTGAATTTCGCGCACAAACCATGTTTCACAACAATATATGGATGAAGTAAGTGTTCACACGTCTATTTACATGCCAATTCAATGAATGGGGATGATTGGGAGTCCATGATTAGTAAGGGCTAATTAAGGGAATGTGGCCAGGACACCAGAGTTACACCCCTACTCCTTACGAGTAGTGCCATGGGATTTTTAATGACCACAGCGAGTCAAGACCTCGGTTTAACGTCTCATCCAAAAGACGGCACTCAGTAACAGTATGGTGTCCCCTTTACTATACTGGAGCATAAGAACTCATACAGACCACAGGTTGAGCACCCCCTGCTGGCCGCACTAACACCAAATCCAACAGCAAACCTAGTGTGGTCTCCCATCCAGGTACTGACCAGACTCAGCCCTGCTTAGCTTCAGTGAGTAACCAGTCTTGGGCTGGAGGTTGATATAACTGTGGCAAACAACACAATTTGAGAATTTTGGGGGGACAACCTTATTCAATCCACTTAAATTTGTAAAAACGAATGCATTAACTTAATTCCTTTATATTGTCCTGACACAAATTGATTGTGTGGAACCCAGCATTACTTAGAGTGTGTTTAGTGGTTGGCCCTGTAGACAAAAATGTGCTTTCAAAGTCAAGCGTGTTTTCCTCGCGCAAACCGATTGAATTAAATTCTGTAGCAATCTGAAATCTTCTGTATTACTCGAGCTTGCCACAACGTGCACAAACTGTAAATCAGATTACATTATTTGAACATTTCGGAGTGTACATGCAACATACTGTAGATTTATTTGGCTTGACCACTTGTGAATGAAATGATGGATAATTCTATTAGTATGTGGAGCGTGAGATAAAGTCCGGCGCGTTAGGTAGTAATCACACCAGACAGCTTTGTCGTAATAGAGATAAGTTACGCACACAGAGCCCAGAATAAATGAAATTTAGCTCAATTATGGCCACTAGTAATATGTTTCTTTATCAGTGGACTTTTGTGAAATATTGCGCTCATTCGAAAAAGCGCACACAGATCTGTGTAATGTAGGTCAATATATTTCATTAGAAACCAATGGCTCCGGACAGCAGCTTTAGTACACGGCTAATATCACCCTGAAGGTTTAAAAAAAAAAAAAAAAAAGGTAAAGGGACACGTTCTAATCAAATCTACTCTTTCAAGTGATGATTTCCACTGCCACCCACACCACAGCCTCTCTGCGTGATTACAGGCATTTTTCATTAGGGCTTTTCACACATGGACTTGTTCACCCTGGGCCAGGTAAATGGAATCGTGGGTTTTTCTTGCTCCTTGTTTCACGCTGCTCATAATTTACCTCTTATTAATAATACATTTTGGTTATTCCTAAAATGCTGTTGCGTTCCTAAAGCTTGCTTTAACATTCTTATTTGCATATTTGTAACATTAAGGCACTGATTTGATTACAGTCTGTTTTTTTTTTTTCTGTTTTTCGGCTGCATGGGGGGAAAAACAACATCAGTGTTGTTTTTTAATTACAATTGCACTCCGATTTCTGCAATACACCGTTTTGTTTTTAATAACGCCTGACCCTGATTGGCTGGATTGATTAGTTTGATTAAATACGAATCTAAAACAGGCTGATCATTTATTTGTACATTTTTAGTCAAACCGTTTATAAGTTAGACATGATAATAAGTTATAAGTCCTAGGTTTATATCCCGGACGAGCCCCCAACTGTAAAATACTACCTAATCCCGAATGCTGGAGAAAAATCATAGGATTTCCAGATAACGTCTTAATATAAACATAGGCCATCCAGATAATGAAATGACATCTCATTTACCTTCGCTTCAGATTGCTTTTCTTCGTTTAAGATAGTTGTGCATTGTTTAATAAAGTATATTACATCTAGGGAGAGGGGGCTCGTCCGGGATGTTCTTCAAGCTTGTATGCAATGTTTGACCAGATTAATGCAACATGAGAGGTGAGTAAATTACTTTGATTTATTTTTCCGTTGCAAACTAATGGTATTTACTTTGGAATATGCAAATGAGGTTTCATTGAAAATGTAATTTGTAGGAGGGTTGATTGGAACACGAATGAACTCTTAACCTCCAACACAAGCCGCTGGCATTTCTACACCAGGACTGGATGATCTTTCTATCAGTCATGCTTGGTTTGAGCTGGACAATGGGAATGAGGAAGAAAGTGCGAGATTGAGCCGCCGGTGTCGCAGAAAGAGACGGTGAGTGTAGCTTCTGTGCTGCAGGAGAAAAGAGCCACTAAGCTCTTCAGTGGCCCTGAAAAGGCCTGCAGTAATGGGGCAAAAGTGTGAATTATGATTTCTATCAGGGCTTTTACATTCCTGCAAGTGCCGTGAGCAAAGGCATTGGGGTATGAACTTTACTGCTCCGGCCAGGAGAAGACAGCTGAGCTTTAATGCCAGACATGGAAGAATGAATACAGACCTGGGATGAACTCATCCACACTCAGTAAACCTCTCAAACACTCGTCTGGGACATATTTTACCAAAGTAAACAATGGAAATACAGTTGAAGTCAGAATTATATATATTTTTTGCAAATATTTCTGAAATGTTTAACAGATTCAGGAATTTTTTACAGTATTTCCTATAATATTTTTTCAACTGGAGAAAGTCTTGTTTGTTTGATTTCGGCTAAAATCAAAGCAGTTCTTAATTTTTTAAAAGACATTTTAAGGTCAATATTATTAGCCCCCTTAAGTTATTTTTTTAGATTGTCTATAGAACAAACCCTTGTTATACAATGACTTGCCTTATTAACTAATTTACCTAATTAACCTAGTTAAGCCTTTAACACTAGAACTACCGGAGGTCGATGTATACCTAAAGTCGCCAGTGCGGGTAAAATTTACCCAGCACAAATTTTGTTTAGAAAAACAAACAAACATACTATTTCACTGTTTTTTGCCACAAAAAGTGTCAAGACTCATGAAATGATTATTTTAGGATAACAAGATTATTTCAGGAGAACAACACCAGTATAGTTTGAACATTCATAAATAGGTTAAAGTATCTAAATTTGAGCCATCATACTCTGATGCATAACTTATTTCTCCAGACTCTCCATCATTCATTGCATTTGGTGTTTTTAATAGCACTACAAATCGCCTTCTTTTAGTCATTGTGACTTTATTCAATTATTATAACCACTAATTCAGTGAGTGAAATTGAAAATAAAAGTCATTGATGAGTAATTTCAAATATAAGCAGTGCATAAATACAAGCATTTATTATAGTGGGTATGCTAATAATAATGATGCTGGCGCTTATAGGTATTAATATCCCACTTTTTAATTTATTTTTATCCCAACAGTTTTTTAAGATCTAGGAATTAAATAAGGCATTTTTATCAAAAGTCGGTGACTGGGAGGCTTAAATGTTTTATTAAAGGTGTGTTATGTACATTTGAATAGCAGTGTTGGGTAAAATTGACCCCATGGCGGTTTTAGTGTTAAATGTCACTTTAAGCTGAATCTAGTATCTTTAAAAATATCTAGTCAAATATTATGTACTGTCATCATGCCAAAGATATAATAATTCATTTATTAGAAATTAGTTATTAAAACGACTTTATTTAGAAATGTGTTGCGAAAATCTTCTTTCCGTTAAACAGAAACTGGGGAAAAAATATAAAATAATTCAAATTTAACAGGAGGGCTAATAATTCTGACTTCAACTGTATGCATGTAACAGAGGCTAACTAGCTAAGTGCTATGGAGGTAAACCCCAACTCCCATACAAAGAGTTACCGGTTCGATCCCAGCTCAGTGCGGGTTGGGAGCTGCAGGACTAGTGGTTAACATGTGGGGGCTCGTCCGGGATGGGAGTGAGGTTTAAGGAGTTAATTGTTATGGAGGCCAGCTAATGAAGTGCTACGCAAGAAAACCCCACTCCTCTGACCTCTAAAGATGTTCTAGTAACAGATGCTAGAGGTTATGGTCTTTAGCCTTCTTGTTAGAGCAACCAACTCCCATGCAAAGACTTGGCGGTTCGATCCCAGCTCAGGAAAGTGCAGCAGGACTGGTGGGTTACATGTGGGGGCTCGTCCGGGATGGTAATGAGGTTTAGAGAGTTAAGTGTAACAGAGGCCAGCTAATGAAGTGCTATGCAGGTAAACCTCACTCCTCTGACCTCTTAAGGTGCTCTAGCAACAGAAGCTAGATGCCATGGTCTTTAGCCTCCTTGTTAGAGCAACCTACTCCCATGCAAAGACTCGCCGGTTCGATCCCAGCTCAATGCGGGTTGGGAGCTGCAGGACTAGTGGTTAACATGTGGGGGCTCGTCCGGGATGGGAGTGAGGTTTAAGGAGCTAATTGTTACGGAGGCCAGCTAATGAAGTGCTACGCAAGTAAAACTCACTCCTCTGACCTCTAAAGATGCTCTAGCAACAGACGCTAGAGGTTATGGTCTTTAGCCTCCTTGTTAGAGCAACCAACTCCCATGCAAAGACTCGGCGTTCGATCCCAGCTCAGGAAAGTGCAGCAGGACTGGTGGGTTACATGTGGGGGCTCGTCCGGGATGGTAATGAGGTTTAGAGAGTTGAGTGTAACAGAGGCCAGCTAATGAAGTGCTATGCAGGTAAGCCTCACTCCTCTGACCTCTTAAGGTGCTCTAGCAACAGAAGCTAGAGGCCATGGTCTTTAGCCTCCTTGTTAGAGCAACCGACTCCCATGCAAAGACTCGCCGGTTCGATCCCAGCTCAGCTCGGGTAAGGTGCAACAGGACTGGTGAGTTACATGTGGGGGCTTGTATGGGATGGTAGTGAGATTTAGGGAGCTGAGTGTAACGGAGGCCAGCTAATGACGTGCTACGCAAGTAAACCTCACTCCTCTGACCTCTAAAGTTGCTCTAGCAACTAGGCCATGGTCTTTAGCCTCCTTGTTAAAGCAACCGACTCCCGTACAAAGAATCGCCGGTTCGATCCCAGCTCAATGCGGGTTGGCTGCAATAGAACTGGTGGGAGATATATGTATGTTCACACTATTAAAAAGGTATAGACTAAGCATGTGGAATTCAGCAGGGAATATTTAGCACAATGTTCACTGGGCATTTCAGCCCCCTTCTCTTCTTCTGATTTTCTCTCTCTCTCTCTCTCTCTCTCTCTCTCTCTCTCTCTCTCTCTCTCTCTCTCTCTCTCTCTCTCTCTCTCTGTCTTTCCGATATGCAGCTGTGCCCTCCAGCTTGTCCTTCTCTGATCTCTGTCTCTGTTCCAGCGCTTGTTCCCACCTCTGAATGTCTGGCAGTCACTGGTGTGCTGGGTTTTCCTCAGGCTGAATGTGTTCTCTGTGCCGCTTCCTGCTCTTTGTGGGCACTAATGCATTAGTGAATGCAGGATCCGACAGCAACCTGATTACAATCCAGATCCAATTACGCAATCGCAACTTCAAAACCAATCTCCACCAATCAGAGCTGCAAGTGTTTGCTCTGTTAAGCGTCTTCTGCATTATTGACTGTCCAAATGAAGGAATGCTGGAAAAAAGCAGTGTGTGTGTGTGGGCCGGCTGATGGAGGATCATCGAACGCCTGAGGAATCGTTCTGTCTCGCGAAGCCAAAAGCGAGTCTGTAAAAGCTGCTGGACTCCCACAGAGAGCGATGTTCCTGCAGGCCAGCTCTCCATCTGTCTCAGCTGAGCTCCTCCAATCTCTGCGTCTTTTCACTTCTGTCCTGTGAAGCTGTGTTTGTGGAGGACGTTGTGTGTGCGGATTCAAAAACACACTGATTTTAGTGCATTTTTTAGGACGGTTCGTTTCAAATGGGAGACATTCTGAAAGTCCACATAAACCGGAAGCTGCGGCCGTTTATTATTCTTTTTCATATTGTGACGCAGTTCCTAGAGAAACGGAATATTAATTGAGAAAACGTGGGCGTGGCTTTGTTTTTTTTCTACTATGAGCTGATTGGATGTAGTAAAGTCGGCATTTCATAAAGAAAGATTGGGAAAAGAGTTTGGGGAGAGTTATTACAACCTAACAGACTCCTCGTGCTCACCATTTCTGTTTGTTGTCAAAATTGACAGTTGGAGGGGCGTGGTTAAATGTTAGCCACACCCAATACCTCAGACAGACTTAATCTGAGAATTTAACTGAAACATGAAGTGCATTTCATGCTCTTGGTTTTTAAATCTCTAAATGGCCTGGCACCTTCTTATCTGTCAGACATTTTAATTGAGCATCAGCCTGGTCGGTCTCTTCGGTCATCTAACCAGAGACTGTTATTCATATCTAAGTCGAGGCTGAAATGCAGAGGTGACCGTGCTTTCGCAGTAGCTGGTCCTAGGCTGTGGGATGCTCTGCCCCTCTGTATCAGATCTGTTTCATCCCTGTCTGTTTTTAAATCTAGGTTAAAACCTTACCTCTTTGATTTGGCATTTTGTCAGTGAAAAGTGTCTGTTTTAGCAATAATTTTATAATTTTATATATACATTTGTTTTTTATCTGTTTTGATTTGTACTGTGCAGCACATTGGTCAACCTCTGGTTGTATTAAATAGTGCTATAGAAATAAAATTGGCATTCACATTGACATTGCATTTTCAGATTTCAATTAAAGATTACAAGAACGTTTTTGTCTTAATGACATGCACAGGTGAATTGACACTCGTCTGGGACATATTTTACCAAAATAAACAATGGAAATACAGTTGAAGTCAGAATTATTTGCCCTCCGGTGATTTTATTTTATTTATTTTTTATTTTATTTTTTTGCAAATATTTCTGAAATGTTTAACAGATTCAGGAATTTTTACAGTATTTCCTATAATATTTTTTCTACTGGAGAAAGTCTTGTTTGTTTGATTTCGGCTAAAATCAAAGCAGTTCTTAATTTTTTAAAAGACATTTTAAGGTCAATATTATTAGCCCCCTTAAGTTATTTTTTTTTGATTGTCTATAGAACAAACCCTTGTTATATAAAGACTTGCCTTTTTAACTAATTTACCTAATTAACCTAGTTAAGCCTTTCACACTAGAACTACCGGAGGTCAATGTATACCTAAAGTCGCCAGTGCGGGTAAAATTTACCCAGCACAAATTTTGTTTAGAAAAACAAACAAACAAACATACTATTTCACTGTTTTTTGCCACAAAAAGTGTCAAGACTCATGAAATGATTATTTTAGGATAACAAGATTATTTCAGGAGAACAACACCAGTATAGTTTGAACATTCATAAATAGGTTAAAGTATCTAAATTTGAGCCATCATACTCTGATGCATAACTTATTTCTCCAGACTCTCCATCATTCATTGCATTTGGTGTTTTTAATAGCGCTACAAATCGCCTTCTTTTAGTCATTGTGACTTTATTAAATTATTATAACCACTAATTCAGTGAGTGAAATTGAAAATAAAAGTCATTGATGAGTAATTTCAAATATAAGCAGTGCATAAATACAAGCATTTATTATAGTGGGTAAATTTGACCTATGCTGGTGCTTATAGGTATAAATATCCCACTTTTTAATTTATTTTTATCCCAACAGTTTTTTAAGATCTAGGAATTAAATAAATTTTTAGCAAAAGTCAGTGACTGGGAGGCTTTAATGTTATATTGAAGGTCTGTTATGTACATTTGAAAATAAAGAAATACAAAAACTAACAATGTGAGCTAACAAAATCACTATGGTTAGCTTTGATTTTATTTCTACTTAAAAAGACTAAGGTCAACAAAATTAACGCTTTATCTGTGGAAGTTAATCAGTTTTGGTAATTTTCAATTCTTCAGTTTGACAGCTTTAGCCACAATATTCTGAACTAGGCCTTAACCAAACCCTGGTGAGCAGAAAAAAGCATAACAAAAACATTTTTTAAAATTAAAATGTTTAACTGTTTGAAAGTAGTAACCAATAAACCCGCATCCCTACACTATAAAAATGATACAACAGTCTTAAGTACAAATGTTTTTTTTTGTTATTTATCTTATTTTATTGAGTTAATCAGGTTTTAACTACATTTTTTAAGTAATGCAAAGTTTAACTTAATGTTTTTAGTCAGTTTGATTTATATAAGTTGAGATTAATAGAATAGTCAATTTAATTCAATTAAAAAATCAACCCAGGCTCATTATTATGTACATCTATATACATTTCTGAAGATCGTGAAATACATCCCAGGAGCTACGTTTTTGTTTTCGCCAATCCACCAGAGGCCGCTGTGTACACTTTTTCAGATCTCAAATTTTTCTTGTGAGTGCCATTCGCGCCTGCTCTCTCCAGAGGTTGTTGTCGACTGACTGACTGATCGACCGACCAATCCAGAAAACCCAACAGACAGTGTTTTCAAAAGCTATCCAGAAAAAGTAAAACCTGATTTTTACTACGTTTTTAGATCTTACCACATTCTCACCTTGTTATTTACTTGTTTATTTTATTTTTTGCATTTTTTTATCTGTAACCATTTTTTGCCAGACTTGAACCCCGTTTTCGTGGTCAGCTCCTCTCTGCGTCTCAAGTCCGCTGATGTACCTGGCGAGCCACTGGGGAAACTTGTAACAGCATAAAAGTTGTCCACACGGAGGTAAGCGGTCAGCTAGTAGCGTGAAAAGAACAACATATGCTTATTCTGAAAATGTAGCCCTATATATATTTTTGGAGATCGCAAATTATGTAGCCAGAAGTTTGTATGGCTGCATTTTGTATTTAAAACAAACATTACGAGGCGGGATGCCCCACTTCTTTACGCACTTACCACCTGGCTGCTTATCTCCGTATGGACAGCTTTCCCGCTGTTACCAGTTTGTCCAGCTAGCTCACCATGTACGTTGTGGACTTGAGATGCAGAGAGAAGTTGACCACGATGACAGGATTCAAGTCTGTCGAAGAACAGTTCCAGAAAAAGTTAGCAGAAAAGCAGGTTAAACAAAAACAGAAACCAAAAAATTTAAAAACAAGTGAATAACAGGGTGAGAACATGGTAAAATCTGAAAACGGTTAAACCAGGCAAGTGCTTTTCTTTTTCTGGATTGCTTGTTAAAACTGTCGGTTGGGTTTAGGGAAGTGGGTGGTCGGGTCAATCGGTGCTTTTGAAAACACTGTCGGTTGGGTTTAGGGAAGGAGGAGGGTGGGTCAGTCGATCGGTCAGTCAGTCAGTCAACAGTGGCCTCTGGTGAATTTACATGAGAACAGCAGGTGCGAATGGCACTCGGAGAGAAATTTGAGATCCCAAAAAGCATACACAGCGGCCTCTGGTGGATTCGCGAAATCAAAAACTGCAATAAAAGCACCTCCTAGCATGTATTTTTCGCTCTTGAGAAATGTATATAGGGGTATGTTTTCAGGATGAGTCTGGATTGGAAAAGAAACAGAAGCTATCAGCGGTGTCATACCGCCCTGTAGCGTTTGTTTTAAAGACGAAACTCAGCCATACATACCTCTGGTTACATAATTTGCACTTTACAGAAAAGTATACAGAGCTACATTTTTACAACGAGCCTGTGTTGCCAAAAATGAAGGCAGCAAGAATTGTTTAAAGTGGATACTGTAGAATCAAATGATGAATAGTGCATGCTTAACTGTATATATACTTATCTATATTCTATGCTACGCTTAACTTGCCTGAATGGATTTTCTATGGATTCTCGAGTGTGCGCATAGCCTGGATTAATATTACCCACAATCCCACACACTAAAGAAGAGGAGGTTCCTGTGGTATTTTTAGTGTGGTGCAAACGTACACAAACCGGGATGCCTCCGAAAGCTCCACTCTTTTTATAAAGAGAATATTTCTGTCTCCTATCCCTCCGCATAACATTAGCGCAGGAAGAGGTGGTTTGTTTATGTAACCTTTCGGATTGCTGCCGTTAACCTAATATCAACTATATATGCAAGCGATTAAACTGAAACATCTCTTTAGAGCCGTGGGTGCAAATGTACAGTATTTAAATACGGCGTAATTCAGGGGTGACTTTCTCAGAAACTCATTTCGGGCAGAACACGCGCTCCTCCGCAGGCCCGAGATGTCTGGAGCGTTTGAGATTTCGCTGGGTCTGTGCTGATGTTGGAGCTGAAGGGATTTTTTCGGGTGGGAAAAGACTCTTGTGTCCCGAGGCTTCTTTATTTATTCATGTCAGTCTGATCCTTGAGCTTAAGCTGAAGATGCTGAAGGGGGGAAAGAAGTGGGCCAAGAGAGCTTTCATTAAAAACAGCCAAATGCAGAGTTTTATTCAGCAACTCTTAAATGCTTATGGAGAAACACCTAAACTGGAAACGCATTGCCAAAGTCAGCGACTCCCACGCTTCTGTATTATACATATACACACACACACATACACACACTCATAAATATACAGTTGAAGTCAGAATTATTAGACCTCCTGTATATTTTCCCCACAATTTCAGTTTAATGTAAAAAAAAAAATCCAACACAGCTTAAATACGCCTCTCATGTGGAGAATGAAGTCACATGCATTGCTCAGGTGTGAGTTTCTCACAGACTTCAACAGAGTGTAAAAATCTTGATGGTTCTGTGGGTCTCGTCTATCAAATCTGATCTTTATTTTGTATTTTCTATTGGATTCAGGTCAGGTGATTGGCTGGGCCATTCTACAGCTTGATTTTCTTTCTCTGAAAGTCTCCTTGGCTGTGTTTTGGATCATTGTCTTGCTGAAATATCCTCCCTGGTTTCATCTTCATCATCCTGGTAATGTAGATGTTGGGATGAAGCAGCTGAGAATTGATTTACACTGACAGAGGGCAATTTACAAGCGCAGAGAGTTACTAGAGAACTACTGAGAGATTTCAGCTACTGT
>NC_079459.1:30253154-30388154 GCF_903798145.1 Danio aesculapii | reverse complement strand
CGAAAAATGGAAATGATTCAGAATCCAAGGCCCCAAAGTCATTATTTTTGTCTTGTTCCATTGATATGGAGTTTGATAAGCTGATGTTAAATCATTTGCACCTCGAAGACTCGAGGAAGGTACAGAAGGTACAGAATGTTTAATTCTGAGATTATTATTATTATTATTATTATTATTATTATTATTAATAATAATAATAATAATAATAATAATAATAATAATAATAAATAAGACACCTTGGCTGGCATTATACTGCAAGTACACTTATCTGAATATCTGAAATCCCCATTAATCCAACTTTTTTCCACATGTGATCTGTTTACATAAAGAATTTTGACTTTAAATCACTTTAAATGATGAACTGCTATGAATAATCCATATACACAGTGAACACTGAGTAAGGTACATTTGTGTTGTGCTTTATTTTTATCTGCTCTTGAAAATATCATGTTTGGTTGCTGTTAAAAATAACAAGTTTGGTGTTTTTAATGTGACATTAGTATCACAAGTATATCTGTGGGCAAAACACTGAGTTAATCATGTTTTCTTTTGTTCCTCCAGATTATTTTCTCTTTATATTCCCTACAGTGCAGTTTTATTCAATATACATCCATAATATTGCTGTGGAAAGACTTATTTGGAGTTATTTTGGGGTTATTCAAAGTCTGCTTATAGAAAGGCGACACTTTGGCAATACTTTTATTTAAAGAGGATCTATTATGCCCCTTTTACACAAGATTTAAAGAGCCCCTATAATGGGTTTTTGAGAATGACCATCCATGTAGTGCGTAACGCAGCTCTAAGTGAAGTGAAATATCCAGCTAAGGCTTAAATCTGAAAGTGGACAGTGTTTAAAACTAATGATTCATTTGTAAAAGAGTCGACTCCAAGTGCTTCAAATGAATCGTCTTGATAACGAGTCTTTAGCCGTTTCGGCATGACGTGGATACGAAACTTAAGCTCCACCCAGTTTTTGCGCACGCAAACCCAGGAAAATTGAAACCTGCGGCCCCGCTCACTTGCACAGTAGCAAAGATAAAGAGGAAGACACACACTGTAGCAGACGCCGGTTGAATCAACGCTGTGCTCAGCTGGATATTATTAAAAGTGTGAGGGAAAGTTAGTGCTATTTTCTCTACCCAAAGATGAAACTGTGAAGAGTCAGTGGTTGAGGTTTATTTTTGCAAAAATACCTCAGCATAATAGCCCAGTCTTGTGCAGTTCTAGAATCTACACGCTTACAGCAGGGCATTCATCAGCCGTTTGTTAAAGGATCAGAAAAGACTACTGATTTAAAGGACTATGTCAGCACATAGATCAGTGCATCATGGATCAGTTTCTTCCTCCATTTCACAAATGTAAGTAAGTGCGATTAAATTATTTGCCTCCTTGTTTTCTCCAGCTTGCAAGTTATGTATTTAATTGTGTTTAGTTACTTGTAAACGCTTGTACTATATCAGGTTAACCCTTTATATTCTCACATTGCGTCTAATGCCATGTTGAAAAGGATACGCGTGCCACTTTGTTTACGTATTTAAATGCGTTTGTGAACTGAACTGGTGCTCTAACTTAGGCGAATGGCGATCACGCCACCCTCACTATTCTGCCGCCCACCATCTCTATGGACTCACAGGCCCTGATAACACTGGTGAGAACCGGGTACTGTGTACTATGGTGTTAGTAACTAATGTGAAGTTGTTTCTTTAATATGCATTCTATGTATTCTGTTTTTGAATGTTTCGGTTTAGGACTTTTAGTTTTGGTGTTGTGTCCTCAGAGGAGGAGGGTAATGTGTGTGTGAAAAAAGAGCAGGTAGAGTGTGACGGACTAGGAGACTCGTGTCGATCTCCTCCCCAGTTCTTGGAGTTTTTGCTCAATAAAATAGTCAGTCGTCTGTATTTTCAAGTCCATCATCTCTATTTACATTCACCCACGGGCAGCCAAAATCCAAACCTTACACTAATATGAAGCGTGTATGCACTCTGACTACTTCTGTATTGTTGATAGGCTGTGCTGGGCATTTCACTCTGTCTCACGCTGAACACTGTCAGTGTCGACTAATCGCAACAGGCTGTCGTCTGTCCAATCAGCGCAGATTAGCTTCGCGCTAAGGAGGGGTTTGGGAACAATTGAATCGCTGAACAATTCATATGGGAGTCACTGGGATAACTAGAAAAAAAAAAGCATATTATAAGACCATGAATGTGTTTTTTGACCTTGCATGCATATTGCAGTTGTTGGAGACCCTTACAACCAAAATATGACCCCATTTAATGTATAATAGGGCTCTTTAAAATACGTCTCTGACGTCCCTAGTGTGTGTATGTGAAGTTTCAGCTCAAAATACTGCACAAATAATGGTTTATAACTCTTTGAAACTGAACCTTTTAGGCTGTAATTCAAATTGTGTTGTTTTGGTGACTGTCGCTTTAATTTTAAATGAGATTGTGCTCCTTTCAAAAGAGGGCAGAGCTACAAACACTTGTGACTTCAGCAGGAAACTTTAATAACAGACGGCTTCTTCTCACTAGTGGTTGAACGATGATTTTTGGAAGTCGACTTTTATGTTATTGAATTCGATTCAACGTCGATTAGTAGCTGTGACATCATCAATAAAAAACAAGACGCAAATATTTTACAACATGCCAATATTTGCTATTTATTTCCAGGAGATACATATAAACATGCTGTTTGACAGCTCATAACACGTTTCAAAACAATTCCACATTACCAATGAGTCGTTTTCAGTACTTGATATTAACTTCACTAATCACCAGCCACTGTGGCTAGTATTTTTCCAACATTACTAGCCACTCGCCATTTTCACTAGCCACAATTTTGTTGTTGGGAAAAATATATTTTATATGCTTAAATTTGATTTTGGCATTTAACTTGTTATTAATTTAACTTGCTTAATGTGCATGAGCAATTTGTTTATATTTCACAGGACTTTTCAGGTCTCAACGCTAAGGATTTACCAAATTTATCTCTGACCACACCAAAAATAAATCAATAATATTTTCAAAATAAAAAATTCCTTAGCCACAAATGCTAAATAATATGTCAAAACATGCTAAATATAGCTGTATACATGCTCTTTTTATTCAACAAAACCTTCTTAAAAAACAATTACATTTAAAAAATATTTATTGCCCCTCTGATGACACATATAAAGGGAGAATGTCAATCAAAGTGTTTCTGTTTTTATTAAGTGCGATTATAAAAAATAGAATTAATACATTTTTACTATTAGAGGCTGGTAATATTCACACACTGTTGCCACACAACTGCGGTATAATAATACTCTGTAGTTGAATAGTTGCACTGTACCTACATGACTTCACTGATCGTTTACAGTTTAGCAGAAGTTACTCACGCAAAGCATCGTGGGGTGTGGGGGAAGAGGTGGATAAATAAATAATGAAAGTCAATTATGCGGTGTATCCCAGAGAGAAAGCAGCTTCTTTCTGCTCTCTGTGGCCTTCTGAATAAAGCTGTACATTTCCTGTGGCCTCGACAGACGAGCTGCCACTCAATTGTCATGACAGCCTTGTTTCTGAGTGCCAATTATGAGACTGTCATCGGCCAGCAGATTTCCAGACCCTGTCAGAGACACAAACTCCAGTCCAAACAACTGGAGGAATCAAGAGTGTCTGGAGTCACAGCTTAACCACTCGGCTGAAGATTTACAGCAGTTTAGGTTTTACTCAGTCCTTTTTACTGTTTGTGGACACTTGTTGGTTGGTAGATTGATTGGTTGGTTTCTTAACTGATTGATTGGTCGGTCAGATGGATGGATAGATGGATGGATGATTGGCTGGTTGGTCGGTTGATTGATTGATTGGTTGGTAGATTGATTGGTTTGGTTTCTTTGTTGATTAGTTAATTGGTTGGTTGATTGGTAGATTGTTTTTTATTTATTTGTTGGTTGGTTGGTTGGTTTCTTCATTGGTTTAATTGATTGTTTGATTGTTTGTTTGATTGATTGATTGATTGATTGTTTGATTGTTTGGTTGATTGGTTGATTGGTTGATTGGTTGATTGGTTGATTGGTTGATTGATTGATTGATTGATTGATTAATTGATTGGCTGATTGAATAATTGATTAATTAATTGGTTGGTTGGATAATTGGTTAATTGGTTGATTGATGGATTCGTTGATTTGTTTGGTTTGGTTGGTTGGTTGGTTGGTTGGTTGGTTGGTGGATGGAATGGTTGGTCGGTCAGTCGGTCAGTCAGATCCATGGATGGATGGATGTTTGTTTGGTTAGTCAGTCGGTCGGTCGGTCGGTCAGGTTGGTTGGTTGGTTGATATATTGATTCGTTTGGTTTCCTTGTTGATTGATTTGATTGGTTGGTTGGTTGGTTGGTTGGTTGGTTGGTAGATTGGTTTGGGGTTTTTTATTGGTTGGTTGGTTTGATTTCTTCATTGGTTTGGTTTCTTCATTGGTTTTGATTGATTGATTGATTGATTGATTGATTGATTGATTGATTGATTGATTGATTGATTGATTGACTGATTGATTGATTGATTGATTGATTGATTCTTTGGTTGATTCAATTGGTTGGTTTCTTGATTGGTTTAGTTACTTGATTGATAGATTGATTGATTGGTTTATTGATTTGTTTGGTTTCTTGATTGGTTGGTTGGTTTATTTAGTTAGTTTCTTGGTTGGTTTGGTTTAATTTGGCTTGGTTTGGTTTGGTCTGGTTTGTTTGGATCGATCGGTCGTTCGGTCGGTCAGTCGGTTAGTTGATTAATTGGTTGGTTTATTTAGTTGGTTTATTGATTGATTTGGTTTCTTGATTGATTGATTTGGTTGGTTTCTGAATTGGTTTGGTTTCTTGATTGATTGATTGATTATACTTTCCTACAATTTGTGGGCTAAAAAGGTTGAAACATTCTTCAAAAATACTTTTCCATTCACAGAAAACAGAAAGGACTTCAGAAAGACATGAAGGAAAGTAAACGATGATGCAATTTTCACATTTGTAAACTATTTCTTTAACTGTCCACAAACCCTTCCTTACATTTCCTACTGAAAAGCATCACAGTGTTTTTTTTTCCTGAAACTCTGCCAACACACACAGCCTTACTTCTGCTTCGTGTATCTGCTCTTTTTTTATCCCCAATGCCATCACATCCATCGCAGACGCTCAGAAAAGTAAAGCAAAGGAAACAGATTGGAGTGTAAAGTTTCAGATCTACCCGGAGACTTCAGGCTTCTGAATCATCCATGAATATGTAATGGCAAACCGTCTAAATATAGATTTGCCAGCGATCCCCATAGTGTGTGTCAGACAGCGAGAGACAGTAATCCAAGCGCTCGGCTCAAAGACTGAAAGCGCAGCAGCCTGTCTGTCAGCTTCTCTCCTGCTGGACACTCAGGGCTGGTCAGCAAACATTCGCTCACCTCAACAACAGGCCACATTCACTGCAGTGTCTCTGATGGAGCTGCAGCCTGGCTTTGGCTCGTGTTCTTGTTGTTGTTGTTGTTATTGTGGTGAGTGACAGAAGCGGGTCGTACTCATATAGATGTTGATGTTCATGCGATTTTTCTCCAAGTAGGACGTGTTCCTCGATCCTGGTTTGTCCTTGTGCAACTTTCCTGTGAGCCAATTAGATTGAAGGGTGGTTACATAATACATCAAAAGTGGGAGCATCAAGTCATTGTGTCTGTTTTGCTGAAATTATACAGGCTGTTCAAAAGGAACTTGTTCAAAGAGTCATTTGTTCGGATTTCTGACTTATGTATTTGATTCACTAAAATTATTTGTTTCATTGAGTCGTTTGGTGCATGAATTGCCATGAATTGGACTACACTGGTTGACCTGTATGTTTTTGTTGAACTAGAAAGAAGCTATTCAAATGAATCACTTGTACAAAAGTTAGACTACAGTATATATTTGATTCATCAAATGATTTGGTTCATAAGAGTCGTTTAATGCATCAATTGTCATGAATTGGACTACACTGGTTGAGTGATTTGTCTGAGTCTGAGTCATCAGACTTAAACGGTTGGATGTATTTGATTCGCTAAAAGATTTGGTTCATAAGAGTTCTTTAGAGGATGAAGTGGCGTGAATTGAACTGTACACTGATTGCCCTTTATGTATTTTTGATGAACTTAAAAGAAGTTGTTCAAAAGAGTCATTTGTTCAAAATTTGGATTTATACATTGTATTGGATTCACTAAAATGATTTGGCTCATAGAGTCATTTAGTGCATGAATTGGACTACACTGGTTGCCCTGTGTGAGTTTGACAAACTAGAAATAAATTGTTCACAAGAGTCATTTGTTCAAAAATGTGGACTGCAATGGTCATGCGGTGCGTTTTTGATTGACTAAAATGATTTGGTTAATATGAGTAGTTCGTTTTATGAATCAGTGTACACTGATTGAGCTCTGAGGTTTTCATTCACTAAAAAACTAAAGTCATTTTTTTGTGATTTACTAATAAGTTCATAAGAGTCAATTGGTGCATGAATCAGGCTATACTGATCATGTATCTGATTCATAAATGAGTCATTTTGTCATTAGCGGTTGCACTGTATGCTTTTGATTTACTAAAAAGAGTCATTTGTTCATGAATCATTTTGCAGTTTGGTGTTCTTTTTGCATAGACTAGATTACACAGTGTAATATTTGATTCACTAAAAGGAATTAGTTTACATCAGTCATTTGCTCATGAGTCAGACTCCACTTGCCATAATGAATCATTTGCTCATGAAATGTAACACAGTGGTCGCAAAGTTTTTTTGTTTGTTTTGTACTGAAAATTACAGTTACATAAGAGTTATTTGCATACGAATAATATCACAAAGTGTGTTAATAAGAACTGCTCATGAATCAGACTGCAATAGTCATGTTGTGCTTTTTTACTTTTTTGATTCCCTACAACTGTCCAGTTCATAAGAGTCATTTGCTCAAAAATTGTACTTTAGTATTCCCAATGTTTGTTTTTGATTCTTTAAAACCTACTGGTCCATAGGAGTCATTTGCTCATGAATCAGACTCAATTTGGTTTCTTTGTTAGTTGGTTGGTTCAGTTGGTTGGTTACTTGATTGGTTTCTTGATTGATCAGTTGGTTGGTTGGTTCATTTGGTTGGTTTCTTTATTAGTTTGGTTTCTAGATGGATTCGTTGGTTAGTTGATTGGTTGGTTGATTGATTGTTTGATTCATTTGGTTGGTTTCTTGATTGGTTGGGTTTCTTGGTTGATTAGTTGGTTGGTTGATTGGTTAGTTGTTTGACTGGTTGATTCATTTGGTGGTTTCTTGATTGGTTGGTTGGTTAGTTGATTGGTTGGTTGGTTAATTGTTTGGTTGATTCATTTGGTTGTTGTCTTGATTGGTTTGGTTTGGTTTCTTGATTGGTTGGTTGGTTGCTTGCTTGGTTAATTGTTTAGTTGATTTCGTGTGGTTGTTGTTTTGATTGATCGATTGATTGATGAATTTATTGATTCACTTGGGTTGCTTGGTTTAATTAATTGTTTGAGTGATTGGTTGATTTATTTAGTTGGTTTCTTGATTGGTTTGGTTTCTTGGTTGATTGGTAGGTTGGTTGGATGGTTGATTGATTGGTTGATTTATTTGGTTGGTTTTTTGATTGATTGATTGATTGATTGTTTCATTTGATTGGTTAATTGATTGGTTGGTTGACTGGTCAATTGATTGATTGATTGATGTGTAGTCTGGTTTCTTGATTGGTTTGGTTTCTTGATTGATTGATTGATTGATTGATTGATTGATTGATTGATTGATTGATTGATTGATTGATTGATTGATTGATTGATCGATCGATCGATCGATCGATCGATCGATCGATCGATCGATCGATCGATCGATTGATTGATTGGTTGATTTGTAGTCTGGTTTCTTTATTGGCTTGGTTTCTTGATTGATTGATCGGTTGTACTTTAGTGTTCACAATGTTTGTTTTTGATTCACTAAAATGTACCGGTTCATAAGAGTCATTTACTCATGAATCAGACTACATTAGTCATGCATTAGTTTTTTATATTTCAGACTACAGTGGATAATATTATAACAATTTTATATATATATAATATAATATATATATGCAATATAATATATATATATGCAATAATAATATTTTGTTTAACCATCATGCAATTTGGATATAAAAGTAGGCAAAATCACATCCGCCTCCACAAACAGTGCTTTTTTTATTCTCATTGTCCTCCAGAAGCATGTAAATCCCCTAATGTTTGGCTCAAACCCAGTCGTGTCTGTATTTCAGGTCCACGTGGAGTCAGTGTTGCCCATTTCACCCATCCTGACCCGTCTGTGACCCATCTGTGACCCGCTGCGACTGCCGAATAAATCATTCAGGGCCTCTGGAGCTTCAGGTGAGGCTCCGCTCTGTCATTTCAATGAGTTTGAGTCACACGAGGCCTGTTTTACACACGGGACGGTGCAGAGACGCGGGACAGACGGCGTTTATGCCCTCCAGCCACCCACAACACGTCCGCTTATGGTCTGCTGACGACCGCCAGATTACACCAGCGGAAAATAATCCAGTTCCTTCCAAGAAATGCACCTTCTGCTCGCGTTCACGCATGATTACATGTAGAATAATGAACTGCAACCGCTATGCTACGGGTTGATTAATTAACAGAGTGCATAATTAAATGTGATAAATTATTCTTTTTTTTGTTGGTGTTATTTATTTTGTATTCCCTTCTTTCTCTGTTGTGGTTAAAATAGCATTGTTATAATGATAGCCTGATACACCATTACTTTTCATATTCATTTCTTATAATTGTTACAATAATAATAATAATGATAGATAGATAGATAGATAGATAGATAGATAGATAGATAGATAGATAGATAGATAGATAGATAGATAGATAGATAGATAGACAGATAGATAGATAGATAGACAGATAGATAGATAGATAGATAGATAGATAGATAGATAGATAGATAGATAGATAGATAGATAGATAGATAGATAGATAAATATTGATGGTATAATAATAATAATAATAAGGATATTAATAATATTTTTTGTTGCTGCTGTTTAGTTTTAATTGATAATAATTTCTTATAGGTAATAGTTATTTATTGAATACAAAGTTATTGTTTCTTTTTGGTCACATCTTTTGTGTTTTTATTCTATTTTATTTTAAGTATTAAAATCTATTTAATATAATATTTTTTCTTTATATTGTAATTATAACCATAATGTAATTGTGTATTTTTGTTCTTATTACTATTGACATATAATCACATTTTTGATTATATATATATATATTGTATTATTATTATGATTATAGTAATAATAATAATAATAATAATAATAATAATTATTGTTTTTGGCAACAGGCTCAGGTTATGACTCCACCAAAAGCTTCTGTTTCTTTTCGTGCTACTAGCTGACTGCTTACCTCCATGTAGACAGCCAAGAAAAGTTCCAGAAAGCAGGTTAGACAAAAAACATGAGCCAAAGAATAAAATAAATAAGTAAATAACAGAGTGAGAACATGGTAAAATCTGAAAATGTGGTAAAAGGCTGCAAGGTCTTCTCTTTTTCTGGATTGCTTTTGAAAACACTGTCGGGTGGGTTTAGGGAAGGGTGTGGGTGGGGGGGTCGGTCGGTCGGTCGGTCAGTCAGTCAGTCGACAGTGGCCTCTTGGAAATTTACAAGAGAACAACAGACATGAATGACACTCGCGAGATAAATAAAAGATCTGAAAAAGCATACAAAGTGGCTGTATTCGCAAAAACTAAAACAGCAAAAAAATGTAGCGAAAGGCACTTGCAAGAGAATTTTGACATATTTCGCACTCTCTGGAAATATATATAGGCGTACATTTCAATAATGAGCCTGGGTTGTTTTTTGTTGTATCATATTAGTATGCAATAAATGTTTTAATTAATAATATTTTATATTTAATAGTCATTTGATAAATACTATTTTTATAATCATTTTATTTATTTTTAAAACAATGAAATGAGTAATTACTACTAATAATAGTCATTTGAATAGTTGTTGTTGCTATTGTTGTAATTAAGTTGGTATTTTAATTCATCCTGTTTCTTATTTTTACTGCAATTTTAACAATAAAAATAATAATCATCATAATCAGGTGTCTCGGTGGCGCAGTGGGTAGCACAATCACAGCAAGAAGATCGCTGGTTCGAGCCCTGGCTGGGTCAGTTGGCATTTCTTCATGGAGTTTGCATGTTCTCCCCTTGTTGGCGTGGGCTTCCTCTAGGTGCCCCGGTTTCCCCCACTGTCCAATCACATGCAGTACAGGTGAATTGAATATGCTAACTTGGCCATAGTGTGTGTGTGAATGCAAAAGCGTATTGGTGTTTCCCAGTGTTGGGTAGCAGCTGGAAGGGCATCCGCTGCGTAAAACATATGTGGGATAAGTTGGTGGTTCATTCCGCTGTGGCGACCCCTGATTAATAAAGGGACTAAGCTGAAAAGAAAATGAAAGAATGAATGAATCATCATAACAACAACAACGATTTGTTCTTTTTAATATGCAATAAGTATTTTAATTAATGTTAAATAATTAATATATACTATCATAATATTTTTTCATAATCATATTACCTTTAATTACTTTTTAATGATTTAATCTATATTTTTTATAATAATTATTACAGTAGTTGTAGTTGTTGTTGGTATTGTTACAATTATGTTGGTATTTTTATTTATTCTATAATTTTTTATTATAATTTCAAAATAATAACCTCATAAATGATATTATGAATATATAACCACAATGTTTATTTTTGCATTTTATATAAAAAGAACATGTAACAGAGTGTCCTCCAGGAAGCGCACCTTCTGCCGTCTCTCAGTGTTGATTTTGGTGCAGTATAATGAGCAGTAATGCAGCAGGATGGCCTGATTAATTGCTGTCGGATGATCAAGCCGTGTGCGTGAGATTGCTGAGGAAAGACTGCTTCACGCCAGATAAAGCCCAGATCGGCCTCAGCACGCCATGAGATTACACACAGCTCTGGTCTGGGGTCCGACAGCATCCAGTGTCTCATTACGGCCCATTTGGAGCGACTCTCAGAGACTGGGGGAAACCGATAGGACTTCAGTTCCCCTGTGTCCGCCAGCGGCTCCTGCATCCATTTCTACACAATAATTCAGTCCCTCAGAAAGTGTCTGTGAAGTTTCAGCTCAAATTACCCCATGGATCATTCTTTATAGCTTGTTAAATTAGCCCCATATATGGGTATATCAGAAGTTTGCTGTTTTTATGTGTGTCCCTTTAAATGCAAGTTGCTGCTGCTTTCCAGATGAGGGCGGAGCCTCTAGCAAGCTATTCTGACATGACTAAAACAACAAAACAAGGTAAAATGCCACAGAAAAAACCTACGCTCATTATTGATATATACACCTGCATACATTGCTGAACAGCGCAAAATTTGTCCCAGGAGGATATAGTAGTGCTTGTTATAAACGATGTATCTCTGCACTCTCTGCAATCTTTAATCAAATACCATAACCTTCTCGGAAACACCTCGGAAAGCTTTCTTCACTTCTGGTCACATGACATGCATTTAAGGCGGGGCTATCAGTTTTTTAGGGTGAGGCTATCAGTGGGTTTCACGTTTCTGCTCTAAATTCCTCCATTCATAAACTTTCCTCCATTTTGTTAGCAACACTCGTCTTTCAATCTAACTGGTAAAGATCAGAATCATGTACAAAATGCACCCTAATTTTCTTTTTTTCTAATTTCAGGACCGTTTCAAGCAACACAGGCTTATTGTGGAGACATCCTCCTGTCTATATTTCGGGAGAGCACAAAATATGTATCCAGAGGTACGTCTGGTTCCATTTCATCTGTAAAATAAACGCTATGGGATGGTATGACGCCGCTGACATCTTCTGAGAGATTTAAGATTATCAAAAAGCATACACAGCGGCCTCTAGTGGATTTCCAAAAACAAAAAACTGTGACAAACGTACCTCCAGTCACGCATTTTGCTGACCCCAGAAATGTAGACCTGGGTACGTATCCGCAATGAGCCTGAGTTGGTTTCAAGTGGATGTATGTCATCATAGTAGAGAAAGAAAAATGGTAACTTCCGTTCCCTCGCTATTATTATTATTTTTTTGCTGCATGAACTACTCAAACTACTTATTTAGAATGAGCTGAGTCAATAGGGTTTTTGAGACAACTTACATTTGTAAAAACAGTTAAGTTAACTTAATCGATTTGCAATTTGTGTTTTGTAGGGATGGTGACTATTAACAAATATTCTAGATCGAAAATTAAGTAGCTTTTTAGGTCTAAAACAGCACTTTTGATCGTTATTGTCTGCCAAATTGTTTGAGGGATGCTGCCTTTAAACAGCTATTTCTATTTTTTTTCTGTGTTGAAACAGGAACTTTGTGTGTGTGTCCCTTTAAATGCAAATTAGCTTCTGCTTTCCAGATGAGGGCGGAGCCTGTATACTCTATTCTGACATAAACAACCAGTTTTTAACGAGTTAAATTATAATCAAAATTGTAATAAGAGACCCCTGTGTGCCACCCCACTTGTCCCAAACGTTGTATTACAAAAACAAAATTAAGTACTACTAACTTATCTCAAACGTTTTGAGTAATCTGGACTTCATGCAACTCCAGTGAAAGACCTGTGGTGTTTCTGCTAGTGTGTTTCTCGTGTTTGAAGAGCGGTGTGTGGAGTAAATGGTGGCTGCTTCGCTCTGCTTTTCTGATACATATTCATCGGTGCGTGTCTTTGCTCTTCACATTGATCTGCTGTAGGGTAATGAGTTCTGGAGCCGATGGGAGATTCAGGATCACACACACACATATTTATTATAATATACAAAATAACTAGATGGTAATGTTTGAAGACAAGCTTTGACATTGGTATAATGAAGCCTGGCCTGAGACATTTTAAAAGCTTGAGCTTTGACTAGAAATTCAGGAGTTTCTATTTAAAAAGATATCAATCCACTGAAAGTGGTTACTAGACAGTTGCTAGGGTAAAATGAGTGGTTGCTACCCAGTTTTTTGTGTGTTCTGAGTGTTAACCAGCAGGTCTATAGCACATTGCTAGCATGATAATAATGTCGCTAGCATGTTTCCAGCATAATTATTATATCACCTGCAAAATTAGCATGTTACTAGCATGATGTTAACATAACATCAGTATGATTAACATGTTGCTAGCATGCTGTTAGCATCCAGCATAATAAACTGGTCACTAGCATGTTGTTAACATGATTAACATGTCATTAGCACATTGTTAGCATAATTAGCGTGTTGATCGCATGATTAACATGTTGCTAGCATGCTGTTATCATGATTAAAATGTTATTACCATGTTGTTAACATGATTAACATGTCACTAGCACACTGTTAGCATGAATTATGTGTTGTTAGCTGATTAACAGGTTGCTAGCGTGCTGTTAGCATGATTAGCATGTTACTATCATGTTGGTAACATACAGCATGATAAACGTGTCACTAGCATGTTGTTAACATCATTAACATGTCATAGCATGTTTGCATGATTAACGTGTTACTAGCTGATTAACATATAGCTAGCATGCTGTTAGCATGATTAAAATGTTGGTAGCATCCAGCATGATAAACGTGTCACTAGCATGATGCTAACATGATTATGTCACTAGCACATTGTTAGCATGATTAACATGTAGCTAGCATAGTTAACATGTTGCTAGCATGCTTTTAGAATGATTAAAATGTTATTAGCACGTTGGTAGCATCCAGCATGATAAACTTGTCACTAGCATGTTGCTAATGTGATTAACATGTCACTAGCACACTGTTTGCATGACCAGCCTGGTTTAAGCTGGACATAGCTGGTTTTAGCTGGGCTCCTTCTTCCAGCCTGACCTGTTAAGAAAATGGCTAAAAACCAGCATGGAAATGGCCAAAACCCCTCCAAAGCCAGGTTAGATTCGTTTGTGAATGAATCTCCATTATGATGACTCATTCACTTAGCCGACAGTAATACATTTCTGGCTCTGCAGCATTTGTTGTCATATTTCATTAACATTGTTTGCTTATTTTATTCAACAAAACTAGAATAAGCCTTGTATTAAGTGTGAGTTGGTGCTACTTTGCCTTATGGTGAATGCAGTAAGAGACTGTATTATCATCAATAACATCAATATAATCATCTTGTTAGCACAAAAGTTCGTAACGTACAATATTGTAAAAAAACAAATCTTACCTATGAAATGTTCTGCCTTTGTGCTTTGTTTTCTTTGTTTGCTCGTTACTTCACCTGTACACAGTACTAAAAGTCCAGCATCTTCAGATTGGCACACTGTCTTGACTAGTGCGGTTGAATGACATTTGTCCTGGGGGCACTGTACAAATGTGGCGGCGCTATTGACGCATGCTCAGGGTCCGTATGTGATATCTAGTGTATATATCTATGACATCCAGCATTATAAACTTGTCATTAGCATGTTGTTAACATGATTAACATGTCACACTGTTAGCATGATTATCCTGGTACTAGCATGTTTGAGATGTCGCTAGCACAATGTTGTCATAATTAATGTGTAAATAGTATGATGATTAAGTTGTCCCTAGCACATTGTTAGCATGATTAGCATGTTACATCATATATATATAATTATATTTATAATTTTTAAAAAATTTCCCTAATTTCAATTTAACGGAGAGAAGATTTATTCAACACATTTCTAAACATAATAGTTTTAATAACTCATTTCTAATAACTGATTTATTTTATCTTTGATGACAGTAAAGAATATTTTACTATTCTTAACTAGGTTAATTAGGTTAACTAGGCAGGTTAGGGTAATTAGTCAAATTATTGTATAACGATGATTTGTTCTGTAGACAGTCAAAAAAAAGATTAAATTAAAGGGGCTATTAATTTTGACATTAAAATGGTTCATAAAAAAATTTAAAACTGCTTTTATTCTAGCTGAAAAAAAACAAATAGGGCTTTCTCCAGAAGAAAAAATATTATCAGACATACTGTGAAAATTTCCTTGCTCTGATAAACATAATTTGGGAAATATTAAAAATAAATAAATAAATAATTCAAAGGGGGGCTAGTAATTCTGACGTCAACTGTGTATGTGTGTGTGTGTGTGTGTGTGTGTGTGTGTGTGTGTGTGTGTGTGTATATATATAAATATACCAACTATATATGTATAGAAAATCTCTGTTCTGTCTTGTCATCTAATATCAGGATATTCAGACCAAAGTCAAAAAGGTTTTAAAAGTCCTTATTTTCAGTCGAGTTAAGATGAACTACCAGCTTTAACCAATTTGGTCTCCAGCTAATCAACCACAGAACCAGACTGGACAAGCTAATAACTGCAATCAGCCAATTAGAAACTCTCTTGAACGAGAAGCTCCTTTCAGTAGTATTTTCCAACAGGGACCAAACTGATAATGTCAGAAAATGGATAATTTAGCAGTCCTGCCGAAACGAACCTGTCTTTAATAGATGAACAGCCACTGATTTCCACCGAGGCGTAAAGTGGCCGGCGAACAGCGCACATTTAATACAGTCATCCAGGGAACACATTCGTCAGTCTCTTTAAGACTTTCAAATGGATTTTCTGGTGGCTTTTTTTCTCCTTTTGTTGTTCGTGAAGACGATTCACTGCACGTCTTTTTAGCTAGTTTCTCTCTGAGGGTTTATGAAAAGAAAGAAACATAAAAGCCGCTCGTCTAAACTTCTTCTTGGCAAAGTGAGAAAGAGAAAGCAGACTGTAGCAGGAGCTGAGAAAGGAAATGACCCAAATAAAAGAAACACAGAAGAAAAGTGTGTGTAGACGAGTGTTAGCGCTAGCATGATCACACACGTGCGGATCTGAAGAATACAAAAACAAACATTCAAACCGTCAACGTCAATGAACCGGTCAGAGATTTGTTGTATTTTTACAGTTTTCAGTGACTGAAATGTAATGACTATAATAAATACATACAAAAATATTAGTGGGCCTATAGATTATTAAAGCAAGTTCATTCATTCATTCATTCATTTTCCTTCAGCTTAGTCCCTTTATTAATCAAAGGCCGCCACAGCGGAATGAACCGCCAACTTATCCAGCATATGTTTTACGCAGCGGATGGCCTTCCAGCCACAACCCAGCACTGGGAAACACCCACACACTCTCATTCACACTCGTACACTATGGCCAATTTAGATTCAATTCCCCTATAGCGCATGTCTTTGGACTGTAGGGGAAACCGGAGCACGGGGAGAACATACAAACGCCACACAGAAACACCAACTGGCCCAGCCGGGGCTTGAACAATAGACCATCTTGCTGTGAGGCGAAAGTACTAACCACTGAGTCACCTTGTCACCCCTAAAGCAAGTCTACTTGTAAATAATAGAGGCCATGGTCTTCAGCTCAGAACAAGTTGGGTACAGTGGGACCGGTGTGTTACATCTGGGGGCTCGTCCAGGATGAGAGTGAGGTTTTAGGGGAGTGAGAGTAACAGAGGCCAGCTAGCGAAATGCTGTGCAGGTAAACCTATGGAGCCAGACAGGCCCAGATTGGCTACTTGGGATGACCGGGAGAATTCCCGGTGGGCCAGTACTTTTTTGGCCGCAAGGGCCGGTGCCCCTAGCTGCTTGCACTCTCAGCAGTCACACTTTTTTTATTTATTTTTTTTCTCGCAGCCCGTGAGCAAATATAACGTTATTGGTTGTCGGGGACGAAGGTGGAAAGGGTTGGGGAGTCGCGGAAGTGAAAGTGGACAGTGGACGGGGAGGAGGGGGATCAGTAAAATGAGGTGCTGGATCAGATTTCTGTGGTACTGGATCCTGCGTGTTCTGGCACAAATTAAGCCCTGAATTAATGGATATTACACCTCCTCAATGAATATCAGATGATTCACTACGTAAATAAATCTGACATAACTTGATCAGACATCTAAAAAGGGGAGAAAAAGATTAAGCCATCAATAGAAAGTGTGGTTAAAAAAAATTAAGAATGTAAAACAGTGCAATACTTGTTTTATTCTTTATTCCACATGCACTAGCATACCAGTGCCATTGTGGTCCAGTGGTCAGCACCTTGCTTTATGATGCTGCCGACCAGGGTTCAATGCTTACCTGAGTATTTTTTATTTATTTATTTTTATTTTTAGTGTTAAGACATGTAATACTGTTTGGGTTACTTATATAGGTGTACATATTTTATATAGATTTTTTGTGTGACCACTGTTACAAAGCACTGGGTATCTATAAAGAAGTTTGCACAGAATATATATTCAGATATTGCAGATAAAAGGACATTGTGATGTTTTAAAGAATATTGTTGGAGATTTAGCTACCCTTTAATGTTCTCATATTTATGAAAAACATTTGAAGTTCTAAAGCAGCTGTGTTCTTGAAAAGGACATGATAGTGTCATTAGAAACTGAATCGGAAATGTCGTTATTTTAATATAGTCAGTCATGAACTGAGGTGAGCATGTCTAAGGCTTGAAACTAAGGCCCACTCAGGCCCTGGAGCCAGATCAGTCTCAAAAATAATACATTTCTGAACTATAATTCATACATCCAGAACACAATTCAAAAATTAAAAAACATAATTTTAAATACACAAATCCAGTTTGTAAATTCAAAACAAAACTCAAAAATACGCAAATCCAATTCGTAAATTCAAAACAAAACTCAAAAATACTCAAATCCAATTTGTAAATTCAAAACACAATTCAAAAATACACAAATCCAATTTGTAAATTCAAAACACAATTCAAAAATACACAAATCCAATTCATAAATTCAAAACATATTCAAAAGTACACAAATTCATTTCATAAATTCTAAACATAATTCAAAAGTGCACAAGTTCAAGTAGTAAATTACAAAAACACGATTCAAAAGTACACAAATTCAACTCGTAAATTCAAAACATGATTCAATAATACTCAAATACAATTTCTAAGTTCAAAACGCGATTCGTAAATACACAAATCCAATTCATAAATTCAAAACACAATTCAAAAGTACACAAAATCAATTCGTAAATTCAAAAGACGATTCAAAAATATTCTAATTCAATTAATAAATTCAAAACACGATTTAAAAATACACAAATCCAATTTGTAAATTCAAAACAGGACTCAAAAATACACAAATCTAATTCATTTAACGAAAATATTTATGATTTCTACTTGTGAATTCATAAATTGTATTTTGAATTACCAAATTAGATTTTGCAAATGTGGGTTACATGTGGGGGCTCATCCGGGATGGGAGTGAGGTTAGTGGGATGAGTGTAACGGAGGCCAGCTATAGTGAAGTGCTGAAGAGCATAAGGTTTTGGTTTATTACAGAATACAGGTATAAATATAGTCCTGAACCTGGTTTGGCCAGCTAGAAACCAAAACACAGCTGTACCTCAAGCTGTTGATATATACGTGTGGTTACAGCGTAATGTTAACCTTTGTCCAGCAATTATGTTTGAAATAAACTGCTGATGTTTCTGTGAACAAGGATGCGAGTCCAGTTCAAGGTGATTCAGAAATGAGATTGCTGGAGAAATTCCTCTCAACACGTCCTTCACCCGTTTCAGAGAGCTGATGCCCTGAATCAATGAAATAAACACAAATTTATCATTCAGAGATAGTTCAGTGTCCAGAGTGTGTTCCTTAGCTTTCAAACCATTTGCTGTCAAAATGTAATAACCGCATGGAACAACATCAACCCAGGCTTGTTCTGATTACGTACCCCTATATACATTTCTGGAGAGCGCAAATTCACCAGAGGCCGCTGTGTATGCTTTTTGAGACCTCAAATTTCTCTCGCGAATGCCATTTGTGCCTGCTATTCTCGCGTAAATCCACCAGAGGCCGCTGTCGACTGACTGATTGACTCCTCCTTCCCTAAACCCAACCAAAAGTGTTTTCAAAAGCACCGATTGACCAGCGCACTCCCCCTTCCCTAAACCCAGCCGACAGTGTTTTCAAAAGCAATCCACAAAAACAAATACCTCATGGCCGCCTGATTTTTACTACGTTTTCAGATTTTACCACATTCTCATCCTGTTATTTACTTGTTAGTTTTATTTTACTTATTTATTTTTTGGCTTCTGTTTTTGTCTCAACTGCTTTCTGGAACCGTTCTTCACCATACTCGAACCCCATCATCGTGGTCAACTCCTCTCTGTATCTCAAATCCTATGACTAACGCAACGAGCCACTGGACAAACTGGTAACAGCAGGAAAGCCGTCCTCACAGAGGTAAGCGGTCAGCTGATAAGCACCAAAAGGAGCGGCATCATATCGCCCCATATCGTTCGTTTTAAAGCCATACGTACCTTTGGCTACATAATTCTCGATCTCCAGAAATGTAGATGAGCTACGTTTTCAGAATGAGCCTATGCTGCAACAACATGCATTGCCTAGCATTTAATGATTAGCATTTGTAAAATGCTTCCCTCAACTACAGTAAAACAAGCGTTTTTAGTAGTTTTGTGTGGTGTAATATATAATAAACAAGAATATCCTCTTATTTTTTTTAGATGCCCATCAGTGACTTGATATTCACACATAATGCTATAAAATGATATCTTTGTTGCTAATAGGGTGTTACAAGTGACATTCAGTCAATGTATTTTTTTCTGAACTAAGAGCCTATCATAGAATAAATGTGAATCTGCTCTCTTTTTGGAAGTTCATTGCGTTTCATATTTAAATATGTTTTTAGAAACTGCTAGGTTGCTAATAGCTATGTTAAAACCGACTTACTGAAATGTGTGATTAGATGTTAAAATAACATGCAGCAGTTGCTTTTTGTGACATTGGATATTAAGAAATAGTATTAATAAAATAAATGAATCTTTCTTTTTAGAAGTTGGCTTGTATACACTAACAGGTCCTGTTTCTAAAATGTAGCATGTTTGCTAAAATGTTTAGCCAGATGTTAAAATGGCATCATACAGGCATTTATTTGTTAAAAATATATAGATTCAACAAAATAGATGCATATTTTGATTTTCTCAGACACATCAAGGTAAGTGCGCAAAGATCACTCTCACACAGTCACTGACACACATACACACACTTCAATTTGCTGTTAAACTCCACTCCAGAAACGAAACTTTTTTTGCACAGCCTTATCTAATGGGTTAATGATGCCAAATGATGATCAACAGTAAAAATTACAAGTTTTACCTCTTCCTAACGGGGAAAAATACCAACAATCAAAAATGCATGATTATATGCTGTCATGGCTTTGTAATTTAAAAAAATGTGGTTATAATGCAAGTCAATTGGGCAAAAACAGCCACCAACAGTAAATTAGGGAGAAAAAAAAAAGAAAATTAATCAAAAACAATGCATCAAAGGCAGTGTTGTTTCACATGTCCAATACTTTGATAAAAATCCAGTCCACAATTCCTTTTAATGTTAAAAATAAGTCCTTTTGTGTGTGTGTGTGTGCGTGCGTGCGTGTTTTTTTTGTTTTTTTGTTTTACAAAATTGTCAGTTAAAGAGTTAAAATCCTGTAATTTTCTAAGCAATTTAATAGTTTTGATCAGGACTGAGGTTGATTAACAGATTTATGCAAACAAATTTAAAAATAATATTAATCTGATGCATTTTAATAGCAGTTTAATTCAGTGGATGTTTTCATAACTAACATAACAATAGGGTAGAAAATTTGCCCAGAGTGTATTGCTGTTGTTTTTTTTATTCAAAGCATTTTCTCAAAATATGTGTCAAAATAAAATCTGTCACCAAAAATCATTCTGCTAGTTGAAACACAGAAAACGTTATGGCCAAATTAAGACTCAAAATCACCCCAGAGTGGATGAAAACATCCCCAACAGCATATATTTAAGGGTTAATAGTTTGAAGTGATATATTGTCTGGTGTTGTACAAAAACAATAATCTGCCAGTTTACCTTTTCTGTTTATTTACAGACTTAATTGTCTCTCTCTATTATCAATATATTGATTCAAACTATTAAAACATCAATAAACATTGCTCTGTTAAACTGGAGAGTTGTAGCTAGGTCAACAGAGCAGAAGAAAAAAAATGCAATTCGTAACCGTAAATAAACTGAAAAAGAAAAAAAGTATGCAAGCCTGTAGCAATTGGGTTCGGGTGGTGTGAAAGACCCACACCCCTACTGACAAAGTCCAGAATTTGGCCCCTATATAAGCTCATTTGTCCCATTTTTGACAGTATGCCATCATAAATATTAAAAATAACCAATAAAAGAAGGCTTTAAGACAAATTTAATTATCAATTATTATTAAAATGGACAAATTCTGACTGAGGAAATGAGCTGGCTAGTTTGTTATTTGCCCCTAGTCTACAGTTTTTAATTAAATAGAGTAATTTTTCATATTTCTTTGTTCAAACATTTTAATTTAAAATTGTAATATTATTACATTATTTATAAAACTGTATTAATGAAATGCACATTTGTAACTAAATACAATTTTTATAAACATTAACATAGCAGGCGGTAAGCACTTCGACAAAAATGCAGGAAATAATTTTGTTGCATCAAAAAGTGTGATAACCACCCGACAAGCTAAATTTAGTGCTTAAAATGTCACTGAAATGCAGTAACCTTATAATTTAATAGAAAATGAAGCGAATGACTGCGAAAAGGTCCACTTTTCGGGAAAAAAAGAACCACTCATTTCAATAGGCTGGCTACGGGTATGGTACACTCTAAAAAACGTTGTGTTATTTATTAATGGTTGAGTTAAACATATTTGGTGCTTTGTTGGGTTATTTTAACCTTTATTTGGTTATTTATTTAATAACTCAACCAGTTGGGTTAAATATGTGAATTTCAACAGTTAACTGATTTAACTGACACAAAAAAGCTGTATTATGCATGTGTAAGGTTGTTTTTACGATATATAGTTTATTTAAGCTATAACACAATATTATTGTTGTTATTTTTAGCAAATTACCTCTCCGTGTCATGTTTTTATATCTGTTTCACCATCCAACACCATTTTTTAGAAACATTTGGATGTGGTTAAAATGTATTATGCACTGTAGACACTGAGTGAAGCCTGCTGCAGCTGCTGGACAGTCTCTACAGCACACAGAACTCCATATTCTGCTCCATCGACACAGGATTTTCTGCTTAACTGTCTGCACTTTGTTCTGTTTTTTCATTGTTTGTGATTCTTGATTTATTTAAATAAAAGTGTCTAGAACTAAAATGTAATGGAAATAAAGCATTTTTAATATTTTTAAAACTGTATGTTATTTATTTCACAATTATAAAATGAATGGTAGTACTAGTAATTGTAGCAATAGTAAAACCAGAATGGAAAAAATAGCATTTAATCAAACTAACATATTACCCAATGCATGAGTTAAAATAACCCATAAGGTGCTATAATAACCTGTAGTTGGGTTGTATGTTGGGGTATTTTAACACAATAATTTAAACAGAATATGGATCATAAAAAAGGGAACCTGTAGACTGCACTGAGAGCCCGTTTTCAGGTTTGTGAAGAGTTATTTTCTCGTGTAGAGTTTTACAGAGCTGGTTTCGGCAGTGTTATTCAGAAATGGAGTGTAGATGTGAGCAGACAGGTGTCCTGGTTGTCTCCTCGTCTCACGTGAATGTCTCCGGCAGTAGCGCCGCGGTCTCCGAATCGGACAGCGGCTCAGATCGCATCGGGCCGGCCGCTGGACCCGCGTGCTCGGACAAGACAGGTTTCTCTCCAGATCCAGCCGTCCTGAACACAGCTGCCCGCAAACACGACAGCGCAGTCACTCCGCATTCACAAACCCTCACGTCTGAACTCATCACTGAAGCCATGGAACATGGCCTGGTGTAAACTCTCAGATGGTAGTGTCGTTTGGATTTTCTACCTACAAAAACAACAACAACAACAACTAGTCCACAAAACCTAAGTTTCTACCATGTCCTGGTGTAAACTTTCAGTTAGTGTCGTTTGGATTTTTAACCTACAAAATCAACAACAACAAACGAAAACTGTGGTAAGTCAACAAGGACTCACAATGATAAACAAGGCCTGGTGGAAACTTTTGTTATGACTTAAATTAATGTATGACAATAACTGATTAATTAATGTTTCATTTATTGTTGTATTGTCATAATGTCAAATAATTACCATCACTTCCAAACTTTCCTGTTTTTGTTAAACACAGAAGAAATTATTTTGAAAAATGTTAGAAACTGGTAACCATCACTCGGTAGGAAAAACAAATCCGATAGTCGATGGTTACAGGCTTCTGACATTTTTCAAAAAGAATTTTTGAATCACTTGAGGGTGAATAAATGAAGAGATTGCTTTCAGTTTTGTGTGATTAACATAGATTAATACTGTAATAAATAATTGTGTGTGACAGCACAATTTTAATGTAAGCAATTTAGCTGCAGCGATATGTACTTTTTAATTCACCACAGATACATGTATTATTTATTTTCACATTCATGTGCTTTAGGCCTACAATAAGTAAAAATAATACAAAAAAAGTCATTTTATGTATACTTTCACATTTGTGTAATTTTAAATATATTTGCCTATTATAATCATATTTATGTGTTTGTCTACTCACTAATTTGAAATGCATGATGCATTCAAAATCCAAATTTTTGCATCGAATTTCCAAAGCACGGAATTTTTACAACATAGGCTCATTCTGAAAACGTAGCCCTATATATATGTATAGAGATGGCGAATTATGTAGCCAGAAGTATGTATGACTACATTTAGTGTTTAAAATTAACGCTACGGTGGTATGATGCAATTCCTTTTTGTGCTTATCAGCTGACCACTTACCTCTGTATGGATGGCTTTTCCTGCTGTTACCAGTTTGTCCAGTTAGCTCGCCACGTCGGTGGACTTGGGATGTAGAAAGAAGTTGACCATGACAATCGGGTTCGAGTCTAATGAAGAACAGTTCCAGAAAGCAGGTGAAATAAAAACAGATGCCAAAAAACAACTAAATAACAGGGTGAGAATGTGGTAAAATCTGAAAACGTGGCAAAAATCAGGCGAGGGCTTTTCTTTTTCTGGATTGCTTTTTAAAACTTGGTTGGGTTTATAGAAATGCGTGGGCGGGTCAATCTGTGCTTTTGAAAACACTTTTGGTTGGGTTTAGGCAAGGAGGAGGGTGGGTCCGTGGATTAACGTGAGAAGAGCAGGAGCGAATGGCACTCGTGAGAGAAATTTGGCATCTGAAAAAGTGCACATAGCGGCCTCTGGTGGATTCGCGAAAACAAAAACTGAAAAAAACGTATCTCCTGGGATGTATTTAGCGCTCTCCAGAAATGTTTTAGGGATCGGTTTTCAAAAGGAGCTTGGATTGCATTTTTAACATTATATTTTTGGAATTATTATTTAAGAAATTAAATGTGAAGCCTAAACTTCACTAAATGTAATTTTTATTTGACTTTTAATGACATGATTGCAAACTCATTAACATGCTTTACTTTAAGGAGGTGTGATTTCGAAGTTTCTGTAAATCAAAAAAATAATAGCCATCACACTTTCTGCACACACAAAATATGAAGCAGAAAATAATAATTAAGCACAGATGAGAATAAGAACCATTATTAGACCACCCGTAAATAATTCGCAAATACAGCAGCACATTTCAGAAAAATGACCTGCCACTCAAAGCTGGAGTATTGATGCTGCAAATATAACAATGAATCACAGGAATAAATTACATATTAATAAATAAACACATCCAAAACAGTTGTTTTAAATTTGAATAATGTTTAACAATATTGCTGTTTTTTAATTTGTATTTATATAAATATATTCGTATTTATATACTGGCAGAAGAAACTTTTTTCAATTACACCGGCCACTTTATTAGGTACACTTATCCAACTGCTTGTTAGCACAAATTTCTAATCAGCCAATCACACGGCAGCAACTCAATGCATTTAGGCATGTAGACATGGTCAAGATGATCTTCTGCAGTTCAAACCGAGCATCAGAATGAGGGAGAAAGGTGATTTAAGGGACTTTGAACGTGGCATGGTTGTTGGTGCCAGAAGGGCTGGTCTGAGTATTTCAGAAACTGCTTTCTACTGGGATTTTCACGCACAACCATCTCTATGGTTCACAGAGAATGGTCCGAAAAAGAGAAAGTATCCAGTGAGCGGCAGTTCTGTGGGCGCAAATGCCTCATTGATGCCAGAGGTCAGAAGAGAATGGCCACACTGGTTCCAGCTGATAGAAAGGCAAAAGTAACTCAAATAACCTCTCGTTACAACCGAGGTCTGCAGAAGAGCATCTCTGAATGCACAACACGTCCAACCTTGAGGCGGATGGGCTTCAGCAGCAGAAGACCACACCGGGTGCCACTCCTGTCAGCTAAGAACAGGAAACTGAGGCTACAATTCACACAGGCTCACCAAAACTGGACAGTAGGAGATTGGAAAAACGTTGCCTGGTCTGATGAGTCTCGATTTCTGCTGCAACATTTGGATGGTCCGGTCAGAATGTGGTGTCAACAACATAAAAGCATGGATCCATCCTCCCTCATATCAATGGTTCAGGATGCTGGTGGCGGTGTAATGGTGTGGGGGATATTTTCTTGGCACACTTTGGACACATTAGTACCAATTGAGCATCATGTCAGTTCCACAGCCTACTTGAGTATTGTTACTCACCATGTCCATCCCTTTATGACTACAGTGTACCCATCTTCTGATGGCTACTTCCAGCAGGAGAACGCGCCATGTCATAAAGCACAAATCATCTCAGACTAGTTTCTTGAACATGACAATGAGTTCACTGTACTCAAATGACCTCCACAGTCACCAGAGCTCAATCCAATAGAGCTCCTTTGGGATGTGTTGAAACGGGAGATTCGCATCATGGATGTGCAGCCGACAAATCTGCAGCAACTGCGTGATGCTATCATGTCAATATGAACCAAAATCTCTGAGGAATATTTCCAGTACCTTGTTGAATCTTAGACCCGAAGTATTAGGGCTGTTCTGAAGGCAAAAGAGGGTCCAACCTAGTACTAGTAAGGTGTACCTAATAAAGTGGCCGGTAAGTATTTAATACACTCTAAAGGCTAAAACGACTATGAAATGTTGTTTCTTTAAAGTTTACTAAGCACCGGTGGCTATAAATAGTGCAGAAACTGTTATTAAGTGCTGTATTTTGGGTATCAATGTGGGTTTTCATCAATATGTGTTGTATTGCAGGGCCTTTGAGAGCGTTTTGTCTGATTCAGCAGAAACCCAGGCTCAGCAGGTGAGAGACCGACTTCATGATTCACTACACAGAGGAGCAGCACCGACGACTTCCTGTCTGACGCTCTTCACACTTCCTGTGAGTCGAGCTTTGTTTTCCACGACACATTTAATGAGATTCCCTGCCCCCTCGAGTCACTTTCACAGCCTGTGTGTCTGCTGTAAAACTGCCTATATTTATACCGTCCATATAGATGAATATTCTCCCCGCAGATATGCTCCGACTGTCGCAATGATATTACACGCACATTTTCCCTCTAATCCGCCCGCTCCGAGATCAGCCAACTGTCTAACCAGCGATGCTGATAATTAATTTGCTTATTTCAAGTTATTTTAAGGTTCAGGGGTGAAGGTGAAGCTAAAACTCGTAAGTGACAAATTTCACGGTTCATGAATAAAAATGAGCCTCAAATATTATAAGGCTGTTTTTGCTTCTCGAGGTGCAGTCATGGGATTCTGCCTCCTTAATGAAGGAATAATTACAGCACAGAGGTTTTAGATGGATAGATAGACAGACAAACTTATTGATTGATTGATTGATTGATTGATTGATTGATTGATTGATTGATTGATTGATTGATTGATTGATTGATTGATTGATTGATTGATTGATTGATTGATTGATTGATTGATTGATTTAAATTAGAAAACAATTTATATCCCCCCAAAAAAAGTGAAGTAATTTTATGTGCAGCTTAACCAAGCAGAAAAGTCACAGAAAAAAACATTTATCATTTATTTTATGGAAAACACAGTGATTACATTGGTCTTTTTTATTTGTAATTACTAACTCTTTTTTTAGTTAGTTCTTTTTCTCACTGTATTAAAGTTTGATCCCTACACAAATATAAAATATTATTATTTGGTATTCATCAAGTGTAAGTAAAGCAGTAAAATAAATTGCCAATAATTTTATGTATGTTTTCACTAATAGATTCACAAACTGCAGAATTATCTGTACATTTGTCCATCTGTATGTTTTATTTTATTTTATTTTTTTTTGTATTACAAAGTATCCGCAGGGTCTAAAAAAGTCTTAAAATGTCCCAAATTTCAAAAACACAAGTTTAGACCCTAAAAAGTCTTAAATTGGCTGAAATATTGTCTTGTAGGTCTTAAGTAATATTAAACTGGTCTTATTCAATTCAATTCAATTCACCTTTATTGGTATAGCGCTTTTACAATGTAGATTGTGTCAAAGCAGCTTCACATAAAAGATCATAGTAAATTGCAGTAGTGTAGTTCAGTTTTTAAAGTTTATGTTCAGTTCAGTTTATCTCAGTTCAGTGTGGTTCAATAATCACTACTGAGAGTCCAAACACTGAGGAGCAAATCCATCAATGCGCAGCTCTACAGATCCCAAACCATGCAAGCTAATAACGACAGCGGCGAGGAAAAAACTTCACAAATTGGGACGAAAGTGAAGAAAAAAAACCTAGAGAGAACCAGGCTCAGATGGGTACGACCATCTTAATTTCTTTTGTTTATATAAAGCTACCCAATTGATTCAAAACACATCACCAACAACACGTCTCAATAAAACTTTTAGAAAAACTACTCATAACTAATTATAACTGTCTGTTGTGCGAACATTTAGTTTTTAAAGAGGTTTTTTTTTAAAGTTATGTTGAACAAAAATGTATGTATACAAATGTATGTATACAAGGTCTGCTTGTTTTGACACATTATTTAAAACATATGGCTAAGAAATGACTAATTAGATTTTGTTTTTCTGCTGGGCCATTTAAAAAATCCATAGCGTCTATCCCTATACAAGTCTGACATTTTAATTGAAGTCTTAAATTTGACTTGGTGTAACCTCCAGAAACCCTGTATTATACTTTTTTAAATCACCTTACACTGGAAAAAAATTATATAAAAAGTCATGACAACAAAGATTTTTATGTTACTTTGACTTATTTTTATAAGTTAATCAGGTTTCAACATTTTTTTAAAGTTATACAAACTTTAACAGAATATTTTTAGTCAGTTTGACCTGTACATTGAGATGACTTAATTAATTAAAAGTTAATTTAATTCAGCTAAAAAAAATAAGGCAGTAAATGCAGTTTTTACAGTGTACACTTTGATTTTAGGAGCATTATCCCTAAATTTTTGTTCACTTTCTGCGATAATTCACCAAAAAATGTTTCCTTACCTTTCACTCAACCTCAAGTGGTTTGATGGAAAAACCTTTATGAATTTCTTTCTACTTACAAAAAACAAAGAAACACAAACAGTAACAAGTTGCAGATGAGTAAATGATTTTTGTATAAACTATCCCTTTAATTTACAACCCAATATCATAAAAAGTGGGCACAGTATGGAAAACGCAAATAAAAAAAGAAAGTAGTGATTTCCAAATTTACATTGACTTGTATTTCATTGCAGATAATATGAACACAAAATATGTTATGTTTTGTCCGGTCAACTTCATTTCATTTGTAATTAAAGATCCTTTCCTGTCATTCAGACCTGCAGCACATTACAAAAAGGGACAGGAGCAGTTTAGGGCTAGTAATCAGGTAATCAGTGATGTGATTTGAAACAGGTGACGTCAACAAGTGATTGTAATTATGATTTGGCACAAAAGCAGCATCCAAGAAAGGTCTAGTCCTTCAGGAGCAAAGATGGGCCAAGGAATGCCAGTTGGCCAACAAATATGTGAAAAAATTATTGAAATGTTTAAAAACAATGTTGCTCAAATAAAAAACGGAATATATTTGGATATCTCACCTTCAGCAGTGCATAACATAACATAATTAAAAGATTCAAGAAACCTGGAGGATTTTCAGTGCATAGAGGACAAGGGCGCAAACCTAAGCCATGACCATGATCTCCAATCCTTCAGATGGCACCGCATCAAGAATCCTCATTCATCTATAAGCGATATCACCGCATGGGCTAAGGACTACTTTGGCAAACCTTTGTCAAGTAACGCAATACAAAGTTACATCCACAAAGGCCAGTTAAAAAAATGTACTGTACCAAAAAGAAGCCCTATGTTAACAGTGTCCAGATGCGCCATCGACGTCTCTGGGCTCGGAGACATCTGGGATGGACCATCACACAGTCGAAATGTGTACTGTGGTCAGATGTTCAGGGTTTTTTGGGGGGGAGAAATGGATGCTTTGTGCTCTGGATCAAAGAAAAAACGATCATCAAGTCCGAAAGCCAGCGTCTGTCATGGTATGGGGTTGTGTCAGTGGCCTTGGCAAAAGTAACTTGCATTTCTGTAATGCCACCATTATTGCATAGAGAGTTCGGAGCACAATATGCTGCCGTCTTTTCGAGGGACCCCCATGCATATTTGAACAAGACAATGCAAAACCACAAAGTCCTGGCAGCGAAGGAAGAGGATACAAGTAATTGACTGGCCTGTCTGCAGTCCTGACCTGTCTCCAATTAAGAATGTGTGGCACATTTTGAAGCGCAAAATGCATCAACGAAGACTCCGTACTGTTGCCCACCTCAAGACTTGTTTGCAGGAAAAATGGGACAAAATTACACCCGAAACACTTCATCACTTGGTGTCTTCAGTCTCTAAACCTCTTTTAAGTGTCTTGAAAAGGAATAACAACATTACAAAGTGGTAAATGCTTTACTGTTCCAACAGTTTTTGAAATGTGTTGCAAGAACCAAAGTTGTAATACAGTATGTTTATGTAAAACAATAAAAATTACGAGGAACACATTAATAATGTTTGTTGTGTTGCCTGCAGACCTGCTTTATTTTCTGTTCCCTTCTTACCTCCTCTACCGCGCTACTGTCCTCCGATGCATTTACACCTCCTCTCGCGAATATTTCGGTTAATTTTATGCATTTGGCAGCATCTGATTTTAGAGCCCTTTTCTTGCTCTCTCTGACCTTTTCAGCACCGCCTTTCCTTTTTTTACGGTCCATATTTTGACATTAACGTTAGCTTGTGTTGTGTTGCATTTACTGTTTGACCATCTTGCCAGATTTTGATTACATCAGCGTAATCCACAGCCTCTGATTGGGTCGGCCCATCTCGAGACCGGCCGGCCGTCGCCGATTGGCCCAAAAGCTTAACATGTATCATTATTATAATTATCAATCATCATTATTATTATTTTTATTATTATTGTCATCAACAGCAGCATTATATTCACATCTTGCAAGAGATAAAAGCTGCCAGCATGCAAAAACAATACATATTTAAAAAAAAAAAAAAAAACCTGACCGGCCCACATTTTAAAACTGCTCCGGCCCTTCTGGCATTTGCCAGAATTGCCAGACGGCCAGTCCGCCCCTGCTGCAAAGTCAAACTCAATTTAGAAATCACTACTTGCTTCTTTATTTGCGTTTTCCATCTTGTCCCAACATTTTCTGACATGGGATTGTAGGTTTGTGGTAAGCTTTAACCACTATGTGTTTTCCTAATACACAAATATAGACCTGGGTTTTAAAAACGAACAACTAACTGGATTTTAATGCATTGTTCTAATGCTTTCCATCCTTAAAGTGAGTTATTAGTGAATCGGGTGTTTCAGGGCCATCAGAGCAGCTGATGCCACACGATCTGTCATTTACATGAGCCAAACATCGACTCGCCTACTAGTCATCTATTTTCTGGCTGACTAGTCCAATGCTATAATGAGCAGTCATGCGTGTCCCTGCACACATTACATGCTCTGGATGTAGCAGCCCATGTAGTTCATATTTAAAACACACAGTGCAGTTCAAGCGAGGACAATGCGAGCCTTAAAAAATGTGAGTGTAGGTGGGTGTGCGCTAAACACGTCCAAGTCTCTTTCATCAAACCTGGTCCAATTCTTCAAACGCTCCTCTTCCCTTCAAGAGTCACAGGAGGAAATATTCTTTTTCATGTTTGCTCCTCATCTCGCTTGGTTAGAAAGCTGACGGGTTTATTAGTGCGATGGTATTCAGCATCGCCATGACACGGCGGTCCACGAGGGCCGGAGAGGATGAAAAGCGCCATCTGTAAACAGCAAATCAAACTGGCCTTTCGTTATTCTCGCCGTATGACCTGTGTGTTATGAATAATGCTGCATTCCAGGGCAACTCGAAATTAGTATTTTCCCTACTTCCTGCTTTCTGTATTTTGTGATTCACAGGCGTTTTCCGTTTATTTACAATTGTGAATTGCATTATGTGAGCTTGATCTCTGCTCTGCTGACTTTTGATGTTGAAAATTCAATTTTACAGTTTAACACAATGACTAATATATAGATAAATATGTCTGTAAAATGAGAGAAAATGTACTGGCAGTTTTTTTTGTAGCATTATATACAAAACCAAACCCATATATCACTTTAAAGTATTAAAACTGTTCACGAACATCACTTTTTCAAACTATTCAAGGTTAAAAGTTGTTAAAAGAAGGATCAAGATCCCATAATGCAATTTAAAAGCATAAATAAATGGGCGAAAATGAAACCCTGAATCACAAAATACGGAAAACTGCTGATTTACGGTTATTTTTTACAGTGTACTCCTAACACTGTGTCCTAACAAGATTCCAGAGACAACAAGCTGTCTGTACCAAATGTGACATGCCACAACAGAAACATTTAAATGAGTTTAGTTGAGTAATAATTTATTGTGCTTTTTTCAAGAAATTTGTCTTGAAGGATTAGACACAGTCCTCAAATGTCCCCACAAGTATATACAGGTATATAAGTATATAACCATGTATTATGCGCAAATAGACTGTTATGGCGGATGTTCTTCTCGCATCACTCATCAGTGAACAGCACTTTTATTTCTGAAGCCAATTGCAGTCCTTTCTGTTGAGTGGGTGAAGATAATAACCAATCATAGGGGTGTTGGACCTCGCTTGACAGCGCTCAAAAAGCAGGCAGGATGTTATTTACATTAGTTTATTTGTTATAAATGCTCATGTTGTTTCTTTATTGTGATTTGTTTGATATATTCAAAAATAGTGTTTTCTTTGAGCAGGTCAACTTAAAGGTACAGTTCATATATCTGACTATTAAAGAACAAAATTGTATCACAAATAATATATAAATATTATTATATTTATAGACTTTAATCAAAAAAGAAATTTGTGTTGTGAAGAAAAAATCTAATTATTGTTACGGAAGCAGACGGACAAACAAGGGGAGTAAGTATAAATGAGGTTTATTACAACAGCAGAGTAATTTGGATAATGATTGAGAGTTGAAATGGAGTTTGGATGAACTGATGATTCTCTTTGCCAGATGGGATGACAGACACAGAAGGATGACCGAATGCACACACCAGAGGACTTGCGGGGAAGACAGACTGACGAGACACACAACGTTGACAGGACAACTGGAACACTGGACAGACTGGAATGAAAACAGAGATAAGGTAAGTATATTTGCTGAGATCGTAGGGGAGTGAAACCTAGGAAGTGATTCACTCAGAGTCCGCTTCGTAGGAACGAGACCGGACAATGAGTGAAGTGAGGTGTGTGCTTATATAGTGAATGGGAGTGATTGGGTGCAGCTGTGCGTGGTTAATACTCAGGTGAAGGTGCTCGATGCGTGATGTTGGTGGAAGAGCCTGGCCAATCCGTGACATTACCCCCCTCCCCAGGGCCCGCTCCTGAGGGCCTGAACCTCCGATGTCGTGGTGGTCTACCTCGTCCTCGAGGTGCTGGAAATTCTGGGTGATTGGAGTGGAACTCTTCCATAAGTGCGGGATCTAATATATCGGATCTGGGGACCCATGACCTTTCTTCTGGGCCGTATCCTTCCCAGTCGACGAGATATTCAAGCTGACCACCACGACGCCGGGACCGTAGGATGTCCTTGACCTGGTAGATGGCCCCTTCTTCTAACATCAGTGGGGGAGGAGGTTCCTCTTCATGGCCAGGCTCTGTGGAGGGAATCAGAGGATCGTGAAAGGGTTTTAGGAGGGACACGTGGAATGTGGGGTGGATTCTGTACTGTAGTGGTAACTGTAACTTGTATGTGACGGGGTTGACCTGTTCCAGGATGGTGAAGGGACCAACAAATCTGGGACTTAATTTTCGGGAGGGCAGTCGCAAACGGATATCTCTGGTGGAGAGCCAGACCTTCTGTCCTGGAGTATAGATGGGGCCTGGAATCCTCCTCTTATCAGATACCTCCTTTGTTCTGCGTACTGCCCTCTGGAGATGGTGATGAGCATCGTCCCAGACTCTCTCGCTCTCCCGGAACCAGTAATCCACTGCGGGGACATCAGATGGTGCGCCATCCCAGGGGAAGAGTGGAGGTTGGAACCCTAAGATGCACTGGAATGGCGTGAGTCCGGTGGTAGGTTGCCGCAGGGAATTCTGGGCGTATTCCGCCCAGCCCAGAAACTGGCTCCAGGAGTTTTGGTGACCGTGACAGAAGGTCCGGAGGAACCGCCCCACTTCCTGAATTTTCCTCTCTGTCTGGCCGTTGGTTTGGGGGTGATAGCCAGACGAGAGGCTTACGGTCACACCTAGGAGTCTGAAGAATGCTTTCCATAGTCTGGATATAAATTGGGGTCCTCGGTCCGAGACTATGTCCTCTGGTAACCCAAAATTTCGAAAGACGTGGTTGAACAGGTTTTCGGCGGTCTCTAGGGCTGTGGGTAGACCTTTCAAAGGAATCAAACGACAGAATTTAGAGAATCGATCTATGATGACTAGAATGCAGGTGTTACCTTCAGACAATGGGAGGTCTGTCATGAAGTCAACTCCTAGGTGTGACCAGGGGCGGTTTGGGATGGGCAAGGGATGGAGTTTACCAGCAGGTAGATGGCGAGGACTCTTCGACATAGCGCATTCTCTGCAGCCTTGGACGTACCTTCTCACATCCCTCGCCATGTTCGGCCACCAAAAGCGTTGGGATAGCAGCGAGAGGGTGTTGTTGGCCCCAGGATGTCCTGTGCCCAGAGATGTATGGCTGGAATGAATGAGATCTACCCGTTGGTTTTCAGGGATGAAGCGTCGATTGGGGGGACAGCCCGGCGGAGTTCTGGATTCTGGAGTGGCGTTTACTGTAGGAGCGGACCATTGGATGGGACAGATAGTGATCTGATCGGGAAGGATCTTGGCCGGTGTCTCAATAATTTCATGCTGGTCGTGAATTCTGGAAAGTGCGTCTGCTCTGATATTCTTTGAACCTGGTCGATAGGAGATAGAGAATTGAAACCTGGAGAAGAACAATGACCAACGGGCCTGACGAGGACAGAGTCTTTTAGCATCTTTTAGGTATTGAAGATTTTTATGATCTGTGATCACCTGGAACGAATGTTTGGCCCCCTCCAACCAGTGTCGCCACTCCTCCAGGGCGAGCTTGATGGCCAGAAGCTCTCGATTTCCGATGTCATAGTTCCTTTCCGCCGGGCTGAGCTTCCGGGAGAAATAGGCACATGGATGGAGTAATGAAGGAGTACCGTGGTACTGGGACAGGATGGCTCCCACTCCGGTGGTCGATGCATCCACTTCGACCACAAACGGCAAGTCAGGATCAGGATGAGTCAGCAGTGGGGCTTGAGTGAAGGATTCTTTTAGGTTTTGGAAGGCTGCGGCGGCTTCGGGAGGCCAGGGTAGTGCTTTGGGTTTATTTCTCAACAGGTTGGTGAGCGGAGCGGTGATAAGACTGTAATTCTGGATGAAACGTCGGTAGAAATTCGCAAATCCTAGGAAACGTTGGAGTTCCTTTATGGTCTTTGGTTCGGGCCAGGAGATGACGGAAGTGACCTTCCCCTCGTCCATACGAACCCCTCTTTGATCGATGATGTACCCCAAGAACTGAACAGATGGTGAATGGAAGGAGCATTTTTCAGCCTTGAGGTACAGGCGGTGTTTCCTGAGGGTTTTCAGGACCTCCGCAACGTGGTGGCGATGTTCGGCCTCACTCCGGGAGTAAATCAGGATATCCTCTATGTATACGATGACGAAGAGATGGAGGAACTCCCGGAGAACTTCGTGGATGAAGTTTTGGAATACGGAGGGGGCGTTAACCAGACCATAGGGCATGACCAGGTACTCGTAGTGTCCAGTAGGGGTCACAAACCCAGTTTTCCACTCGTCCCCCTCACGTATTCTCACCAGGTTATAGGCGCTGCGGAGGTCCAACTTGGTGAAAATTTTGGCGGATCTGAGTTGTTCCAGGGCCGCAGGGACGAGAGGAAGGGGATACCGGAACTTGACTGTACCTTGATTTAGGGTTCTGTAATCGATACATGGCCGCAGCCCTCCATCCTTCTTAGCCACGAAGAAGAAACTTGAGGCAGCAGGTGACGTGGATGGACGGATATACCCCTGACTCAGAGCCTCATGGATGTACTCCTCCATTGCCTTGGTCTCCGGAAGGGACAACGGGTAGATCCTACCTCTGGGCATAGGAGCATCTGGAAGCAGGTCTATGGCGCAGTCCCATGGCCGATGTGGAGGTAGCTGGGAAGCTCTCTTGGGGCAAAACACATCCTCGTATGAGGAGTAGATCTTCGGGATCTGAATGGATATTTTCTCGACAGGACTTTCGACAGACGTGACGTAGACGGTAAGGGGTCGTTGAATTGGTAAGGGTAGATCGGGAAAACAGCTGGATCTGCATTCTTCTCCCCATCTCTTAATCTCTCCTGTGCCCCAAGAGAGGATGGGATCGTGCTTCACCAGCCACGGGCGCCCTAAGATGATATCCATCGATGCACCCTCCAGAACCAGAAATTGAATCTCCTCTTTGTGGAGCAGTCCTACTTGGAGATTGACGGGTTCACATTTTCGATGGATACGTGCCTGAGAATGGATATCGTTGGTTATGGGCTGAATCTGGTAGACGTGCGTCGAGGCTTCGGTGTTAAGCTGTAGTCGGCGACAGAGGGCGTGCGAGATGAAATTTCCTGCTGACCCGGAGTCGATGAGGGCTGTGACTGAAACTGAGACAGAAGGGGTAGTTAACTGGACATTAGTGGTGAGAGGATGCATTTTTTCAATGGGAGAACTGAACAAACTCACCACAGAGCGTGCTGGACGAATGGGACAGTCCAGCCTGACATGTCCTTTGGCACCACAGTACATGCACAGACCCCGGGTCAGCCTCCTCTGTCGCTCGGTGATTGTAAGTCTACCAGATTCTATGATCATGGGTTCTAGTTCTGGAGGGACGGCTGGCTCTGGCGAACGGAGGAGTGCTTGGGATACCGGTGGAGGATCATGCTGGTAGACCCTCAGACGATCGGAACAGCGCAGAGAGTGTTGGATGAACTTCTCCAATCCCATCGTGTCGTCGAGGGCGGCTAGCTGTAACCGGAGGCTGGGCTCTAGTCCGAGCCGGTAGGTTGTGAGGAGAGATCGCTCATTCCACCCGCTAGCAGCAGCCAGAGTTCGGAACCTGAGAGCATAATCCTGAGTGGACATGGCTCCCTGTTTGAGATGGTATAACTGTTCTCCAGCTGCTACTTCGGCATCCGTGCGACCAAAAACCTCCTTGAAATATTGGGTGAATGACTGAATGGAATTTGTTACCGGCCCAGACTGTTGCCAGATGGTTTCAGCCCACCGAAGAGCCGACCCAGAGAGAAGGGAGATGATGAATGCGATTTTGGACCGATCTGTAGGGTATAACTCGGGTTGCATAGTGAATACCAGAGAACATTGTAGGAGAAATCCATTGCACTCCTCCGCCCCGCCAAAGTAGGGCGCTGGTCGAGCCATGGGACTGGATGAGTGGGTGGACGGTGAAGAAGTGCTCGGTGCTGGTGGTGCTTCGGGAAGTGGAGCAGATGGTAGTAGCACTCTCTTCAATGAATCCACCAACTCCTGAAGGGGATCGTGAGTGCTCATGCTGTTGGTAGTTGATGGTCCGGTCTTCTGTTACGGAAGCAGACGGACAAACAAGGGGAGTAAGTATAAATGAGGTTTATTACAACAGCAGAGTAATTTGGATAATGATTGAGAGTTGAAATGGAGTTTGGATGAACTGATGATTCTCTTTGCCAGATGGGATGACAGACACAGAAGGATGACCGAATGCACACACCAGAGGACTTGCGGGGAAGACAGACTGACGAGACACACAACGTTGACAGGACAACTGGAACACTGGACAGACTGGAATGAAAACAGAGATAAGGTAAGTATATTTGCTGAGATCGTAGGGGAGTGAAACCTAGGAAGTGATTCACTCAGAGTCCGCTTCGTAGGAACGAGACCGGACAATGAGTGAAGTGAGGTGTGTGCTTATATAGTGAATGGGAGTGATTGGGTGCAGCTGTGCGTGGTTAATACTCAGGTGAAGGTGCTCGATGCGTGATGTTGGTGGAAGAGCCTGGCCAATCCGTGACAATTATGTATGAAAAGCATCGTCAATGCACTGTCGTGCACCAAGATATCGAATTGAACCAAATCGATGGCATGATAAACTGAACCGAACCATGAGACCAATGTAGGTTCACACCCCTAGTATATATATATATATATATATATATATATATATATATATATATATATATATATATATATATATATATATATATATATATATATATATATATATTAAGCACAAATATGTTAATTAATTGAATATGAAACTTGGGTAGAAATTAGAACCTCATTTTACTTTATTTTATTTCTTTTTTGTGGGAAAATTTTCATGAACTTCGATTTTTCCAGCAACAAAAAAGTTCAATTACTTTTTATGCTTCATATGGATCTGTAGTATATATATATATATGTATATATTATACTCAGGTAGGCTATATATACAATACCTGACTAATGTTGCTGACCACAAGTATACCAATACCAGTAAATTTGGACCCTGTTAGGATATTTTGGTCAGCATGAGGTAAACAACTCATAAATCACACATAATTAAGTACTTTGAAAGTATAAAAATGCAAATTATTTCTTGTGAGGGTTGGGGGGTAGAATATATAATCGTTACGTCTATGTGATGTCCTCATAAAGATATATAAAGATACCCAATTGTCCTCACTTATATAGTGAATTATCAAAATGACCCACTAGTGAGGACATTTCATTACTTCTCACTGATTAAAAGTCCTTATAAATCGGCCAGAACATGATTTTATTAGTATCTAATGATACTTGGTACTATCTGTGAGAGTTAGGTTTAGGAGGGTTGGGGTATGGAAGGTAGCGTTAACCTGATTTAAAAACAATGGAAGTCTATGTAATGTCCTCACTAATATAGTGAAACAAACCCGTCTGTGTGAGTTCCTGCTGTATTGTCTCTGTAGTTTGCCTGCAGGAGGTGTTTGTATTTAAGCTCCCACGCTGAAAATGAGCCAGATTTACTTCTAGGGTGTCTATAACACTATTACTCTGCGGTTGTTCATTTAGAGTTAATAGTATTTGCTTGACGAGGAAATCCTAAAGTAAGCACCACTTTAACGTTTTTTTGGCTTCTTCCTGTAATCATTTGCATGTTTATGGTGAGGATGTTATGTAATATGTAATATACACAGATGAGCCATTGCATTATGACCACCCACAGAATAATCTGAAATTCGTATTCATATTCATGAATTGACTATTCTAAAGTATTTTAAGCTGCATATATTCATGCTGCACTTACAGATGCATTTCATTTAATCATTAATTGTTTTGTTTTTTAGCCTACTGGAAAAACTTAATAAATTTTGATCTTCATTCGTTCATTTTGTTTTCAACTTAGTCCCTTTATTAATCAGGGGTCACCACAACGGAATGAAGTGGCAACTTATCCTGCATGTGTTTTACGCAGCGGATGCCCTTCCAGCTGCAACCCATAAATGGGAAGCACCCGTACACTCTTGCATTTACACCCACGCATATTTTATGGCCAATTTAGTTTTTTTCACGTCATCTATAGCGCATGTCTTTGGACTGTGGGGAAACCGGGGCACCCGGAGGAAACCTACGCCAACACTGGGAGAAAATGCAAATTCCTCACAGATATGCCAACTGACCCAGCGACCTTCTTGCTGTGAGGCGACAGCGATACCCACTGCGCCACCCTGTCACCTGTATCTTAGGTCTATTTTTGTTTTTCACTCTCTAAATAGTTAATATTTATATATTATTTATTTTGTAGTAATATATATATATATATATATATATATATATATATATATATATATATATATATATATATATATATATATATATATATATATATATATATATAAATATATGTGTATGTATATATATTAGGGGTGTCAAAATTAACTGTTTCTTCGGTCACCGCGATGCCGATAGGGACAATTCGATATCGGGTCAATAATAGATCATAGCTGGTTATTAGGTACTGATGTCATTTATTTTCTATGCGCGAAGTTGCAGTAGAATACTATGGCGAAGGAGGCGAGGGTGAGTAATTAAAACGCTCCTACTACTTAAAAGGCAGATAATTGTGCACAATTCAACTGCTTGTGAATTTGCTGGACAGACTTTTATTAACACTGAAAAAGGCACAGCACATGAGCCGCTGTAAATTCTGTAAAATATATATATATATATATATATATATATATATATATATATATATATATATATATATATATATATATATATATATATATTATTAAGCACAAATATGTTAATTAATTGAACATGAAACTTGGGTAGAAATTAGTGTTTGTTCTCTCCAAACTAGATTATTGCAACTCTCTACTAGCCGGGCTGCCAGCTAACTCTATCAAACCTCTTCAGCTGCTTCAGAACGCAGCAGTGGTCTTTGATGAACCCAAAAGAGCACATGTCACTCCGCTACTCACCCGTTTGCACTGGCTGCCAGTTGCTGCTCGCATCAAATTCAAAGCTCTGACGTTTGCTTACAAAGCGACCTCTGGCTTTGCTCCTTCTTATCTGCTCTCACTTCTGCAGATTTATGTGCCCTCCAGAAACTTGCGTTCTGTGAATGAACGTCGCCTCGTTGTTCCATCCCTAAGAGGGAAGAAATCACTTTCCCGAACTCTTGCTGTCTTCAAGAAACGACTAAAAACTCAACTATTTAGTCTCCACCTCCACTTTCCTTCCTAATCTTAACTGCCTCTCTGGCTATACCACTAACTGTACTCTCTCAAAAAAAAAAAAACACATTACTAATGCTTTGCTTCTTAGACTTTACACACCTGAAACTTGCCTACAGCACTTATTCACTGCTGCTCCTATAGTTGTGTAAATTGCTTCCTTGTCCTCATTTGTAAGTCGCTTTGGATAAAAGCATCTGCTAAATGACTAAATGTAAATGTAGTACCTTATTTTACTTTATTTTATTTCTTTTTTGTGAAAAAATTTTCATGAACTTTTTCCGGCAACAAAAAAGTTCAATTACTTTTTATGCTTTATGTGGATCTGTAGTATATATATGTATATATTATACTCAGGTAGGCTAAATATGGATAACACGCCATGTCATAAAGCGTGAATCATCTCAGACTGTTTTTTTAAACATGACAATGAGTTCACTGTACTCAAATGGCCTTCACAGTCACCAGAGCTCAATCCAATAGAGCACATTTGGGGTGTGGTGGAACGAGAGATTCGCATCATGGATGTGCAGCCGACAAATCTGTAGCAACTGTGTGATGCTTTTTAATTTAATTGATTTTTCAAATAACAGATGTAATAACAGAGACAAAAAAACGAGTAAAAAACATTATAAATGAGAAAAAAAATTGTACTAAAAGAAGAATATGACCATAATTTAGTAAGCAGCATTGGTTTTATATAAAGGCCTATTCTTTCAGAACATTTATTTTTTTTATCACATCATGCTATGATTGTCCCGGGGTATCCACTTTGTACACTGACAGAATAAAATTGGCACCACATTTACAATTATATATAATTTTTTTTCTTCAGGCAGAGCCGAGTGAGCGCCAACATTATTTAAGTGTGATGTCTTCACTCTTTAATGAATCGCTGGCAGCTTTTTTTCATTTACCGTGGATCATAACCGCGTCTCTGTGGGGAAACTTTTGCGGTATATTCACAGTCTAACCTTTGCGCTCATATCCCTGAAATCCAGGCGGACGGCAGAGATGCATGCTGGGAACGGCAGGTCTGTCAGAGCCTCGTCGCCGCTCTCATTATTAAGGGCTGATTAGAAATTTGTGGTCACGATTAAATGTCAGCGAAAGGTCAGGAATTGTTATGCAAATGCTGAACACAAAACGTTGTCAGCGTTCGGCTCGTTCAGGAGAAGAGAGAAAGCGAGGTTAAAAACGTCATGTTTTCTCTTTGTGGACTGAGAAGTGGCTCTATGTTCATCTGATCAGGTTTTCACACTCCTCTGAGAGATCCTGTTTTGTTGTAGACAAAGACAGGTGGGTGGATTTAGATGTACGGATGTGTGTGATGATGTACAGGATTGAAATACTCACTGGAAAAGCACTGTTAAAGAGTGAGCTCTATAAAAGCTGACACAGCCATTGTTGTTTCTAAAGTGGTCATGTTAAAGCTAAAGTTCACCCAAAAACCGAATATTCTGTCGTCATTTGCTCTTGCTTAGTTTGTTCCAAACCTATTTGAGTTTCTTCTGCTGAAAACAAAAGAAGATATTTAGAAAAATACTGTTTGCTGGGACTCATTGACGTACAAAGTATTTTTTTCCCTTCTATGGAGGTCAATTTGTGCCAGCAACCACAAAGTGACAACACAGTGCTTAATATATCATCTTCTGTGTTCAACAGAAAAATGCAACTCATAATGATGGGTTGATTTACAGTAGGTGTGTTTGATTAGGGAGAGGTTGAAAATGTGTACTATTGGTGTGCCTTCAGGAACAGGGTTGGGAAACACTGCTTTACAGAATACAAGTAGTACCTTTAAAGTATGCATGAAATGGAAGTTTCTGGGACTTTTATTTTAGTACATGTATGTACTTCCAACTGAAATTGAATATTCAGTAGGGGGTGGAGCTTTCATGTGCACATCATTCCCTCATAGCAAACATAACGGTAGGTAGGATTGAAAATATTTTCTGACAAAAAAAATGCTGCAAAAGAATGCACTCTGTAAAGTTTTTGTTGAAATTGAATATTTAATAGGGGGCGGAGCTTTTCTCTTGCACATTATTCCCTAGCATAGCAAATTAATGGTGAGATAGTGTATTAAAATGCAGTTACTATGGAATCCCTCAGGTGGACATCAACAAAAGGAGTGCCACCCCAAATGTGGAAGCAAATTATCAGATTTTTATTGAAGATTACCGCCACAAACCTTAGAATAACAATGTGAGCTAGCAAAATAAACATTGTAACTTCTTTTAACTTTAAAGTTGCATTTCTCTTGAAGCCAATTTGACAACATTTAACTACAATCTTCTTAACCACGCCCCTCTTACTGTTAGTTTGCTATGAGGGAATGATGTGCAAAAAGAAAACCCAAAACCCCGCCCTCTACTCAATATTTCATTTCAGTTGGAAGCACAGCAACATACTGAAATACAAGTCAGTCTCAGCAACTTCCATTTCATTTTAAAGTACCAATGTGGGCACTTTTAGGTACAAATGTGTACCTTTTGAAAAAGTGTCACCATAGTGACCGCTTTTATACCTTTATTTCTGTGAGCGTTTGGTGAATCAGTGAAAAATGAAATCTCTGAATGGAGTGCATTAGTGCCCACTGCTTTTTCATCATGCTGGTTCTTGAAATTTTTATTGCATTTATTTATTTTTTTAACCAGAGTGAAAGGAATAATTGATGATGGTCGTTGAATTAGTAGAGTTTGGGCTTTTGGTACATGATGAAGTGTTTTTGCAGTCCAATGTAAAGAAAACATACAGACATGCACTTTAAGGAGTTTCTTTTGTGGCACTTTAGCAATTTGCATCTGAAGATTTCATTTATAGTATACGTTTTTAAGGCAGTTTTTTTTTAAATGAGGTTTTTTTTTCCTGCACTGTTTTAAATCTTCACTTCAGCAGCTTGTATACGCCAAAGTGCATGGTTATATTCATATCTGAATTTTAAAATATTTTATTTTATGTAAATTATAAGAATATGTATTTATTTACAGAAAAAGTTAAGATAACTGGCTATAAACATTTATAAATAAATAAATAAACAAACAAACAAACAAACAAACAAATAAATGAATAAATAAATAAATAAATAAATAAATAACATGATATATGTATACATATTTACATTTAAATTTAATAAAAAAATAAACAATGGAAAAATCTGAAAATAAAGTAAAAAATGTGCAACACAAAAATGTGTTGGCAAGTGCTTCCAAGAAAAATCTATGTGAATAGAATAGAATAGAAAATAATAGAATAGAAAAGAATAGAATAGATCAGAAAAGAATAGCAAAGAATAGATCATAATAGAATAGAATAGAATAGAATAGAATATAAAAGATCAGCATAGAATAGATCAGAATAAAATAGAATAAATCAGAATATAATATATTAGAATAGAAGAGATTGGCATAGAATAGATCAGATTAGAATAGATCAGAATAGAATAGAATATATCAGAATAGAATAGAATATATCAGAATAGAATAGAAAAGATCAGAATATAATAGAACAGATCAGAATATAATAGATCAGAATAGAATAGATCAGAATAGAATAGATCAGAATAGAATAGAATAGATCAGAATAGAATAGATCAGAATAGAATAGAATAGATCAGAATAGAATAGATTAGAATAGAATAGAATAGAATAGAATAGAACAGAATATAATAGATTAGAATAGATCAGAATAGATCAGAATAGAATAGAATAAAATAGATCAGATTAGAATAGAATAGATCAGAAGAGAATAGATCAGAATAGAATAGATTAGAATAGAATAGAATAGATCTGAATATAATAGATCAGAATAGAATAAATTAGAATGGAATAGATCAAAATAGAATAGATCTGAATATAATAGATTAGAATAGAATATAATAGATCAGAATAGAATAAAATAGATCAGAATAGAATAAATTAGAATAGAATAGATCAGAATAGAATAGAATAGATCAATATAGAATAGATCAGAATAGAATAAATCAATATAGAATAGATCAGAATAGAATAAATCAATATAGAATAGATCAGAATAGAATAAATCAATATAGAATAGATCAGAATAGAATAAATCAATATAGAATAGATCAGAATAGAATAAATCAATATAGAATAGATCAGAATAGAATAAATCAATATAGAATAAATCAGAATAGAATACATCAATATAGAATAGATCAGAATAGAATAAATCAATATAGAATAGATCAGAATAGAATAAATCAATATAGAATAGATCAGAATAGAATAAATCAATATAGAATAAATCAGAATAGAATAAATCAATATAGAATAGATCAGAATAGAATAAATCAATATAGAATAGATCAGAATAGAATAAATCAATATAGAATAGATCAGAATAGAATAAATCAATATAGAATAAATCAGAATAGAATAAATCAATATAGAATAGATCAGAATAGAATAAATCAATATAGAATAGATCAGAATAGAATAAATCAATATAGAATAGATCAGAATAGAATAAAATAGAATATGAGTTTAAAGGAAAAACTAAATTTAAATCACAAAAGTTTGAGATCGATTTAAAGGGACAGTTCACCTGAAAATGTAAATTCTGTTCTTATTTACCCATCCTCCACTTATTCCAAACCTGTCTGAGATTATATCTTCTGTTGAACACTAAAGAAGATCTTTTGAAGAATGTTGGAACCTGGTACCCACTGAATCTTTCCTCTTTGTTTACAACTACTTGGCCATTTGAGCAGTTGCTGTCATGTGTTGTGCATTTGATGGGATAGACAATACCCTACAGATATGATTTGACAGATTACCACACGTTCATTTCATACAGATTACAAAACCAGAGAATATTGGTTGCAGTTGGTTTGTGAAAAAATGGTTGCTTTTTGTGGATCTATTTCTCATGTCTGTGAAGGACGTTTTCACTGAGATTCCAGTGTGTTTGCTGAAAAATTCATGCCAATTTCAGAAACTCTCGTAAAAACCAGCCTGATCTCACGAAAAAACGTAAGTATTTTACGTTTTGTCAGTTTAGTGGCTAATTCGTACGAGTTCAGTCGTATGAAATTGTACGATTTTTAAAAAGGAGGCGTGGCACCTTAACCCCACCCCTAAACCCAACCGTCATTGAGGGATGAGCAAATCGTACTAAATTGTACGAATTAGATCTTACGATTTCAAACGAATTAGTCACTAAATCAAAAAGTTACGAATTGCTGTGAGATTGTGTTGGTAAAAACACACGTCTGGTCTCAGCCCCTCCCCTAAACAATCGTCAGTTTATTGGTGATTGGCTTCTTTACTAGAAGGCGGGGCTTCATGCACCATATTGACTCCCATTCAAAACTATACATGTTGTTGAGTGACGTTTTGTGGATTCTCTAGTCTTTGACTGTATCTCTATTTCGTCACAGTCTGTTTAAAACCAGAATTTGTGTCTTGTTATACTCGTACATGCAGCATGACTTTATAGTGTGAACCTGTTAACTGCTACTCTCACTATAAAATGCTCTTGCATAGTAAATTGGCGGCTCACCTCATTTAACGTCAGGTAATTGAGAAAATGTATTGTAGAGCACGAGCGCAGGGTTCCTGAGGCTCCACTCCAGAAACAGAGACCACGGTGTCAAACTACATTACAACACTCCATACGCATAACAGTCACTGTCGAGCGGATAAATATCACTGATCAACCCACAGATGTGCAAATGTAGCAGCGGGATTTAAAACGGCATTGTGCTGGAAGGAAACCAGAAGCTCAGTTATCAGCACAATATGCTGTGTGAAAGGAAACGTGTACAACTCTATTCTAAGTTGACATTTTTTCAGGCTTGAGATTGAAATTTTCTTTTCATAAAAATTCATTAACTAAAAAAATAAAAATAAATAATAATAATAATAATAATTGACATAATAATTGATATAATGATTGAATTAATTGATATAAATAATTGAAAATACAGCACTTAATAACAGTTTCTGCATTATTTAAAGCCACCGATGCTTAGTAAACTTTAAAGAAACAACATTTCATAACCTTTTTAGTCTTAAGAGTGTATTATATACACTCACAGGCCACTTTATCAGGTAGACCTTACTAGTACCGGGCTGGACCCCTTTTGCCTTCAGAACTGCCTTAATCCTTGGTGGCATAGATTCAACAAGGTACTGGAAATATTCCTCAGAGATTTTGGTTCATATTGACATGATAACATCACTCAGTTGCCGCAGATTTGTCTGCTGCACATCCATGATGCGAATCTCCTGTACCACCACATCCCAAAGGTGCCGTATTGGATTGAGATCTGGTTAATGTAGAGGCCATTTGAGTATCCCGAGAACTAATCCGAAGGTGCGAATCGAATCAAATGTTTTCAATGTAGTAGCGTGCTGCTATGCCGGCTTTTATAAGGAGACTGTTTTATTCCGCTTGGATTTCAATCATCATCAGTTTGATGAACTGCATGAGCCTGTCTTACTGTCAGTAAATGGCAAATGAAAACGTCCCTTACCTCAAAACTCTCATTATAAGAAAAAGAAAACACACTGTACAGTCAGAAGTTTAACATGCATTCATAATGTTTGTTTGCGCAGCGGCGCTATTTTGAATGAGTCCGATTTACATTAAACGTCAACTGCGTTTCACGAAAGACAGAGTTAAGATGCTGTTCTTTTATCCCACGAGAATGACAAAGACCTTAAGTATGGTGAGAATGAATGTATAACAGCTTCTAGAATTGTCTGAGAGACATCCCCTTTTTGCCCAGTAGGCCTACCTTGTGTTTGATATGCTAATTTAAGGAATTTTTTAAAAGATAAATATAATGTATAAAACTACACGTTATTTATATTACTTCATAATACCTATACGTCTGAAAAGCTTTTTATAGACAATGCACAGATATTGATGTTTCACAATGTTTTACACTACATTATTTGAATCTACCAAGCTTAGTTTACTATGTTTACTATATTTACATTGCTCTACTTACATTAAATCTAAATTCCAAACATCAGAAATGACAACAGATTGTAAAGATTTTATTAATGTCAGTTTTAATGTTATTGATTAATGCACTTGACAGATTTGTGTGTTTTTGATTTTTGTGTGGTTTGTGTATGTGTTTTATGTTTGGTAATATTATTTCTAATTGCATCTTTAGTGATTTCCAACTAATTACACTTTGTCCCAATATGTCGATTTAGAGGTTTTAGCAAAAAGAAAGCACAAGTGGATTTAGCTGGTTTTGATGCGAAAGAAAATCTACCTCGTTAAAAAACAAAGAATTGTCTAAAGTGACATTTTTGAAAAAAAGTTATTTTATTTACTACTATTTACTAATTAAACTTCTGAACGTAATTACAGGAGCCTGATAGAAAATTCTCATTTACAAGAAAGGAGGTCTGATGGATTTAGAAGGTTTTGCACCTGAACACTTCATATATATATATATATATATATATATATATATATATATATATATATATATATATATATATATATATATATATATATATATATATATATATATATATATATATGGATGGATGGATGGATGGATGGATGGATGGATGGATGGATGGATGGATGGATGGATGGATGGATGGATGGATGGATGGATAGATAGATAGATGGATGAGGCGGGGACAAATATAGTAAAGCCCCATCTGATTTAGATAACCAATTCATAAAATAACTGTCATATTACACATGTCAGCGATACATCTATTAAGAGGTCTGATGGATTTAGAGGGTTTTGCATCTGAACTTTTATTTTATTTTATTTACTAGGTAATAACCTTATCATTATCTATAAAGTGAAACTACTGAACCTAATTATAGGAGCCTGGTAGAAAAGGCTCATTTACAAGAAAGGAGGTCTGATGGATTTAGAGGGTTTTACATCTGAACTATCTATATATAGATGAGGCGGGGATAAATATAGTAAAGCCACATCTGATTGGTCAAATTTAGATAACCAGTTCATAAAATAACTGTAATATTACACATGTCTGCGATTACATCTATTAAGAGGTCCGATAAATTTTGAGGGTTTTGCATCTGAAATTTTATTTTATTTTATTTACTAGATAATAACCTTATCATTATCTATAAAATGAAACTACTGAACCTAATTATAGGAGCCTGGTAGAAAAGGCTCATTTACAAGAAAGGAGGTCTGATAGATTTAGAGGGTTTTGCATCTGAACTCCTATATTTATATATATATATATATATATATATATATATATATATATATATATATATATATATATATATATATATATATATATATATATATATATATATAGCTAGATATATAGATATATATATAGATGAGGCAGGGATAAATATAGTAAAACCCCATCTGATTGGTCAAATTTAGATAACCAATTCATAAAATAACTGTAATATTACACATGTCTGCGATACATCTCTTGCATATACTATTATCGCTTTTATGACAATTTTTTCGATTATATTGTGCAGCTCTAATTCAGTTACAGTTTTGGCAGTTGATCGTGTATTTTTCATCTGCTGTATTGTTCTACTAAACTGAAGCATTGTTTTTAGCTTCAATGATGAAAAGCTGTCCTGTGTCCAGAGCTGCTGCATTATCTATTAAAAATATGATGACAAGCATTTGGCCTCCAAACCTCTGGAAAACACACTCGCTGCGGTTCATCTGTGCACTGCTTTTTTAACAGCGATTTAATTAACAGCATTTATGAATTATTTTGCTCGATTACGCTCGACAGCTCTAGTTTTTCTTTTCCTTTCTCCAACGAGAGCGCTGGCAAACTTTTTAGAGCTTATTTATATTTGCACTTTTAATGACTTGTGTGTACAGTGTCTGCGTTTTGTGTATTTGTGTGCGTGCTCAATGTGTTAGGTGCATATCCAGTGTGTGTTCATTTTGGGTCATATTCAATTCATCTTTAGTTCTATAGCCCTTTTACAATGTAGATTGTGTCAAAGCAGCTTAACATTGAAGTTCTAGTAAATAAAAATGTCAGTCCAGTTTTCAGAGTTGAAGTTCAGTTCAGTGTGGTTTAATTTTCACTGCTGAAAGTCCAAACACTGAAGAGAAACTGTGTATGTTTTACTAAAAATGTGTATGTTTTACTAAAAAGATAGGTCTTTAATCTAGTTTTGAACTGAGATAGTGTGTCTGAGCCTCGGACATTTTCAGGAAGGCTATTCCAGAGTTTAGGAGCCATAAATGAGAAGGCTCGACCTCCTTTAGTAGACTCCATAATGGTGGATCTCTGAATATGCTGGTGTGTGTTCAGTGTATTTGGTGAGTATATTGGTGTGTGTGTGTTCGGTGTTTGTGCTATGATGCGTTCAGTGTGTTGTTTATTATATATTAGGTGTGTGTTCAGTGTGTTTGTTCGGTGTATATTACGTGTAATTAGTGTGTTTGGTGAGTATATTGGTGTGTGTGTGTTCGGTGTGTGCTATGATGTGTTCAGTGTGCTGTTTATTATATATTAGGTGTGTGTTCAGTGTGTTTGGTGAGTGTATTTGTATGTACGTTGGGTGTTGTGTTCAGTGTGTTTGTTCAGTGTATATTAAGTGTATTTAGTGTGTTTGGTGAGTATATTGGTGTGTGTGTGTTCGGTGTTTGTGCTATGATGTGTTCAGTGTGTTGTTTATTATGTATTAGGTGTGTGTTCAGTTTGTTTGGTGAGTGTATTTGTATACGTATTGGGTGTTGTGCTAAGTGTGTTTGTTTGGTGTGTATTTAGTGTGTTTGGTGAGTATATTGGTGTGTGTGTGTTCGGTGTGTGCTATGATGTGTTCAGTGTGTTGTTTATTATATATTAGGTGTGTGTTCAGTGTGTTTGGTGAGTGTATTTGTATGTGCGTTGGGTGTTGTATTCAGTGTGTTTGTTCGGTGTATATTATGTGTATTTAGTGTGTTTGGTGAGAATATTGGTGTGTGTGTGTTCGGTGTTTGTGCTATGATGTGTTCAGTGTGTTGTTTATTATATATTAGGTGTGTGTTTGGTGAGTGTATTTGTATATGTATTGGGTGTTGTGCTCAGTGTGTTTGTTCGGTGTATATTAAGTGTATTTAGTCTGTTTGTTGAGTATATTGGTGTGTGTGTGTTCGGTGTGTGTGCTATGATGTGTTCGGTGTTTTTGTTCTGTGTATTAGGTGTGTGTTCAGTGTGTTTGGTGAGTGTATTTGTATGTACGTTGGGTGTTGTGTTCAGTGTGTTTGTTCGGTGTATATTAAGTGTATTTAGTCTGTTTGGTGAGTATATTGGTGTGTGTGTGTTCGGTGTTTGTGCCATGATGTGTTCAGTGTGTTGTTTATTATATATTAGGTGTGTGTTCTGTGTGTTTGGTGAGTGTATTTGTATGTACGTTGGGTGTTGTGTTCAGTGTGTTTGTTCAGTGTATATTAAGTGTATTTAATGTGTTTGGTGAGTATATTGGTGTGTGTGTGTTCGGTGTTTGTGCCATGATGTGTTCAGTGTGTTGTTTATTATATATTAGGTGTGTGTTCAGTGTGTTTGGTGAGTGTATTTGTATGTACGTTGGGTGTTGTGTTCAGTGTGTTTGTTCAGTGTATATAAAGTGTATTTAATGTGTTTGGTGAGTATATTGGTGTGTGTGTGTTCGGTGTGTGCTATGATGTGTTCAGTGTGTTGTTTATTATATATTAGGTGTGTGTTCAGTGTGTTTGGTGAGTATATTTGTATGTGCGTTGGGTGTTGTATTCAGTGTGTTTGTTCGGTGTATATTATGTGTATTTAGTGTGTTTGGTGAGAATATTGGTGTGTGTGTGTTCGGTGTTTGTGCTATGATGTGTTCAGTGTGTTGTTTAGTATATATTAGGTGTGTGTTTAGTGTGTTTGGTGAGTGTATTTATATGTGCGTTGAGTGTTGTGCTCAGTGTATTTGTTTGGTGTATGTTAAGTGTATTTAAGGTGTTTGGTGAGTATATTGGTGTGTGTGTGTGTTCGGTGTTTGTGCTATGATGTGTTCAGTGTGTTGTTTAGTATATATTAGGTGTGTGTTTAGTGTGTTTGGTGAGTGTATTTATATGTGCGTTGAGTGTTGTGCTCAGTGTATTTGTTTGGTGTATGTTAAGTGTATTTAAGGTGTTTGGTGAGTATATTGGTGTGTGTGTGTGTTCGGTGTGTGCTATGATGTGTTCAGTGTGTTGTTTATTATATATTAGGTGTGTGTTCAGTGTGTTTGGTGAGTGTATTTGTACGTACGTTGGGTGTTGTATTCAGTGTGTTTGTTCGGTGTATATTAAGTGTATTTAGTCTGTTTGGTGAGTATATTGGTGTGTGTGTGTTCGGTGTGTGCTATGATGTGTTCAGTGTGTTGTTTAATATATATTAGGTGTGTGTTCAGTGTGTTTGGTGAGTGTATTTGTATGTGCTTTGGTTGTTGCGCTCACTGTGTTTGTTCGGTGTATATTAAGTGTATTTAGTGTGCTTGGTGAGTATATTGGTGTGTGTGTGTGTGTTCGGTGTTTGTGCTATGATGTGTTCGGTGTTTTTGTTCTGTGTATTAGGTGTGTGTTCAGTGTGTTTGGTGAGTGTATTTGTATGTGGTTGGGTGTTGTGTTCAGTGTGTTTGTTCGGTGTATATTAAGTGTATTTAGTGTGCTTGGTGAGTATATTGGTGTGTGTGTGTGTGTGTGTTCGGTGTTTGTGCTAGGATGTGTTCGGTTTGTTTGTTCTGGGTATTAGGTGTACTTAGTGTGTTTGGTGTGTGTGTGTGTGTGTGTGTGTGTGTGTGTGTGTGTGTGTGTGTGTGTGTGTGTGTGTGTGTGTGTGTGTGTGTGTGTGTGCGTGTGTGCGTGTGTGTGGGTGTGTGGGTGTGTGTTGGGTGTTTGTGTCATGATGTGTTCAGTGTGTTCGGCATATATTACACGTGTGTTCAGTGTGTTTGATTGGTGTGTGTTTAAGGTGTGTGTTATGATGTGTTCAGTGCGTTTGTTTGATGCATGTTCAGTGTGTGTTCAGTGTTTTCGGTGAGTGTATTAGTGTGTTTGTGTGTTCAGTATATAGTTGGTGTGTGTTAGGTGTTTGTGTGGTGATGTGTTCGGTGTATATTTTGGTGTGTGTTGAGTGTGTGTTGGGTGTTTGTGTGGTGATGTGTTTAGTATATAGTTGGTGTGTGTTCAGTGTGTATTTGGTGTGTATTGATGTGTGTGTTTGCGTGGTGATGTGTTCAGTGTATATATTTGTGTGTGTTGAGTGTGTGCTGGGTGTTTGTGTGGTGATTTGTTCAATGTATGTATTGGTGTGTATTGGTGTGTGTTGAGTGTGCGGTGAGGGTTTGTGCGATGATGTGTTCAGTGTATATTTGGTGAACTGTTCAGTGTGTATTTGGTGTGTATTGGTGCGTGTTTGTGTGGTGATATGGTCAGTGTACAGTATATTGGTGTGTGTTGAGTGAGTGTGTTGAGTGTTTGTGCGATGATGTGTTCAGTGTATATTTGGTGATGTGTTCAGTGTGTATTTGGTGTGTATTGATGGTGTGTTGCGTGTTTCTGTGGTGATATGGTCAGTGTACAGTATATTGGTGTGTGTTGAGTGAGTGTGTTGAGTGTTTGTGCGATGATGTGTTCAGTGTATATTTAGTGATGTGTTCAGTGTGTATTTGGTGTGTATTGGTGTGTGTGTTGCATGTTTGTGTGGTGATATGGTCAGTGTACAGTATATTGGTGTGTGTTGAGTGAGTGTGTTGAGTGTTTGTGCGATGATGCGTTCAGTGTATATTTAGTGATATGTCCAGCGTGTGTTTGTTGGACGTTTGTGCGATGATGTGTTCAGTGAATTTTTGGCGATGTGTTCAGTGTGTATTTGGTGTGTGTGTGGTGAAGTGTTCAGTATATATATAAATATATATATATTGGTGTGTGTTGAGTGTGTGTCATGATGCTGGTCGTCTGTGTTCACTCATGTGTGAAAGGCCTCTGTACACTGCTTCAGTCCTCCAGAGGGTGTGTGTGTTAGTGAATACTGAGAGACTGTGACACTCAGAGATCAGGTGACTGTGAGGGTCAGTTTCTCTCTCGCTGCAGGGACTCAGTGTTTGTTACGCCCTGAATATTTCCATCCGCGGTGCTCGTCCTGTGAGAGACTGTGACACCGGACGACACCACCCTTTCTACTATAAACCTGCACTGCTCACTTTGTCCTGCCTATATAGGGAGAATCTTGCTTAAGGCTGAATTATACTTCTGCGTAGAGTGATCACCATGACCCACTGTGCATTCCTTGCGTGTAGTCGTGCATTTATATTTCTGCGTGCTGTTTGTGTTGCTCTGCAATAACACTTCCGAAACGCTAGCTGGCAGCGGGTTTTTATGTGTCCAGTTTCCCCCTGGGTGTTTTGCTATACCTGTAATACTACCTTATTGTACAATTCGCCAATTCAGAGGCAGGAACCGGCAGATGTGCAACTACTTTAATTATAAGGTAAACACAAAACAAAACTATCCATATGGAGCTCCTTCACAAGACTCGACACTTGTTAAGCCTGATTTTAACGTGTCTGCTAGTTTGCTTGGGAGCACGTGGCGAGATGTCATCGAGATGTTGATAGAGGTTCGCTTTGGGTGCACGCGACATGATTAATGTAATGTGTATTTATATAGCATATTTATTGTGTAAGACCATACAAACAAACGCTTCACAATCATGAGAGGGGGTCTCACCACACCACCATCAGTGTGCAGCATCTACTTGGATGATGCGACGGCTGCCACAGGACAACAGCGCCAGTGCGCTCACCACACACTAGCTATAGGTGGAGTGGAGAGACATTAGCTGCGTCCCAAATCACATACTTATGCACTATTCTGTGCCATTTTGTAGTATAAACAGTTTAAGTAGTGCGTTCACACTGAAAACTCTAAAAGTAATTAGTGCACTTTGATTTCCCGGATGATGCACTCATTCAGCTTGTAATATGAAGTGTGGAATGATGGACACTTCACGCACTCAACGACCGCAGCTTTGCTCACGTAGCGGAAGGGGTGGAGCTATCGGGGGCACATGTTGGATAAGTTTATTTATTTTGGATGGTGAAAGCTAAATTCTCCAATGAGAGTGATTATACCGCCTACCGATGGTGAATACGGTTATACTCATGGCATTATTATTATTATTATTATTATTATTATTATTATTATTATTATTATTATTATTATTATTATTATTATCATGGTAATATTTGATAGTTTGCTCATTTATTTCACTGATTTGGCAACCGTCAAACGTCCTCAGGGAAACGGTTTGAATTTCTGCTTAGTAAAAAAACATTAGTGTTGCATTTGGGACGACACTACATACATATACTATGCTGTTGAGTGTGTAAGTGCATAAGTACATAGTGCATGAGTGCATAGTGTATAGCAGTGTTTCCCAACCCTATTCCTGAAGGCACACCAACAGTCCACATTTTCAACCTCTCCCTAATCAAACACACCTGAATCATCTTATCATAACATCAGAAGAGACTCCAAAACCTGAAATGAATGGGTCAGATAATGGAGACATCCAAAATATGTACTGTTGGTGTGCCTCCAGGATCAGGATTGGAAAACACTGGTGTATAGTATGCCATTTGAGACGCAGCTAGCCAATTCAGTGGATGGGGATGATTTGGAGGCCATGATGCGTAAGGGCCGACGTAGGAAATTTGGCCAGGACACCGGGGTTACACCCCTACTTTTTACAAGAAGTGCCATGGGATTTTTAAAGAGCCCCTATTTTGCATTAAAAAAGTCATATTTTTGTTTTAAGAGTTTCCAAAAACTATCTGATATGCATGCAAGGTCAAAAACACTTTCATTGTCTTAAAATATGCATTTACTTTTACCTAATTACCCCAGCGACTCCCATATGAATCGTTCAGCAGTTTGTTTCCAAACCCCTCCTTAGTGCTTAGCTAATCTGCGGTGATTGGTCCGATGACCCAGTCTGTTGCGATTGGTCGACTGTGTCCAGCACGAGACAGAGAGAAAAGCCCACCACGGCTATGAAATAGCCGCCAGAGAGTATGTGAGAGCCCAATGCATGAATGCAATACATTAATGCAGTTAAACACCAGTGTATTACTCTACTCTTAAACCTAACCCCAAGTAATAACAACACACATTCAGTAATAATAATAATCCATAATCCACACTGGCAAAAGTAGAACTATTTTGAAAATTGACCACGCCGCGTGTGTGAGGAACAGCTGATGGTGGCCATATAACAAAGACAAACAGCAGAGGATCGCCAGTTCAGAAACGCACTTAAAATCGGTAAAATAAGAAGCGTTCACGTTTTTAACGTGGTTTTGGACGCAATATGTGAACAGCCCCATACAGATTTAACCTGAGAGATACAGTACAAGCACTGATCTATAATCGATATGTGATTACAAGCCATGTTGAGCAATTACAAGTTAAAACAAACAATAAAACAGAAATTTTGCAAACTACATAAAGCGAGGCAACAATTTTAATGACACTTACATGTTATGATCTGGTGGAAGAAGAAACTGGTCTATTTGAACTGTAAAAGTTACTGACGAAGTCTCTGTCAAAGTTTGACAAAGTCCCATAATTGTCTCTGCTGCTCCTTTAATAGCAAACGGCCGGCGAATCCCATGTTGCAGCGTGGGTTATTGTATCAATCATCAGAAAAATGACAGGAACAAACATAGCACTAGGTCGGCTATACTGTGGTATTGTTGTGAAATTGAACTTTATTCCTCATAGCCAGGGCCAGCACGTCCATAGAGGCGACCCAGGTGCAGGCAGAATAGTGACCCAGGCAGAATAGAGAGGCCGCGACACCCACCTCCCCGGTCCTCACTTTCATCCTCAACAATCCCTCTCACCGCCCCGTCCTTGCTGTCGTACGTGCAACCGCACCCCCATCTCTCGTTTTCATTTTCGGTTTTGCCTAGAGCGCCAGTTCAGTTTGCTCCGGCCCTTCCCGCAGCCGAATCTCTGTCAGTTATCGTCATCTTCGTGTCATGATCAGTCCCGTGATCCCCCGCGCCTCCACTAGTGTGTGTGGAGGGAAAGTGCGTGCACATTTTAACAGAACTGGAAGTACATATTTTGTGATGTACCGTATCGACATCGATGCGATCAAACAAACGATCCGAACCCAACTCGAATCGTTTATCCGACTCGGAGTCAAATATTTCGCTAAAGAATTAATAGTTTTAAACATGCTGCACTTTTAGATTTAAACCTCAGCTGGATGTTTTTATTTGCTGTGTTACACACTGCACAGAAGCTCATTTTCAAAAACCCATAATAGGGGCTCCTTATTAACTACAGAGAGTCAGAACCTCAGATTATCGTCTCATCCGAAAGATGGTTCTCACTGACAGTATAGTGTCCCCTTCACTATACTGGGGCGTTAGGACCCACACAGACCCCAGGTTGTGCACCATCTGCTGGCCTCACTAACACCACATCCAACATCAACCTAGTTTTCCCATGGGGTCTCCCATGCATGTACTGACCAGGCTCAGCTGCAGGGTGATATGGCTGTGGCAAAAACTTTGTTCGTGGCTCTGCATCCAAAGATATGAATATACGCTCAACACCTTTAGAAATACAAAACAACTGCCTGATGTGAAGTCCTTGAGGTTTCTTTCGTAGCTTTGTGGAAAGACAATGCAAATATTTTGTGAAAAGGTTGTCCATGTTTGTTTTCTTAAGTAATAATTTTGTATTTTTCTTGTATAGAAGATTTTGCTTTAAGTACGCAGTTAGCTGGGATGTTAAAAATCACATGTAGCCTGTTTACCCAAATATACTAAAAGCAAACATTTTCCAATACAGGCTCATTGTGAAAACGTAGCCCCCTATACATTTCTGGAGAGAGCGAATTATGTAGCCAGTGGTACGTATGGCTGGATTTCGTCTTTAAAACAAATGCTATGGAGTGGTATGATGCCACTGGCGGCTTCTGTTCCTTTTACCGCTACCGGCTAACCGCTTACCTATGTGGACGGCTTTTCTACGGTGACCAGTTTCACCAATGGCTCACTCCGTAAGTCGGAGGACTTGAGATGCAGAGGGGAGAGGGGCTATGATGGGGTTTGGGTCCGGGAAAGAACGGTTCCAGAAAGCAGGTAAAACAAAAGGCGAAAAATAATATAATAAACAAGTAAATAACAGAATGAGGACATGGTAAGATCTGAAAATTTGGTAAAAATCAGGCTGCCGCAAGGGCTTTTCTTTTTCTGGATTGCTTTTGAAAACACTATCGGTTGGGTTTAGTGAAGGGAGTGGGTGGGGCAATCAGTCGACAGCAGCCCGTGGTGGATTTACGCAAGAACAGCAGGCACGATTGGCACTCGCGAGAGCAATTTGAGATCTTAAAAAGCATACACAGTGACCTCGATTCGTGAAAAAAACCCCCACATATTTCACACTCTCCAGAAATGTATACTGGGGGACGTTTTCAGAATGAGCCTGGGTTGACATTTTCATGAGCATCCGCCAAAATTATCTACAACTTATTTGGTTTATAGAGTTCAATTCATTCATTTAGCAACTCCACTTGCTGACTTCTTCTTTACTACTTTTCCATCATAATTTACTCTGAGCCGCTGTTGTTGAAATAATAGTACAACAGCAAGTGCATCAAGTATGAAAGCCTTCATAACACCCGGCTGGGTGCGCGAACTGAGGCGAAAGTTTAAATCAGCCTTAAAACACTCACTCCAATGGGCTCGCACCTCTCCCGCGGCTCTCAGCGCCCCCTACACTCATCACTGCTACCAAGCCCACCAATCACAGAGCTTGCGCTTTAAGTCATTGCAACATGTAGTCCCAATTTTTGAGAGACGTGCATTAGCTTCAGCCACGGCAAGGGGTAGGGGTGTGCAGGGCACAAAGTAACGCGGGGTTAAATGTAACACAGAATTTTAAGGTATTTGCTCAGGGTTAACCTTGTCATGTTTTCGAGGTTTTCACCACGGTGTCGGCAGACGTCTTCCTGCCAATTATTGAAAATTTTCGGCGAAATTTGGATGAGAAACACAGGAGAAACCATTTTTGCAGCATAAAAGTATTTTTTATTATAGCCTTAGCAGTCTATAGTTTTATTATATTAAACAAACGATCATAATTCCAGTGCTCATTCGTAGGGGAGGCTTGTGTGTTGTTGGTTAAAAAAATGTGGTTTCTGAGAGGGATTGTTGAGGATGAAAGTGAGGACCGGGGAGGTGGGTGTCGCGGACGCCACCCTCTCTATTCCTCCTGGGTCTCTATTCTGCCTGCGCCTGGGTCGCCTCTATGGACGTGCTGGCCCTGGCTATGAGGAATAAAGGGTTAAACAATGCCACAGTATAGCCAACCTAGTGCTGTTTGTTCCTGTCATTTTTCTGATGATTGATACAATAACCCACGGGATTCGCCGGCCGGTTTGTCTAACCCTATTACTTTGTTCATTACTTAAACAAACCAAAAAGTGTTACTTTGTGCCCCGCTCTCCCCTATGCGACTGTGCGGAGGCATGCCATCCGCATGCACTCGACACTGAAGTATAAATCAGCCTTTAGACGGATTGAATACAACTAAAACATAGATCAAATGTGAAGAACTGTTATAATATTATATATTATAAATGGATTCTCATATGCCTAACAAACCGCGCTAACTGGGAAAATGCGCCAGGTTCCGAAACAAAAGTCTAGGTGTGAAAGCACCCTCAAACTCATAAAGTAAGGCGGATATCAAATTTGTAAGATCACATCAGCAAGCAAATGAACTTTCATACACTTTTAAAGAGCCCATATTATGGGTTTTTGAAAATGCCCTTCCATGTAGTGTGCACAGCTCTAAGTGAAGTGAAATATCCAGCTAAGGCTTAAATCTGTAAGTGTACAGTGTTTAAAACTATTGATTCATCTATAAAAGAGTCGACTCATAGTGCTTAAAACGAGTCGTCTTGATAACGAGTCATTAGGTGTTTCGCGATGACGCAGCTACGAAACACAAGTAGTTGGGCGCGCAAACCCGGGAGATTTGAAACCTGCGGCCCCGCCCACTAACAGAAAAAAAAGTCTCACACACACACAGAGACACACACAGAGAGACACCGGTCGAATGAAGTCACGCTGTGCAGATGGATATTATGGACAGTCTAATCAAAGATGAAACATCAGCAATATAGCCCAGCCTTGAGCAGTTCTGAGTGCTTCTGAAAACTATATGCTTTCAAAGAAGACTTCTTCAGTTTGTTAAAGGAAGGATCAGTATAGACTGTCAGACCATGGATCAGTGCATCATGGATCAGTTTCTACCCCCATTTCACAAGTGTAAGTAAGTGCGATTAAAATTATTGCCTCGTTTACTCTAGCTTGCAAATTATGTATTTAGTTGTGTTTTGTTACTTGTAACTGCGTGTACTGTATCAGGTTAACTCTTTATATTCTCATATCGCGTGTAAAGCCACGTTGAAAACGCGACGCGTGCCGCTTTGATTACGGATCGTCAGCTGTTTACACACATGCAACGGACAAGTTTCAAAATATTTCAGCTCAATATTATTGTCTCCTCGTGTGTGTAACGCACGGGTATTCGCGGATATAACAGCGCCGCTCCTCTATGGACGCGCCGGCCCTGTGTGTGTCTGTGTCTCCTCGTGTGTGTAACGCACGGGTATTCGCGGATATAACTGAGCGCCGCTCCTCTATGGACGCGCCGGCCCTGTGTGTGTGTGTGTGTGTGTGTCTGTGTCTCCTCGTGTGTGTAACGCACGGGTATTCGCGGATATAACTGAACGCCGCTCCTCTATGGACGCGCCGGCCCTGTGTGTGTCTGTGTCTCCTCGTGTGTGTAACGCACGGGTATTCGCGGATATAACTGAGCGCCGCTCCTCTATGGACGCGCCGGCCCTGTGTGTGTGTGTGTGTGTGTCTGTGTCTCCTCGTGTGTGTAACGCACGGGTATTCGCGGATATAACTGAGCGCCGCGCCGCGCCCTCTCTATTCAGCCGCTCCTCTATGGACGCGCCGGCCCTCTGTGTGTGTGTGTGTCTCCTCGTGTGTGTAACGCACGGGTATTCGCGGATATAACTGAGCGCCGCGCCGCGCCCTCTCTATTCAGCCGCTCCTCTATGGACGCGCCGGCCCTCTGTGTGTGTGTGTGTCTCCTCGTGTGTGTAACGCACGGGTATTCGCGGATATAACTGAGCGCCGCGCCGCGCCCTCTCTATTCAGCCGCTCCTCTATGGACGCGCCGGCCCTCTGTGTGTGTGTGTGTCTCCTCGTGTGTGTAACGCACGGGTATTCGCGGATATAACTGAGCGCCGCGCCGCGCCCTCTCTATTCAGCCGCTCCTCTATGGATGCGCCGGCCCTCTGTGTGTGTGTGTGTGTGTGTGTGTGTCTGTGTCTCCTCGTGTGTGTAACGCACGGGTATTCGCGGATATAACTGAGCGCCGCGCCGCGCCCTCTCTATTCAGCCGCTCATTTATGGACGCGCCGGCCCTCTGTGTGTGTGTGTGTCTCCTCGTGTGTGTAACGCACGGGTATTCGCGGATATAACTGAGCGCCGCGCCCTCTCTATTCAGCCGCTCCTCTATGGACGCGCCGGCCCTCTGTGTGTGTGTGTGTGTGTGTGTGTCTGTGTCTCCTCGTGTGTGTAACGCACGGGTATTCGCGGATATAACTGAGCGCCGCGCCCTCTCTTTTTAGCCGGTCCTCTATGGACGCGCAGGCCCTGTGTGTGTGTGTGTGTGTGTGTGTGTGTGTGTGTGTGTGTGTGTGTGTGTGTGAAAAGAGCAAGAAGACTGTGACCTCCTCGCCAGTTCTTGGACTTTTTGCTTGATAAAATAGTTAGTCGTCAGTATTTTCTAGTCCATCGTCTGTGTTTACATTCACCCACTGGCAGCCAAAATCCACTATGAAGCGTGTGTGCACTGTGACTACTTTTATATTGTAGATTAGCAGCTGGGCATTTCACTCTCGCGCTGAAGCCTTGTCCGTGTCGACCAATCGCAGCAGGCTGTCATCGGTCCAATCAGCGCAGATTAGCTTCGCGCTGAGGAGGGGTTTGGGAACAAATGAATCGCTGAACGATTCATATGGGAGTCGCTGGGATAATTAGGTAAAACTAAATGCAGATTATAAGACCATCAAAGTGTTTTTTGACCTTGCATGCATATTAGACTGTTGTTGGAGACCCTTACAACCTACATATGACCCTATTTCATGTATAATATGGGCTCTTTAAGATGAACTGTCCCTTTTTACGGCTGTCAGAGAACAGATAAAGAGAGCTCAAACTCAGAAGTGAAGGTTAGCAGACGAATAGAAGAGCAATGATAATTGACATTTACCCTCGAAAATGGCCGCAAATGCAAAGACATGCGGAGACTAATCACCAGCTTCAGTAGCATCGGCTGGAAATGTCAGTGTGTGCACCGTGTTTTCCGCTGCCATTCTCATTTCATTTAGCGCAACAAAACGTCACTTTGGTCTCCTATTTGCTCCGTCAAAGACTTCTGACAGGAGAGAGTGGCTCTGTTCCAGGCCCAGCCGTTCTGCTTTACCTACACAGCATTTCCAGCGCCACAGGCAGACGAGCTCCAAAACGCTGGCAGCTAAAATTATGCTGCTTTATAAGATCAATCGCTTGGCCGATATCCATCACAGTGGCGGACGTGCGCTCTTCTATTTTTAACCACCGCGGTATATTTCTTGTCGGCTTGAAATAAAAAGTTGCGCATTTAGAAATGTTCAAACATAGTCACCTTAGAGGGAGGCCTGACTTCTACATAACACAGAAAAATATTTATTCTAAAGGAAAATGAGTCATAAAAATACTACATCTAAATAATTCTCCATATTATTATTATTATTATTATTATTATTATTATTATTATTATTATCATTATTATCATTATTATTATTATTATTATTATTATCATTATTATTATTATTATTATTATTATTATTATCATTATTATTATTATCATTATTATTATTATTATTATTATTATTATTATTATTATTATTATTATCATTATTATTATTATTATCATTATTATTATCATTATTATTATTATTATCATTATTATTATTATTATCATTATTATTATTATTATCATTATTATTATCATTATTATTATTATTATTATTATTATTATTATTATTATTATCATTATTATTATCATTATTATTATTATCATTATTAGCATTATTAGCATTATTTTTATTATTATTATTATTATCATTATTATCAGTATTATTATTATTATCATTATTATCATCATCATCATCATCATCATCATCATCATCATCATCATCATTATTATTATTATTATTATTATTATTATTATTATTATTATTATTATTATTATTATTATTTATAAATGCTATGGATTTTCAGTATACCAGAAATTATTAGATTCTTTATGTGTAAAATGATTGGAATGAATTTTATGGAGCCTCTACAGCAGAGATACCCAAAGTAGGGCCATTGTAACCTTTGATTTGGCCCACCATCCCATCTGAGAGGAGAAGTGAGTATGATGGAGAGGGTTGAATGTCTTTAACACAGAGATCGTCAATTCTAATTTGACGTAACCTTTTTTGTTTGTTTTATTGCTGAACTTCAAAAAAAAAAAAGCAGTGGCACAGTGGGTTGCACGATCACCTCACAGCAAGAAGGTCACTGGGTTAAGCCTCGGCTGGGTCAGTTGGCATTTCTGTATGCAGTTTGCATGTTCTCCCCGTGTTGGCGTGGGTTTCCTCCGGGTGCTCCGGTTTCCTCCACAAGTCCAAAGACATTCGCTACAGGTTATAAGTTGGCATTTCATTCCGCAGTGGGAACCCCAGATTAATAAAGAGACTAAGCCGTAAAGAAAATGAATAAATGAGTGTTGTAAATAAATCAGATTTTTAAAATGTAAATACTGTCACTTGATGGACAGAGGACTAATATGCAGAAGACATCGGCAAACAAATCAAAGCAAAAACTAGTGTAATTCTGTTATTAATTATTGTAATAATATTATAAGATTTTGTTTTTAATGTAATAACGTCATTATTAAATGTGAAATAAACTGTATTAGTTAATGTGAAGCAATGTTTTCTAGTCTTTTTTTAAACAGTATTAAATAAACTAGGAAATTACCCTTGGCAACTATATTTACCTTGGGCCCACTATAGCCTCACTCAAGTTTGGTTTTTGGCTCCTCTCTTCTAAAGTGTCTTTCAACATAAATAAATAAATGAATAAATAACACAGATATGGCAACGCTGTGGCGCAGTAGGTAGTGCTGTCACCTCACAGCAAGAAGGTAGCTGGTCCGAGCCTCGGCTGGGTCAGTTGGCGTTTCTGTGTGGAGTTTGCATGTTCCCGCTGTGTTCGCGTTGGTTTCCTCCGGGTGCTCCAGTTTCCCCCACAGTCCAAAGACATGTGGCACAGGTAAATTGGGTAAGCTAAATTGTCCAAAGTGTATGAGTGTGTATGGATGTTTGGCAGAGATGGGTTGCAGCTGGAAGGCATCCGCTGCATAAAACATGTGCTGGATAAGTTGGCAGTTCATTCCGCTGTGGCAACCCCGGATTAATGAAGAGACTAAGCCGAAAAGAAAATGAATGAATGAATAACACAGATAGATAAATAAACAACACAGATAGATTGATAAATAAACAATTCAGGAAGATAAATAACCTGATCAAACATAAATGACCACTCAAACAAATAAATAAATAAAGTTCTCATACACATAGGAACAGTTCCATGTGGACATGAAGAACTTTTATGAAGAACATTGAATGAAGAACATTTATACACACCATAACAATATCTAGATATCAAAAAGAATGCGAATAGATATCAAATGATATCAAAAAACAGTTCGGAGCCTCTAAAGTGACTTTTGACATAAATAAATAAATTAATTAAATAATTAATTAATAAACAATAATTTTTCTTTAAAATAAACAGTAAATAAATAAAAATAAATAAGCTATATATATATATATATATATATATATATATATATATATATATATATATATATATATATATATATATATATATATATATAGTTGAAGTCAGAATTATTAGCCCCCCTGTTTATTTTTTTTATTTATGTTTCACGGAGAGATCAACGCATTTCTAAACATAATAGTTTTAATAACTCAGTAACTGATTTATTTTATTTGTGCCATGATAACATTAAATAATATTTGACTAGATATTTTTCAAGACACTTCTATACAGCTTAAAGTGACATTTAAAGGCTTAATTAGGTTAATTAGGTTAACTAGACAGGAAAAAATATAGCTTAAAGACCCTAATAATATTGATCGTAAAATTGCTTTTTAAAAATTAAAAACTGCTTTTATTCTTGCTGAAATAAAACAAATAAGACTTTCTCCAGATGAAAAAATATTATCAGACATACTGTGAAAATTTCCTTGCTCTGTCAAACATCATTTGGAAAATATTTTTTAAAAGAAAAATCATAGGGGGGGCTAATAATTCTGACTTCAACTGTGTGTGTGTGTGTGTGTGTGTGCGTGCGTGCGTGCGTGCGTGCGTGCGTGCGTGCGTGCGTCCGTGCGTGCGTGCGTGCGTGCGTGCGTGCGTGTGTGTATATATATCCCGGCTGTTTCAGTTGGGATTTCTGTGTGGAGTTTGCATGTTCTCCTTGTGTTGGCGTGGGTTTCCTCCGAGTGCTTAGGTTTCTTCACTGTCACCACTGGCTTGCTTGGTTTGGGACTTGTGGAGCTGCGCATCGATGAATTTGATCTTCAGTGTTTGGACTTTCAGCAGTGAAAATTAATCAATACTGAACTTAAATAAACTGAACTTCAACTCTGAAAACTGGACCGGCACAGATTCAGTTTACTAGTAACGTCTATGTTAAGCTGCTTTCACACAATCTGCATTGTAGAAGTGCTATAGAAATAAACATAAATTGAATTGAATTTCTACATTTCCCTCTTATCATATTATACTGTAATAAGTCTCACTCCAAGCATTCTCCAGTATTTCTCTCTCTCTGCAGGAAGGATTTTGGTCTCTCCGTTCATTTCTCCTTCAGTGTGTTTGAATCTTTACTTTCTGTGCTGCTGTTTTCAGACTGATGGTGAATATTTGTAGATGTTTTTTTTCTCTCCAGCAGCTCATGCGCAACTAACAAAACAACAGAAATCAACAGTGAGGTCACGGTCTGAGGCGCTCATGATGTTTGAACTGGATGAATCATCATTTGAGCTCCTGTTTGTGGAGTTCTGTCCTTTACCAAATAAATGATTACGTAATACTCTAGCTTCAGACACCATAATTTTTTAAAGGGGACCTATTATGCAAAAATCACTTTTATAAGGGGTTAAAGCACAGTTGTGTGGTAACAGTGTGGGAATATAGCCAGCCTATAACAGTAAAAAAAGATTCATTCTATTTTTTAGAATCACAGTTGATAAAAACAGTCTGCAGAAACACTTTGATTGACATTCTCCCTTTGTACGTGTCATCAGAGGAGGAAAGCCCCGCCCACTAGTGACCATCGTTCCCTCATTAGCATTGACAGCCCTGAGTGAGAAGCAGCCATCTGTTATAAGATTTTTCACCAGCGACTAAGAGACGTTATAAATGTGAAGTTTTAGGATGCACAAATAATAGAATTTTTGAAATTTGAATTTAAAAAGCGAGTCACTAAAATGACACAATTAGGATCAAAGCCTAAAAGGGGCAGTTTCATAAAACATTAATTGTGGGGTATTCAGAGCTGAAACTTCACATGCACACTCTGAGGAAATCAGAGACTTTCCAAAGGAGCTCTATTGGGTTGAGATCTGGTGACTGTGGAGGCCATTTGAGTACAGTGAACTCTGTCATGTTCAAGAAACCAGTCTGAGATGATTCAAGCTTTATGACAAGGCACGTTATCTTGCTGGAAGTAGCCATCAGAAGATGGGTACACTGTGGTCATAAAGAGATGGACATGGTCAGCAACAATACTCAGGTAGGCTGTGGTGTTGACATGATGCTCAATTGGTACTAATGGGCCCAAAGTGTGCCAAGAAAATATCCCCCACACCATTACACCACCACCACCTGCCTGAACCATTGATACAATGGAACAGTGTTGTTACTGCCACCTCTCGCTCTGGTCTGTGGCATTGCAAATCAATCATTGGGCTGACACAAGAAATTTGCTTGATGGAAAGATGACTGATGGAGATAGTATAGTATTTTAAATGTGTAACACTTGGTTTTATTGGATTTTTTTCTGATATACTATCATTTGTTTCTGTTTGGTACAATATTATTTACAGCAAATAACTGAACTGAACATTTCTGCCTCATATGATTCATTGACAGTTTTAGTGATCACTAAGATATGAATGATAATTTAAGTTGCTTCGATATAAAAATGAAAATTGCAAAAATAGCTTGAATGTAGCCATGCTACTTTTGCAAAGTAGCTTTTAGCTTAGCTTGCTACATTTCCCAGGGTGTAGCTTTTAGTGTAGTTAAGCTAAATTTTTCAAGTAGCTTGCCCAACACAGCAAGGAAGCATGGATCCATGCTTTCATGTTGTTGACGCATGTCTGACCGGACCATCTGAATGTCGCAGCAGAAATCGAGACTCATCAGACCAGGCAACAATTCTCAAATCTTCTATTGTTAAATTTTGGTGAGCCTGTGCGAATTGTAGCCTCAGATTCTTGCTCTTAGCTGATAGGAGTGGCACCCGGTGTGGTCTTCTGCTGCTGTAGCCCATCCGCCTCAAGGTTGGACGCGTTGTGCATTCAGAGATGCTCTTATGCGTACCTCCGTTGTAATGAGTGGTTATTTGGGTTACTGTTGCCTTTCTATCAGCTCGAACCAGTCTGGCCATTCTCCTCTAACCTCTGGCATCAACAAGACAAGGCCCACAGAACTGCCGCTCATTGGAATTTTTTTTTTCTGATCATTCTCTGTAAACCCTAGAGATGATAGTGCGTGAAAATCCCAGTAGATCAGCAGTTTCTGAAATACTCAGACCAGCCTGTCTGGCACTAACTACCATGCCACATTCAAAGTCACTTAAATCACCTTTTCTCCCCATCCTGATGCCCAGTTTGAACTGCAGCAGATCGTCTTGACCATGTCTACATGCCTAAATGCATTGAGTTGCTGCCATGTGATTGGCTGATTAGAAATTTGTGTTAACGAGCAGTTGGACAGGTGTACCTAATAAAGTGGCCAGTGCATGTGTATACAAATATAACACTTTTTGTAGTTGTTAATATATTTAATAATAAGAATCTTGAATTTGTTTGCTCATATAGGAAAGGTCCATTTATGTATTTGCTTTTTTATAGTTACACTTTTAAAAACATTTTTATTAAATACCTTTTTATTCATTTAAATCTTATTCGATTAAAAAAAGATTCACCAATATGTGATTGTTTTTGAATTATAAAGCAAAACATATTAATGTATATGTCAATCAATCAATAAATCAATCAGACAAATAATCAGTAAACCACATTTTGTCCACAAAGCTTTGTCCTTGGCAGTTCTATATGCCGTAGCATGTTCGCTAACCGCTAATCTCCATCTACAACTCATTCCGCCTTCAGCGCAGGAATCAATATGGTCGTCTGATGTATGGAGAGTTGCAGAAAGAGGTGTATTTCAGCTGGAAATGATCCACCTACGCTGCCTATTCCTGTCCTGCGTCGTTTCGAAAACAAATAAAAGAAAAATCTATTTCTGCTCCACAGTAATCCCGCTCATGTGGAGCCCAGGAGTCATTTGAGGGGATTGCGTTGCATCTCTGTCTGAGAGGTAATTAATTTCAATTCCACTCATTTGTCTCTTTGCTTGACATTTTAAGCACTGACACTGATGTGGAGTTTATATGGATTAATTCCCGGCTCATTCCCGTTGTGGCATTAACCTGCTTTTGTGCATTATCTGAGGAAAACAGAGGCGAACACGAGCGCGAATGACCCACATCATTACCCTGAACGTGAACCGACGTTTACAGGTACACTCAACTTAATGTGACATCTGATATTCATTTACAGCAGTGCGGCCTGTGTACTGTCCTTCACCAGGAGCTACAAAACAAAAAGACCATTGTAGTGTTTAATAAACATGCTTTTGTTATCAGCGCGCACACCATTTAGCTGTCGACATGAGAAAACAGCAACGATTCAAAGCCTTGCTAAAGGTAAACAGATGCAGCCGCTCAGATTTAAAGAGAGAGATAGATTATCATTATGCAGAACAGGGACGTAGATTTAGGGTGGATGGAGGTGACGTGTCCCCACCAATATCCACCGACCATAGAAATGTCCCCACCAATAATTTAATCCTGCCACCAAAACACATATGGACATTTTGATTGGCTGTGCCTTTCCCTGCTACCATGTGAGAGGCTGTGGCTGCCCTCAGATACAAGCAGCGCCAAATGCAGTGGTTTGCTTTTATCACATGCTAGAGTATGGTGTGTTGGGTGACACACAAATGAGGATGGTGGCAGCAAGAAAAGGTGGACATAAGGTGTTTTTTTTTCAACGAAAGTGTAAGTCACATACTGTAAACGCAAGTTCGCTACTGAATAAGTCCATCAAGATAATGCCGTTAATGACGCACAGTCTATCGCTATATAGCAGACTGATATAGTCTATGAATAACATGCCCTGAAAAGTAACCGCAGAATAAACAGCTAAAGTATATGATCCCGGCCAGTTCTCCTAATCTCTCAGAGTAGCCTGTCCAATTTCAGTTAAAACAATTCGTCAGAAAAAATACAGCCTGTGTATTTGCATAATACTGATATATGAGACATGTTTCATTTACACTGTGGCTAAAGTAAACTGAAATCTTTATTAAACTCTCCCTTAATCAGTTAATAAACTTTTTCTTGCACTGTTAATCATTCATCATCATTCATTTTCTTTTCGGCTTAGTCCCTTCATTAATCCGGGGTCGCCACAGCGGAATGAACCGCCAACTTATCTAGCACATGTTTTACGCAGCGGATGCCCTTCCAGCTGCAACCCATCTCTAGGAAACAGTCATTCACACTCATACACTACAGACAATTTAGCTTACCCAATTCACCTGTACCGCATGTCTTTGGACTGTGGGGGACACCGGAGCACCCGGAGGAAACCCACGCGAACGCAGGGAGAACATGCAAACTCCACACAGAAACGCCAACTGACCCAGCCAAGGCTCAAACCAGCGACCTTCTTGCTGTGAGGCAAGCCCTACCTACTGCGCCACCGCATTACCCACTGTTAATCAGCACAAAATATATATATATATATATATATATATATATATATATATATATATATATATATATATATATATCTGTGTTTCTTCCAGGTTAAAATGGACCTGAACGCATTACAAAGAGGTTTCAAAATTTTATTGCATAAAAAAAAAAAAATAAAAACCAGTACAGAACTGTATAAAAACCCTTTTAAAATAAATGTGCATTATTGAATAAATAACATCAGATTTTTATTTATTTATTTATTTTTTGACCTCTCTCTTTAATTTCAAAAAGGCCACGCATGAGCTCTCATCTCCAACCAGAGGTGGGTTAATCATTATTTCCATTTTTTTTGTTTGTCCTTTCTGAAAAAAGCCTTGTTGGGTTTTTCCAAGGTCTGCATGGATGAATAGAGGCTCTCGATGGGAGAGCATGAGTGGGCCAAACCCCTCTGGGTGTCGAGAGGCTCCTCAAGCAGAGACCAACAAAAGCTTAATCAAGCATCATTCTCTAAACCAAATACCACAGCACTCTTTAGAACACACACACAAACACACGGGCCTATTATGGAAAATTCACTGTTACTTTATTTTCCACCTTGGTCTGGTTTCAGTGCTGTTTAATTTCAGTGTTTCTGGTGGTGCATAGAATACGTTTTTATATGAAGGCGATCTCAGTCTTTCTGTTTTTCATTCTGGCACTGTTATCTGTCTTTTGATCTGTCTGTTGTTCGATCTATCATTCTTTCTGTCAGTTGTTCTGTCTTTCAAAATGCATGTTGTTCTGTCTGTCTGTCTGTTCTTTTGTCTGCAGTTCTGTCTTTCCATCCCTGTCGTATATCTGTTGTTCTGTCTTTCAGTCTCTGTTGTTCTGTCTTTTGATCTGTCTGTTGTTCGGTCTGTCATGCTTTCTGCCTGTTGTTCTGTCTTTCAATCTCTGTGGTCTGTTGTTCTGTCTGTTCTGTCTTTTAATCTCTGTGGTCTGTTGATCTGTCTGTTGTTCTGTCTTTCAATCTTTCAATCTCTGTGGTCTGTTGTTCTGTCTGTCATTCTGTCTTTCAATCTCTGTGGTCTGTCTGTTATTCTGCCTGTTGTTCTGTCTTTCAATCTCTGTGGTCTGTTGATCTGTCTGTTGTTCTGTCTTTCAATCTCTGTGGTCTATTGTTCTGTCTGTCATTCTGTCTTTCAATCTCTGTGGTCTGTCTGTTATTCTGCCTGTTGTTCTGTCTATCAATCTCTGTCGTATGTCTGTTGTTCTCTCTTTCAGTCTCTGCTGTTTCTCTCGATCAATATGTCTGTTGTCTATCTTTCAATCTCGGTTGTCTGTTGTTCTTTCTGTTGTTCTATCTTTCAATATCTGCCATCTGTTGTTCTGTCTATCATTCTTTCTGCCTGTTGTTCTGTTTCAATCTCTGTTGTTTTGTCTGTTGTTTTGTCTTTCAAATTGCCTGATGTCTGTCTTTTGATCTGTCTGTTGTTCTGTATATCATCATTTGTCTGTCGTCTGTCTTTCAATATCTGTTCTTTCATGTACTGTCTGTTGTTCTTTCTGTTATTCTGTCTGTTGTTTCATCGTTCAATATATGTCTGTCTGTTGTTCTTTCTGTCATTCTTTCTGTCTGTTGGTCTGTCTTTCAATCTCTGTCTTCTGTCAGTTGTTCTGTCTATCATTCTTTCTGTTTGTTATTCTATTTTTTGTTGTGTTGTTCTGTCTTTCAATCTCTGTTTGTCTGTCTGTCTATCTGTTGGTTTGTCTTTCAATATTTGTTGCTTGTCTTTCAGTCTGTCTGTTCTGTGTTTCAATATCTGTCATCTGTCTGTTGTTCTGTCTTTCAATCTCTGGCCTCTGCCTGTTTTTCTCTGTCTGTTGTTCTGTCTTTAAATCTTTGTTGTCTCTATGTTGTTCTGCTTTCAATCTGTCATCTGTCTGTTGTTCTGTCCTTTAATCTGTCATCTGTCTGTTGTTCTGTCCTTTAATCTGTCATCTGTCTATTGTTCTCTTTCAATCTGTCGTCTGTCTGTTGTTCTGTCTTTCAATCTCTGTTATCTGTCTGTTGTTGTCTTTCAATCTGTTGCCTGTCTGTTGTTCTGTTTGTTATTTTTTCTTTCAATGTCCATCGTCTCTGTCATCTGTCTGTTGTCTTTTTTTTTTCAGTCTCTGTCGTCTCTGTTTTTCTGTCTGTCTGTTGTTCTGTATTTTGATCTGTCAGTTTTGTCTTTCAATATGTCTGATGTCTGCTGTTCTTTTTAGATCTGTCTGTTATGTCTGACAATCTCTGTTGTCTGTCTGTTGTTTTGTCTTTTGATTTTATGGTACATATGTTTTATTACTATACGAGGGTGATGCTTTATTTTATGTGTCGCAGGCATGATTTGTCCAACCAGTTTTTGCTACCATCCATGGTGCTCTCACTGTCACTTTATGAACCCCCTGGGGAAATAATGAATAATTTCTCGAATGCCGACTTCCTGTTAGAAAGAAAGGTATGCAATATGCATGTGAATGATATTTAGGATGTGAAAAGGAATGAAGTAAACAAAGTACAGATTGCATTTAAAGCTGACAGGCCAGAGTAGAACTGAACTATGATGTAACATGGCGAATGAAGATAATAAAAGGTCATTCCATTATCAATATAATATCATCACATCAGATGACCAATATATTTACATTTTCTAAATTAAAAGCAGCCATCTAGATGGTGCATTTAAATGGGGCTGATTAACTTTGTATGGGACATGAGTTTTGTGTACCTGATGTCTGTCCCTATATAAAAATGTCTTATACTATATATATATATATATATATATATATATATATATATATATATATATATATATATATATATATATATATATATATATATATATATATATATATAGCATGTACAACACTGTTAATTAATGGCACAGCATACTATATTATACATAATGATCTAATAAACTGTACTGTAGTATACTTTAGTTTTTACTTAACTGTGGTCTACTGTATTATATATAGTTGTAAAAAACACAGTGTAGTATTGGTTCATTTGTTTATAGTAGTTGTTGTTTTGCCATAGCAATTATAAACAGATTGATTCAAGTACTTTAGAATAAGGTTATACTTTTTATTCATGTAGGTGTACAAGAATGTTTTCACAATATATTCATGTTTGTATTAAATTCATGTCTATATTCAAGTCTCTAGAATGTTAATCTACTGTATTGCTTGTATGCTATAAGTTGCAGAACGAACCAATTCATTTCCAAAGCATTTGAGAATCAAGAGTTGATTCCAAAAGCCTTTTCAATATGGTAAATCAAGCTGAAACCCTAAAATAAAGCAATATATGAACATGTATTGATGATTACTATTATTAAAGGTGTTTGTTAATGTGTCATTGTGTAATTCTGCATGTCATAGCAAAGGAATGAATATTGACTCAGAAAATTACGATTAATAGCCTATTTTAAGAAACATAATGTTGTCTATTATATACAGTATAGTTGTAGGAAACACAGTGCAGTATGGGTTCATTTGTTTATAGTTTTTGCTGTTTTGTCATAGCAACTATATAAACAGATTACTTCAAGTAGCCTACTTTATAATAAGATTATACTTTTTTCATGTAGGTGTACAAGAATGTTTTCACAATATAGTCATGTTTATATAAAATTCATGTCTGTATATAGTCTACAGTGCTAATCTAATGTATGGCTTGTTTGTTGGGTTGCAGAATGAACCGATTCCAAAAGCTTGCCATTTCAATATGGTAAATCAAACTGAAACATTAAAATAAAACCATATATGAATGTGTATTGATGATTATTAAAGTTGTTTGTCAATGTGTCATTCTGTAATTCTGCATATCATAGGAAATGAATATTGATATATTTGACTAAGACAATTACGATTAATAGCCAGCCCACTTTAAGAAACATAATGTCCTCAATGAAAGGTTTTGAGCATTCGTATGGCTTGGTGATGCAGAAATTAAAAAGAAGAATTACCGATTACAAGAATCACAAACAGAATCGATTCCCAAACCATGATTCATTGGTGAGGTTGCCTGTCAATCAAACTCTTAATTTGTGACCGGATTACGCCGCTCAACCATCTGCTGTGTGGAAATATGAAAGCAAACTAACAATAATACACTATGTTAGCACTGAGGGAACAGAGCTTTAAATTCTGGTAACTATAAACGCTAAACACCAAACAAAACATTTACCGCGCGCGTTTTCTGAGGTAAGGTTCACGCCAACACGACGACGCAAAACAATCTGCAAAGCTTGCTTTCCGCCATTTCAGGATGAAAATACAGCACAGACGCTGTCCAGACAGTTGTGTTGACAGTTTACTCATAAACATGGGGAACATTTCTGAATCAAGTCCGAGCGCATGCACAATAAGGTCGGAGCAGTATTAAGCTGTACACAACAATTTATTACAATTTAAGGCCATTATGCCACATATGTTAATGGTTACTAGGATTACCAGCTTAATGCTATTCGTTTGCCGTCTATTTGGTATGGCTTTTCTGTTTACACAAGTTTAATTGTAATAGTGCACCTTTTTTGTTGTTTTTGTGCTTAAAGGGATAGTTCACACAAAAATGACAATTTGGTTATTATTTAATCCTCCTCATCGTTTTGCTTCTTCTTTAAAAATGTCGAAAACAAATGATTAACTTCCATAGTTTTTTCTTACTATGAAAATCAATCGCTACTGCACTAAAAATTATACATTTGTTTATTTTATTTATTTATAGAGGGACAATGTACAATATGACATGTTGTGCCAGAGTTAGCTTTAAAGGTAATTTACATCTGTAGTCTCTTTTATGGTGGCCGACACAGTTTAATGTGCTGCAATTTAAGAAAACATGCAATTACAAAGAAAAAAAAAAAAACGCCAGCAAATTGAGAAAAGATCTTCATCAGTTTGAAGGCAAACGTGCTGCAAATCCTCACAATGAAAACACATTTTTAAAAAATGGGCTGCATTTTCCCAAACGTAAACATTTTACCCTAAAGCAGATCGCACACCAGAAGTGCCACGCAGCGCCATACATTTCAGAATTCTAAACATAGGTTTTCCATCAGGGTACACACCCTGGCGCCGCAAGTCGGCAGCTGTCCGCGGCGCCCAGCCACGACTCAGGACACTGTTAATTTTTCTGCTGCGCCACAGAGCTCCATCTGAATAGTTCCGTTTGAAATAGCATCCGAATGTACGTGTCTGGTGTGCGATACTTTCAACTGTCATGTGAGCGCCGGGTTGTGGCGCTTCTGGTGTGCGACCTGCTTAAAATGCGATGGACTTGGTTATTTAGGTTATGATTATTTAGCCGAATAAATACTAAAGACACAGAAATCGGGATGTTAAAATAAACAAACAAAAACCTTTCAAAGATCACCTACAACTTCACTGAGCAATAGTCACGACGCAGCAGCGTCTGTCAAGTTTTTGGGTCCTCTGAAAACATATCCGTTGTGTTCCGTTGTTTTTGTGTTTTGAAAAAATGCTGCATGTTTTGTAAATTGTTTGCGTTGTGAGAAAATGCAGTGCATTTTTTATGTTTTTGCGTTGTGAGGATTTGCAGCATGTGTACTGTCAAACAGATGAAGATCTTTTCTTAGTTTGCTGGCGTTTTTGTAATTGCATGTGTTTTCTTAAATTGCAGGACGTTAAGCTCTCTCTGCGTACTCTTTACATCCCATATGATCAATTAGTCATGACAATATGTTTTTTCTTAATTGCAACTTATTAAACGTTGATTAAAGTTAATCATGTTCTAACTTAATTTTGTAAAGCTAATTTGAATCGGCTTAAAAAAAGGCAACTAATATTGTACAAAAAGGCAACTACATATTTGTACAATGTTGTGTCCGGCATAATTTAATATATCTTCTTTTGTGTTCCATAAGCAGAAAATAAGGTCATAAAGTTTGGAGGTGATTATATTTATCTCTCTTTTTTTTTATATCCTTTAATTTATTACAAAACTCGCATATCAGCATATGCTTTGGATTGATTTGAATAACCCTTATATAAAGCTAGCTAGAAGTCTACCTAGCAATATTGGGGAATAGGCAAACACTCAATATTATATGACTCAGATTTCTTTTTGAATGTTTTTATGTATTTTCTCACTTTTAGACGCAGTGTAGCTTGTTTTGAACCACAAACTGTTCCATATGCCAACAGTGACGCATGCTTTATCAGAAAGCGTTCCTTGCTCAAAATAGCTTCAAAGCCGAAGTTGAATCTTTTCGATTTGCATCAACACACAGACCGTTGTACTTGCTGAGTATATTGCGAGTATATATCATCACTTGGGGGCTTTTATGATTCAGCAGCATGGATTGATTCGCTCAGATCTCGTGTCCGCCTCCGATGACCCCCAACAACTACTCACTGTTTCTCCAAAGTTTGACAAGTTCACAGAGCCTTTGAAATACAGTCAAGAGTTATTTTGGAGGTCTTTTATGTCAAGTAAATGAGATTTGAGAGGTTTTTTTTTCTTCTCTCCATGTCTCTTTTATGTTGGGTTTTTTCATGTTTTAGCTGCTTTACAAAGATTGCTTTGCTACAGAATGTACAGTCATGTTTTAAAAATGCTTTTATAGTGCAATATTAAGCAACATTGTTGTTTATTTATTATTATTTAATTTATTTATTATTTTTAATAACAGTGTCACTGTTTTGTTTTGTTTTTGAGAGTTGAAACTTGGAAGATTGTTAACTTAAATGCAGTTGTTTTGTGTTTTGTTCCACAAGTAGTCAGAAGTCAAACTTTGGAGATTGTTAACTTAAATGCAGTTGTTTTGTTTTTGAGAGTTGAAACTTAGGAGATTGTTTACCTAAATGCAGTTGTTTTGTTCCTCAAGTAGTCAGAGGTCAAACTTGAGAGATTGTTAACCTGAAATGCAGTTGTTTTGTTTTGTTTTGTTTTGTTCCACAAGTAGTCAGAAGTCAAACTTGGGAGATTGTTAACTTAAATGCAGTTGTTTTGTGTTTTGTTTTGTTGTGTTTTGTTCCACAAGTAGTCAGAAGTCAAACTTTGGAGATTGTTAACTTAAATGCAGTTGTTTTGTTTTTGAGAGTTGAAACTTAGGAGATTGTTTACCTAAATGCAGTTGTTTTGTTCCTCAAGTAGTCAGAGGTCAAACTTGAGAGATTGTTAACCTGAAATGCAGTTGTTTTGTTTTGTTTTGTTTTGTTCCACAAGTAGTCAGAAGTCAAACTTGGGAGATTGTTAACACAAATGCAGTTGTTTTGTTTTGTTTTGTTTTTGAGAGTTGAAACTTGGGAGATTGTTAACACAAATGCAGTTGTTTTGTTTTGTTTTGTTTTGTTTTTGAGAGTTGAAACTTGGGAGATTATTATCACAAATGCAGTTGTTTTGTTTTGTTTTTTGTTCCACAAGTAGCCAGAGGTCAAACTTGGGAGATTGTTAACCTGAAATGAAGTTGTTTTGTTTTTGTTTTGTTTTGTTTTATTTCACAAGTAGCTAGAAGTCAAACTTGGGAGATTGTTAACCTGAAATGCAGTTGTTTTGTTTTGTTTTGTTTTGTTTTGTTCGGCAAGTAATCAGAAGTCAAACTTGGGAGATTGTTAATCTGAAATGCAGTTGTTTTGTTGTTTTGTTTTGTTTTGTTTCACAAGTAGTCAGAAGTCAATCTTGGAAGATTGTTAACCTAAAATGCAGTTGTTTTTTTTTGTCAGAGGTCAAACTTGGGAGATGGTTAACTTAAATGCAGTTGTTTTGTTTTGTTTTGTTTTGTTTTGTTTTACAAGTAGTCAGAAGTCAATCTTGGAAGATTGTTAACCTAAAATGCAGTTGTTGTTTTTTTTAGTCAGAGGTCAAACTTGGGAGATGGTTAACTTAAATGCAGTTGTTTTGTTTTGTTTGTTTTACAAGTAGTCAGAAGTCAAACTTGGGAGATTGTTAACTTAAATGCAGTTGTTTTGTTTTGTTGATTTGTTACACAAGTAGTCAGAAGTTAAATTTGAGAGACTTTTCAATTAAATGCCATATGCTATTTAAATTTTTAATACGCAAGTAGTCAGCAGTTGCCTTTTTTTATTTTATTTTATTTTTTATTATTAGTATTTTACTTACACAGACGTTTTTTGACATTTTCGCGTTTCTTTATATTTTTACCACACTTAGGACAACATAAATGTAAAACTGAAATTTTTTTTTTTTTTAAATATGATTTTCTCTGCGCTGTATTTATATTTATTTTTCATTCAAATTATCAAATACATTTAGCAATAGTTTTACTCTAGTTTTCAACCCATTGCAAATTCCAATAAATCACGATATTTCTCACTAGCTACTAGTTTTATCGTTTTCTTTTTTTCAATTAACATAAATGTTCTTGACTCTTTTGTGCAGGTATGAATCAGTGTTTTCCGAAGCTCTGTTGTACTGCAGTGTCTGCTGTTGATGGATGGTGTGCTGCTCTGGTTGGATCTGCAGACTGCGGCTCTGCCTTCCGAAGGTGCGTGAATCTCTCTCTCTCTCTTTCTGTGTGTCTAAACGCCCCCTTATTTCAAAGCGGCTTTCAAAAGCAGCGTCTTTGTCATATGTTATTATGATTTCCCCAGTGAAGGCTGACAGAGTGTGTGTCTGTGTGTGTGGGGGGGGGTCAAAGGACACAGCAATGTTGGTCACAGTACACAAAAGCATCGGTGGTCGCCAGCAGATGTTGTGCTTTGGATGTTGATCCTCAGCTTGAGTTTGGCTGTTTTTTGGTCTTTAACAGCTCCTCCAGTGATCATGAAGTCAACGTAAAATCTACAATCATGGTCAAAATGATCAGCACCCTTGGTAAATGTGCACTGTAAAAAATGGAGGGTTCCACACAATTCATTCATGTTGTCCCAACGCAAATTAAATTAACTTAACTGTTTATACAAATTTAAGTTGATTGAACGTGAATCAGTTAAGTTGTTCCAAAAAAATCTCAAGAATTGTGTTTTAGCTTTTAAAGGAATCGATTCTTTAAATCCAAACAAACAAATTGTCCAGCGATCGTTTATACGGACAGTTGACTTCAACAACGCCTATTGCTATCAAAAATAAAAACCCATTTATGTTTAAGCAGGATAACAAGATCGAAGTTTGAGGCATTAGATTCATAAATATGCACAGGCACCTTTCTTTATACAAAATGAAACTATATTGACTAATATAGTCAAAACAGAAACTAAAACACACATTCATACAGGTTGTAGAGAAGAGTCAAGAAAGAAAAATAAGAGTTTGAGAGTGTAATGATGTAAAAACCTCAGATTTTATAAGACCAAATCAAGCAAAACAAAAATAGACAATTTGAACACTTATATGGTTTCTTTATGGTTACATTTAATTTACACCAGTTCAGTGGTAATCTGGAGGCGTTACTTAGAGGCGAACTCCTTCTGTTAAGCTTGGTTCCCACATGGTTAGCGGTGGTCGGCTCTTTCTCCTGTGAGACTTGGAGTGGGGTGGAGTCTGTTGTTTCAAGTTTTGGGGAGGAAAAAAAACTAGTCGTGTTGACTTCTGTTTTTCGCGGTGCCCTAAACTTAACTAGACACTTGACAGAAAATAAAGAAAGAAAGGTATTGGAGATGCAAAAGTCTGAGTTGTGCAGTTAACCCATTTATGCCATGGTCCAAGTATCTTCACTGGACACAGAGAAGCTGTCCTGAGCTGAAATGGAACAACTCTCTCTCTCTGGGTCTCTCTTTTCCCCTGTCCTTGTTCTGGTGTTCTCTGGGGTTCTCCTGGGGGCCGGCTTTAGTCACCAGCTGACAAAACATTGCTGTAACACTGATACAAAATTAAAAAGCAGTGCATTGTTTTGGATGTTTGTCTTAATTAGTAATTAGTCTAGCAAAATGCGTATATTCCGTCAGTGAAGAGGGGGGCATTGGGTGCTTGAGCACCTGCCCTTTTTTCCCTTGAAAAGAATATGCCCCCTCAAAATGAAAGTGCCCCTATCCCCAACAGCATTCCAAAGATGTCGGTTTCTTACTCATTTTGCTAGCTTGTGGGTTAAATGTTGGCACTCAAGTGACCGAGATGTAATCGAGAGAATACATACATCTTTCTAAATTAAGATTTTTCAAAATAAAAGATTGTAATAAATAAAACTGAAATAATTAATTGGCCCGGGGGTTTGGGCTAATAATTTTGACTTCAACTGTATGTAAAAAAGATTTAAAACCATTTTTGCTTATGAATAAAATGTCCTTCTAGTGTTTTAAATGACTATTATTTTAGGTTACGTCACTGTAGTGGATCAACCCATGTTAAAAGAGCGATCAGGGATTTATTATCTTATTTCCAGGAATCAGATCTTGAAGATTTGAATCACTTGATTCAGCTCAATTGAGTCAGATTGAATCAGATTAAAAGATTCACACTTTATCCAGCAAATAGAAGACATTGTATTTTACCAATCATTTTAACATTATTTCCGTGGCCAATGATAATACCATAACACAGTATTGGGTTAACTTTTAGCAAGGAGACAAAATCTACAGCTCGAGGCATTGACTTAGAAGCACATAAACACGAACACAGTTCTTACAAAATGAGAACAAAGATTTATTGAGCTACACTACAATACATGAAACTAACTACGTAATAAGCAAACAACAAATCTTTAACTGCTTAAGATCAATCTGCACCAGATCAGCAAGAAACAACATTTGTTTGTTACTTGGGCGCGTCATCATATCCTCAGTTTGTTAATTCACGTCCGCCATTTTCAGCGTGAGTCGAAGCAATATCACTAAAGGAACACCCTAGCTCTATTTTTAGATGCAAGACTCATTGGGCTCAACACAAGAGCAATATTCTCCACATTATCGCTCTAATCGGAATTATTGGTTGTATCTTTAGGTAGGTTTGCCAACATGTGTACTTCTCATTGAGTCTACCTTATACTTCAGCCGTTTGCATTTCCCAGAAGCTCCCTGTGATCTTAACTAGCATGCGTTTTAGAATTCTAAACATAGGTTTCTATCAGGGTACACTCAAGTCGACGGCTGGGCGCCGTGGACCGCTGGAGAAACCTATGTTTAGAATTCAAAAATGTGTGGCGCGACGATTCAGGACACTTCATGTTTCTGCCGTGCCACAGAGAGTGTCTGGTGTGCCGTGTCGCGGCTTCGAGCGGCGCATCCGGTGCCTCAGTCAAAGTTAATTCAGTGTGCGTGGTTATTAGTTTCTGTGTACAAGCTCGGCACTTGAAACTAGCACACAGTTGGCTGTAAAACTGTACAAAGACACAAATGATTTTGTACTCTCTGCTTGGTCTGTGTCCGAGTCGTACATGTACAGACTGTTGCAAACGCAGAGCGGGTGAGCTCATGGCCCCGCCCCCTTGTTACGTTGGCGGGAAGCCGAAACTAATTTACATGTGAAGCAACACACCCCTAAATCAGCGAACTGTGGACACGCCCCCCAACATGACACTTTTTAACACATTATAATAAAAAAATCTGAATTGTGTTTTAAACTGAACCTAAACTGGCACACTCAGAAGAACCATAATATTAATATTAAATCATAAAAAAGAGGTAAACTATGTGCCCTTTAAGAGGTTTCTTGGAAAGTTTGTGGTGACCCAATCGCATGGTGGCGCTGTGTCAGGGTAGGCGAGAGGGGGCAGAGAGCAACAACGAGCGCGAGCAAGCTAAAGCAAAAAGCAACGTTTTCTTGTTGCAGGAGGTTTTTAAGTGACCTGGTTTGGTCCATCCCCATGGCACTGTCTTCCAATAAGCAGTTGCCATGAAGGGCGGGGCCACACCCCGTATCATCGTTCTTAGGGTCAATCATTAACAGACTGCTTGGTAATTTCATGTGGTGAAACCTCTTGTAAGTTTGTAACTATCTTAAATCAAATATTACAGGCTGAATACTGTTTGTACTACTAGTTTTTCATTTACACCAATGTATTGCAAATGTCTGTAGCTTTCTTGCAGAGGCTATTTTATTTGCTTCAAGAGTAAAATTTAAGAGATGATAGTTTTGTAGTTAGGATTAATGATTGGAAAATTTGTCAAAAATGTCAACTATTTGGGATGTTTAATAGATAAAAAATAATCAGGAGTTGTTATGGCGAGAGGTTTTTAAGAAGATATGTAGAAAAATTAGGTTCTTATCAAGGCAAGCTGATCTGTTAGATGTTCATTCTTTAAAATTATTGGCAGGAGCTTTGATTCAACCCCATTTTGATTATGCTACCTCATTTTGGTATAGTATCTGCTCAGAGTATGAAGGAAAAATTGCAAAAGGCACAAAATAAATTATTACAAATAATTAAAAAAAATTCATCCAGGAGCACATTTGCACAAAGAGTTTTTTAAGGAATTAGCTTTGTTAACTGTTAGTAATAGAGTATGTTTTTTAAAACTGGGAATGGAACGTAAAATGTTTAATAATGTGGTTCCTATTGGTGAACTATTTTCAAATGGTGAGGCAACAGCATTCATATAGTGCTAGAGGTGGGATTTTAATATTTGTTTATTGAAATTTAGAAGTCTAGTGGGGAAAAATATGTTTTTATAAACAAGTGCAATCATGTGGAACAAATTACCAAAATCGATCAAGGAAATAAAAGACCTAAGGATGTTCAAAAAAGCGATCAGAAGATGGTTGTTTGATGAGGATAATTAGTTTGCATGGTGGATGATGATTTTTTATTTTATATGTTATTGGATTGTGGATAGGGTTACAGCTGGAAGGGCATCCAATGCGTAAAACATATGCTGGATAAGTTGGCGGTTCATTCCGCTGTGGCGTCCACTGATTAATAGAGGGACTAAACTGAAAACAAAATGAAGGAATAAATGTATTTGTGAATAAATTTGTTCCTGTTTTAAAATGTGGAGGTACAGTTTGTTTTATGCATCAACTGTATTTTGAAGCCATACTTTGTTTTATTTAACAGCGAGGACAACAATGGAAACAAGCCCAGGGCTTTATTGTGTTTTTATCCTCGACAGGTTTTATTTCAAAATGTATGGGATAGTTGTATTTTTGTACAGCTTGTCTAAAATCTGTCAAATAAAAACTCAATTCAATACCAGACATCATACATTTCAGACACATACAGATCATCTGCTAAGGGTTAAAACAACACATTGATTAACCTGGTTGTTTGGAATAAACACAACATGAGGAAAACTATATATTATTCAAAGATAGTTATAACAAAGATAGTTGTAACATTGCAAGAGATTGTCTTTCATTCGTATGAATTAATCTCCAGAGATCTCTACATAAGTGTGCATTTTGGCAGGATGTGCCATATGATGAGCACATGATCTGGGAGTGATGGAAAAGTCTCGTGAGGCAATTAGTTAAGTTTTCCTGCTGAAAATCCTGTTAAGCTCCATTGGTAGGTGATTAAATCATTTACCAAGCTGGGTAAAGGATCTTTCGAACATCTGCGCACAAAGTATTGGTCAGAATAGTCAATCAATTGGCTCTCTGTTATCGTGATCGTATAAGCCCTCTAGCCAGATCTAAATGACTGAGACAATGTGGCACCCGATTTCCAATCCGATTCGAACTGGTTTTGAGTTCTGCAACAACCTTTGCAGTGAGTTCCAACACCACCAACGCCGCTTCATTTTCAACCAATCAGTGATTATGTTCTAGGAGGGGGGTGGTTTCATAGATGAAATCCTGATCCACTTTTTTTGTCACGTTTCACCCTCAATTGCCCATTTTTTTGTCACTTGTTGCATTCCATGTCAGCTCAGTTAATGGCGTTTCTGTTAAAACAGTGTGATTAACATACATACCGCTAACCGCTGTATGCTAACCCTTAATTAGCTGACTCATGGGCTACTTATTGTTCAGAAGCAGAAGTAATACCTGGATTATGTGTCTTTTAATTGAGGGTAGGCCCTTCAAATGACTGTTTGAGGCCTTGAGGGTTGAATAACTACATGCTAAAAGCTTTCGTATAGTGTTTCAAAGCAACAAGCAGCAGCCGTAGCAGAAAATCCACTGCCGGGTTTCACTTCAGTTTGAATGTGAGCTAAATTAGCCACACCTCTTATAAAAACTACAAGATTTCATCAAGCTACTGTGTAATTTAAAGTTGGCCTGGACTAGTTTAAAAATAACCACTCAAATTCCACATTTAAGGAAATAAATAATGTTTTTTTTGGCACAGCAAAATCAATAAAACGACAAAACAATATATTCACTGGCCTCCAGTTTGAGTTTAAAGCACTTGTATGTTATAGAGTACACTTAATGTTGTCAACTTAATGTTGAAAACCCACTTCTTTTATTAAAAATTTTTTTGGAAAATTTCTTATGAATTTGTTGATGATTAGGATTTTTTATATTTTTTTTATGTCGTTGTTTGTATTTTATTATATATTGTAATTTTTTTTACCTTTTTTTAGCGTTTTTGATGTAAGAAAAGTGCCTCATAAATGTTATTTCTTTATTTATTAGTTAGTTTTATTAGTTATTACCAGGGCCAGACACAATCTGCTGATTATTACTATTATTACTATTACTATTATTCATTCATTATTAATTTTCTTGTCGGCTTAGTCCCTTTATTAATCTGGGGTCGCCACAGCAGAATGAACCGCCAACTTATCCAGCATTTGTTTTACGCAGCGGATGCCCTTCCAGCCGCAACCCATCTCTGGGAAACATCCACACACACTCATTCACACTCATACACTACGGCCAATTTAGCCTACCCAATTCACCTGTACCGCATGTCTTTGGACTGTGGGGGAAACCGGAGCACCCGGAGGAAACCCACGTAAACGCAGGGAGGACATGCAAACTCCACAAAGAAATGCCAACTGACCCAGCCGAGGCTCGAACCAGCGACCTTCTTGCTGTGAGGCGACAGCACTATCTACTCCGCCACTGCGTTGCCCATATTACTATTATTATTATTATTATTATTATTATTATTATTATTATTATTATTATTATTATTATTATTATTAATATTATTATTACTTTGTTATTTCTGTATAAGTTTGTAAAAAAATTGGGGTGAGGGATTTATGCAGAATAATTATATGGAGTATAGTAAATGACAACCTAAAACCTGAAATAAAAAAATAACGACTTTTTAAATCTATTTTAAAGTTTATAATGCAAATCCAATTAGAACCACTTTGTTTGGTAAACAAAGTAAGTCTCACATAAATCTACAAAAAAAAGAAGAAAATATTACTTAAACTGTATTGTGCATAAACCAAACATTTGCATATTGTTCAATAATACTACTGAAATTAATGTAAAAACTAAAATAAATTTACACTGATTTACATATGTAAATAAGTAGATGGGATCAAATATTAGTGGATTTCTCGATGCAAAATAATTAGTATTAGTATTTTTATAATTAGTTCGGGGTCGCCTCACAGCAAAAAGGTCACCAGTTCGAGTCCCCCTGGGTCAGTTGGCATTTCTGAGTGGAGTTGGCATGTTCTCCCTGTGTTGGTGTGGGTTTCCTCCGGGTGCTCTGGTTTCTCCTATAGTCCAAAGACATGCGCTATAGGTGATTGAATAAACTAAATTGGCCGTAGTGAATGAGTGTGCATGTGAGAGGGTATGGGTGTTTTCCAGTACTGGGTTGCAGCTGGAAGGGCATGCACTGTGTAAAACAAATGCTGGATAAGTTGGCGGTTCATTCCACTGTGGTGGCCCCGGATGAATAAAGTAAAAAAAAATGAATGAATGAAAGAATAATTAGTTTACCCAAACATGAAAATTACCCCATAATTTAAGCACTCTCAAGCCTTTTTTCTGTCAGACGAACACAGTTGTTTTAAAATTTATTCTGGTTCTTCCATGCTGTATAATGTTGTGGGATATTGGGTAGTTTTGTCAAACTAGCCCATACACCACCCGGGGTTAACGCATGTCTTGTGAAGCAGAGTGTTTTTGTAAAAGAAATATTTTAACTACAAACCCAAATCACTGATGTCCAGCAGTGGCCGAATGCACTTTATGTGTGACTAACGTATACGACGCAAGACAAAAGACATGTAGACACATTGTAAGAGTAATATACTATAACATTACACTACCTGACAAAAGTCTTGTCGCCTATCCAAGTTTTAGGAACAACCAATAATAACTTGACTTCTAGTTGATCATTTGGTATCAGAAGTGGCTTATATGAAAGGCAAATGCCTCTAGATTACGCTTATTTTACCAAAACATGATCATGCCTTGATTTTAACAATTTAATTAGGACAGTAAGGTCTGACTGTGCTTAAACAAAAGTCTTAACAGAAATAATGTCCAGTATAGAATATAAAGTCATGGTGCAGTGGAAAAATAATGAATATTGTGTATGACTCCCATGAGCTTGGAGGACTGCATCCATACATCTCTGCAACGACTCAAATATCTTGTGCAATGGCAAAGAAAGCTTTCTTGCAGAACTCCCAGAGTTCAAGATTCTTTGGATTGATCTTCAATGCCTCCTCCTTCATCTTACCCAAGACATGCTCAATAATGTTCATGTCTGGTGACTGGGCTGGCCAATCCGGCAGCACCTTTACTTTCTTTGCTTTCAAGAACTTTGATGTGGAGACTGAAGTATGAGAAGGAGCGCTATCCTGCTAGAGAATTTGCCCTCTCCTTTGTAATTTAACCCCAAACTCTTACTAAACCCTTTACTAAACTTGACTGATTTCTGTAAGAATCTTGGGTCCATGCGAGTTCCAATGGGTCTTCTGCAGTATTTGTGATGCTTTCAGATGATGTGATGCTTTCAGATGATTCATCAGAAAAATCCACCTTCTGCCTCTTTTTCAAATGATCAACTAGAAGTCAAGTTATTATTTGTTGCTCTTACAAGACGATAAGACTTTTGTCAGGCAGTGTATTCAGCAATGCCAAGCCAACAAATTTTCCTGTTGGTCATAGTCTTGTCTACTTAACAAACTGTGTGGTTAGTGGCTCCCGAAATACTTGTCTATTCTTGCATCGTAAACATCAGTCGCGTATAACCTGCATTCGGCCACCGCTGAAAAGTCAGCAATTAGTGTTTGTAATTTAAATATTTATGGTACAAAAACACTGATCTGCTTCATAACACAAGCACTAACCCCCGATTTGACGACTAATTTATGCAATTTTAGAAGCTTCAAAATAAAAGCCACTATCCAACACCATCATACAGCATTGAAGAGTCAGGATCAGATTTTAAACTACTCCAACTGTGTTCTTTTGACATAAATAATGCTTGAGATGTCTAAATGATGGGTTAACTTTAATATTTGGGGTTAAATATTCCTTTAAGCAGTGCCAGGTACGGATGCTTTCACTGCACACAAGGTCAAAATGCATAAAGTGTCCCTTATGGATGTCACATGATTCGTCTTTCATTTTAATATTAGGCCTAGGTATATCAGATGACTGGATATTTGTCAGACGTTTGGCAGGGATATCACCCTGGATGACCAGCCATCATTTGAAGCAGAAAAACAGGCTGTTCTTTCAATCCAAAAGTGATCCTGGCCAAGATCCGGCCATCTCTATAGACAGCTCAATCATCTCTCCCTCACTGAAAGCCAAAGACCTTGGCATGACACTGGAAGAGGATCTGGCACATGTGCTTGGTGCACTCGGTCCGACTTTCTTCCCCTTTTAAGACCCTAGTTATTTATTGAGGGTCCCAGATATTCACTGAAATCAATTTGGAGTTGATGATTTTTCCCTTTCTGTTCATTAGTTTGTCTGCCCTTCTGTTTATTCATCTGTCTGACAGTCTGCCTGTTATTTCATTCTGCCTCTCATTATGTTTGTTGAGTTGTCTGTCATAAGGTCTGTTGTTCTGTCTATCTGTCTGTCAGTTGTTCTGTCTATTGTATCTTTGTTTTTCTGCCTATTTTTGTCTGTTGTTTTGTCTATCTGACTGCCTATTGTTCTGGCTGTCTGTTGTTCTGTCTATCTGTCTGTCTGTTCTCTTAATCTGTCTGTTGTTCTGTCTGTCTGTTGTTTTGTTTATCTGTCTGTCTGTTCTCTTAATCTGTCTGTTGTTCTGTCTGTCTGTTGTTTTGTTTATCTGTCTGTTCTGTTTCAATCTGTCTGTCATTTGTCTGTGGTTCTGTCTTTTGATCTGTCTGTTGTTGTGTATGTCTGCTGTTCTGTTTTGATCTGTCTGTTGTTCTGGCTTTGTCTGTCTGCTGTTCTGGCTTTCTGTCTGTATGTTGTTCTGTCTTTTGATCTGTCTTTTGTTATGCATGTCTGCTTCTCCGTTTCGTTCTGTCTGTCATTTGTCTGTCTGTTCTATTGTTCTGTCTTTCGATCTGTCTGTTGTTCTGTATGTCTGCTCTTCTGTTTCGATCTGTCAGTCATCTGTCTGCCTGTTGTTCTGCCTGTCTGTTGTTCTGTCTGTTTGTTTGTTGACCTGTCTTTTAATCTGTCTGTTGTTATGCATGTCTGCTGTTCTGTTTTGATCTGTCTGTTTTTCTGTCTGTCTGATGTTCTGTTAATCTGTCTGTTGTTCTGTCTTTCAATTTGTCTGTTGTTATGCATGTCTGCTGTTCTGTTTGGATCGCTTTGTAATCTGTCTGTTGTGTGTTTTAATCTGTCTGTTGTTCTGTTTGATCTGTCTGTCATCTGTCTGTTCTGTGTTTCCATCTCTTTGTTGTCTGTTTATTATTTTGTCCATCTGACTGTCTATTATGTCTATATACCATTCTACCTGTCACTCATTCTTCCAATCATCCATTTGTCTGTTGTTCTGACTATATTTTCTATTGTCTGTCTGTTAATCTGTCTGTCATTCTGTTTTTCCATCCATCCATGCATCCATCCATCCATTCATCTATCCATCTGGCCTGTCATCTATCTATCTATCTATCTATCTATCTATCTATCTATCTATCTATCTATCTATCTATCTATCTATCTATCTATCTATCTATCTATCTATCTATCTATCTATCTATCTATCTGTCTATCTGTCTGTCTGTCTGTCTGTCTGTCTGTCTGTCTGTCTGTCTGTCTGTCTATCCATTTATCTACCTATCTATCTATCGTTCTATCTATCTGTCTATCCGTCCGTCCATCCATCCATCCATCCATCCATCCATCCATCCATCCATCCATCCATCCATCCATCCATCCATCCATCCATCCATCCATCCATCCATCCATCCATCCATCCATCTACCTACCTACCTACCTATCTGACAAAACTTTGCTTTCCTGGGTAAAAAGAAAATCAGCTCTTCAGTTCTTCATCTTGTCTATTATTTAGAATGAATTCGAATGTAACAATTTTCTAAAGACATTTTCAATTCAGAATGGCAAACAAACCTTTATTTCTGTTCTAGTGCGGATCTGCTAAACATCCTGCATCTATCTCCGCTAAAACTGCATGTCTTCAGATGTTCAGGTATCATTCTGTTATCCTCCCATCTATATTTATCTTCTAAATGCTGTGAATGTAGTGAAAGTTCACAGTATTAAAGCGGCACTTTACCACACATCTTTGTTCCAACGCAACACGTGATTGTAGAGCAGAAAAAAGCATTTACTGCAGACGTGAGTGTTGCATTATGGAACAATAATGCACACACATTAAGGAAACGCTGAACTGCTCATTCCCTTTAAAACAAGGTTCTGCTCCACAGAACTATTCATTTATTCATCATGTAATAAAGTCAGCCTCTTCAGTGAATGATTTGGCTTTAAAAATTGTTCAGTAGAAAAGGCAGCTCTGACGGCTCCTGCGTTTCGCTGAGCTCCGTGCCAAAACTGGGAGATAACGAGCCCCCTGATGATCATTAGCTTGAATGACTGTATAATGAGCCTGGAAAATATGCAGAGGTCAGAGAGGAAAGCCTCTATTAAAAGCATTATTAAACCACCAGGGTCAGAGTTCAGGACGGCGAGAGTCGAGGAGTGTTTCGAGGTTCGCTTGGAGGATCTGGATGGTCACTGGGTGATACTCAGGGCTCGCTGCTCAGTCCGTCTTCAGTTGATGGCTTTCGAAAATATAGATTAAAATTAAGTGTGTTGTTTTTTTTTAAATATTGGTTTATTTGGAACAAAATGCAACATCATTTTACAGGCTAATTTACTAAAAGGTCAACATTGATAGGTTTTCTGTTGCGCTTTTTTAGGAAGTTTGTTGTGCTACATGTAATCTGAAATTGGGTCTAAAATGTTTAGAAAGTTTTTAATCAAATGCATTAGAATTTAAGCAGGATTTATTTATTTATATTTGAGTAAATCTTTTTTTTAAGTGTTTATGCGAAATTTACACACATTTATTGATATTAAAACATTAAATGTATTTTTATAAGTTCTTTTAGAAAAAATATTAAGGTTTATATTAAACATTTTAAGAACATACAGTATATTACATTGATATACATTTACTAGTAATAATTAAAATTTCTACATTTATTTCTATTAGGATATTATTAATATATAGTAAGCAAATACACATTTTAATATTTTAGTCATAATTTTATTTCTTCATGCTAAGTATTAACTAAGTGCTTAGTATCAATATGTACAACTATTTTTTTATTTATTCTATAAATACAAAATGCAATGGAAAGTGTATATGCAGATGTTATATAAATATTTATTCATATATTGTTTTTGAAATAGCAAAGTCATATGTATATACAAATATTTATGTTTGCATATATATATTTATTCAATTTCAAAATAATGTTTTATTATTAATTTATATTATTTTTAAAAATATAAAATCAATATTTATTCTTAATGCATTTAAAAATTGTTATTTATATATTATAATATAATAATATTTTTATTATCGTTTTTTCATGTTTTTTTTACAGAAAATTACTCTGTTTATCAATTTATTAAATGTCAAGAAAGGATAAATTGTTAAACACTTATTTATTAAATATTTAATTATTACTTATTGCATGTAGTTTCAAATGAAATCATTACTCCAGTCATTATTGCTTTTATTACTATTACCATTAATAATAACAATATTATTGTTATTAATAATAATAATAATGATGATGATGATGATGATGATGATAACAATGATAAAAATGATTAATATTAGATTGATTTCTGAATATTCATCATTAAAATCACTGGAATAAATTATTAAATTATGAATTACTTTTGAATAGTTAATTTAAAGTGCAAAAAAATTTCACAATTTTACAATTTTACTGTATTTTTGATCAAATAAATGCAGCCTTGGTGAGCAGGAAAAGCTTATTTTAAAACATTCAAAAATCCTACTGACCCCAAACCTTTGATCGGCAGTACACACACACACGCACACACACACATACACTATATATATATATATATATATATATATATATATATATATATATATATATATATATATATATATATATATATATATATATATATACACACACACACACACACACAGTTGAAGTCAGAATTATCAGCCCCCCTTTGAATTTTTTTTCTTTTTAAAATATTTCCCAAATGATGTTTAACAGAGCAAGGAAATTTTTACAGTATTTCTGATAATATTTTTTCTTCTGGAGAAAGTCTTATTTGTTTTATTTCCACTAAAGTAAAAGACGTTTTTTTATTTTTTTAAAAAACAATTTTAGGATCAATATTATTAAGCCCCTTTAAGCTATATTTTTTTCGATAGTCTACAGAACAAGTCATCGTTATACAATAACTTGCCTAATTACACTAACTTGCCTAGTTAAACCTTTAAATGTAACTTTAAGCTGTATAGAAGTGTCTTGAAAAATATCTAGTCAAATATTATTTACTGTCATCAAGGCGAAGATAAAATAAATTAGTTATTAGAAATGAGTTATTAAAACTATTAGCTTAGAAATGTGCTGAAAAAATCTGTCAGTTAAACAGAAATTGGGGAAAAAAATAAACAGGGGGCTAATAATTCAGGGGGGCTAATAATTCTGACTTCAACTGTATGTATGTATGTATGTATGAATGTTTGTATGTATGTATGTAGGAAAAAAACTTTTTGTTTGTTAACTTTTTAGTTATTTAAAATGTGGGTTTAATTTAGTTTGCTTATTTAAAAAATATACCATGATCAAAATCCTGTTTTATTAAAAACAAAACAAAAAAATCCTTTATATATGCAAGCAGGCATAGAAACTGCCTTGTCAGGACACTTATCCCTTATAAACAAAAAGTACACAGCAGCATTCATTTTTTAAAATCTGATTACAAGACACTTTTGCACAATGGCATCGAGTCTAAAAATGGTGAAGATTGATGACTGCAATGCCAGAAAAGAGGCAAGAACATTCGCTGGAAATGAACTCCTTCTCCCGCCTGAGTTCTCAGCAGGTCCCACATCTGCTGTCCGGCAGAGTGAGTTATTTAGCCATCGCACGACCATCGGGGCTTCAAAGAAAATGATATCACTCTGTTATAAACCAGCCATCTTCAGAGGGGTTAAAACCTTCACATCAATTCTCCGGCGTGTTCCCAAACAGGCACATACACACGCTTTTCACAGCCGGCCCGCTTCCTCCAGGGAGCCGCGTTTCAGGAGATTCTCTGAGGTCAGGCGAGATCCGCGCAACACTCTCTCTCTCCGCGATACGCCAGCAAATGCTAAATTAGGACACAGAAAGCCTTCATTCCAATAAAGCCTCGGTCTCCTGAGTCAACGGACAAAAAGATCAGGGTTTGCTGGAGGAGGTGGTAAATTATTCATGGCTTTATACGATTTGCTGCGAGCAATTCTCTCTCTTTCTCTCTCTCTCTCGTTTTCTGTGGCTCTTCTCTAGTCATTCTGTTTTTTTGCTTCTCTAGAAACTTTCCCTTCCTCCTGCCAGTCAGAAACGTCTAGTTTGATACAGATGTGTGGTTGACAGGACCCGAATATTGAATTTGAATGTTAGGACCAATCGGAAGAACAGATACGGAGACATTTGTCAAGATAAGATTTCGGTCGGAAGCTGTTGGTGTGATTGCATAACAGTGATGCTTCTTAAAAGTTTCACATACATGTCGTTGCAGGTAGCCTAGTGGGAAGTGTACTGATATATTGTGTAGTGCGCTTTGGGCACTTTTCCAAATCCCATCCATCCCCTCTGTCTAAGTTTCATCCCTGGCAAAATATATACTGCCTTATCATAATAAAAGCAACAAATAAATAAATAAAGTGTTTCACAAAAAAATCAGTTCACACAGATCTGCGAATTTGACTAAAAGTGCTGTAATATGCATTCCTAGAAATGTTAGACCCCAAAATGCAGTTATGTAAATTAATGGCAAAGCGCATGAAGATTTTTTTTATTGTAATATGCATTCCAGGCCAATAGATGGCAATGTCACTTTGTAAAGAAGCAATTTGCACCAGTGCACATGCAGTCTTGTAGTCTATCGTTTTGTTTTGTTTATTATGCATATAGACCAAACACATAATGTCTAACATTTGCAGTTTTTTAGTTGATTGTTTTATTTCCAAATTCTACAATTTTTAAACTCCCAAAAACGCAATAATGTAAATTAACGGCAAAGCACATAGAGTTTTTGCTGTAACATGCATGCCAGGCCAGTAGATGGCGATGTCACTTTGTAAAGAAGCACTATGCATCTGTCCACTTATGCTCATGTTGTCAAAAATTAGCATTTTGAGGCGATTATTTGATTTCCAAAAACTAAAATTTTCAGGCCCCAAAAACGCAGTTATGTAAATTAACAGCAAAACGCGTTAAACTGTTTTTGCTGTAATTTGCATGCCAGGCCAGTAGATGGCGATGTCACTTTGTAAAAAAGCACTATGCATCTGCACACTTACGCTCCTGTAGTCAGTCATTGTTGTGTTGGTTATTATGCATATAGATGAAACACGTTATTCCAAAAATAAGCATTTTTGCTATGATAATTGTTTACTATTCAAAAACGTTCATTTTCAGGACCCCAAAAACACAGTTAATGTAAATTTAACAGCAAAGCACATGAACTGTTTTTGCTGTAAAATGTGTTCCAGGCCAGTAGATGGTGATGTCACTGTGTAAAAAAAAAGCACTATGCATCTGTGCACTTACAGTCCTGTAGTCCATCATTATTTTGTTTGTTTTGCATGTAGATTAAAAAAAGGGAATTTCTCAAATTGGCAGTTTTGAGTCAATAAATGTTTTATTTCCAAAAACTAGAAATTTCAGGCTTCCAAAAATCCAGTTATGTAAAAGCGCATGAAGATTTTTTTCTGTAACATGCTTTCCAGGCCAGTAGATGGCGATGTCACTTTGTAAAGAAGCACTATGCATCTGTGCACTCACTGTCCTGTAGTCTGTCATTGTTGTTTTGTTTATTATGCAGATAGACTATTATAGTTATAGAAAAATCGTTAAAGCTTATGGCCATTTTTGCTGTAATATGCATTCCAGGCCAGTAGATGGCGATGTCATTTTGTAAAGAAGCACTACTGTATAAATCTGTGCACTTACACCATGACATAGCCATAGAAGCTGAAATGGCAATAAAATTAAAACTCTCTCTCTCTCTCTCTCTCTCTCTCTCTCTCTCTATTTCTCTCTCTCTGTTGGTTTCTGTTGATTATTATGCATATAAAATAAAGACATAATTTCTTTGAGGCAATAATTGTATTATTTCCAAAAACGTTCATTTTCAGGGCAGTTATGTAAATGAACGGCAAACAGTATGAAGAGTTTTTGCTGTAAAATGTATGCCGGGCCAGAAGATGGCGATGTCACTTTGTAAGAAACACTATGAATTTCTGCATTTTTTTTTGGTTATTATAGGTTTTGTTGTTTTGGTTATTATGGTTATTATTAATACTAAAATTGGCAATTTTGAGGCAATAATTGATTTATTTTTAAAAATCTAGAACATTCTTGCCCCCCAAAAATGTAAATGAACAGCAAAGCGCGTGATGTGTTTTTTGTTTTTAATTGAAAAACTATATGTTGTGTGCTGTAGCTCTGCCCCTGCAAAAGACTCATTGGATTAAAATCCTGAATATATTAAACACCAAATATGTTTTGATTGACTGTTGCAGTTTCAGTTTGGCAAGGAATTTGAAAACTCTGCTTCTTTTTTTTCTCTAGAAATTTTCCTCCATCTGCCGATCAAGACGTCCAGCTTGCCGTCATGTAGCTGACAAGATCTCAACATTCTATTGCATCAGACGAATACAAATAGGCTGTGAAGACATTCAAGGTAAAAAAACAACAATAATAATAATAAAATAAAAACTATGGGTACATTTACACACAGTAGTATAATAAAAATGGAAAAGTTAGCAATTTTAAACATATTTGGCAGTAGATGGCGATGTTATTTTGTAAGGAAACATTATGGGCCATATCATACACCTAGCACAATGAGGCGCAAGATGAGTTTGGCGTGATTTGTTGCTTTTTCAGACCAAATCAACCCTAAATTTCCCGCTTTGCACCATGTTGTAGGTATTACATTTGTGCTGCTTTGTGGACTCATGGGTGTACCGGTTTAGAAAGGATATGTGTTAAGGTGCATTGTTGGCGCATTGCTATTTTGAGGAACTAAAATAGACCTCAGTTGACCAGCTGAAAGCAGGTCTAAAGTCCAGTGTAGAGCGCGTTAGTTGTGCGCCTTAAACGCCTACACTTTACTTAATACACACATGTGTATGTACAGGATCTACAGCATACACAAATATCTTTATATATAAAAAAAGAATACAGGGATTAATATATTACAAAAAATACTATTTTCTACATAAATGTAAAAACCACTGCCTCCATGCCTTCATCTCGGGATGCATTTGTATAATGTTATTATTATTATCAGTATTATTTATTATATGCATATTTATATTTGATTTAATAAGAACAAGTTTAGATTTGTCCGTCTGTTGGGTTTTGGAGACGTATGCATCACTATATGGGGCATAAGATTAGGACTTGTGTTTGGAAATAACTCGGCTTTTTAACCACACTTTATTATTATTGTTCATTTATTCGTTTGCTGGAAACTGGAGCTAAATTTAGAAATAGTTTTGAGTGGAGTGCATTCAACACTTTCCTTATACACAAAAGTAAAGAGAAAGTAAAGTAGACTGTATTTTTCCATACTTTAAATAGCTAAGTTTATTGCGCCCTTAATGCTTTTACGCCATGCGATGTAGACTTTGCACCTAGTTCGTTAAAATAGAGCCGTATAAATCTGTGAACATGAGGTCCTTGTTTATTGTTATTTTTGATGTCAAGTTTATGATTATGGATCGAACCATTTTTACAAAATCAAATTTTTGTCATCACATATCACATTGACAACTGTGTTATTTTCAAAAACATGAACTTTCTTTTATTTTTAAAATAAAAGGTAAAAGTTTTGGCTGGCAAACTATTTTGTTTAGTGATCTAATTGATCTTTCGAACCCAGTGTAAAAGTTTCTCTTGATTTAAGCATAAATCAGACCAATTCTACTAGCAAAATTATACGGTACATGCATCTTCTTTAAAATCAAGTAAGGTTATGGAAAACAATAGAATAAACTTTTTGTAATCATTACTTTACTTAAAAATCTGAAATGATAACAGTCAGATGCATTAAATTGGTGTATTTTTGTACGAGATTTAGAGCTTTATTATAGACTATTGTGTCAAATGCAGCTTTAAGCTTCATTCAAAGTAAAAGCAAAACAGTCTTGGTCTGAAGTGAAACGTAAGTTGTAATATTATTTAGTTATGAGTTTATAGGCTTATTAAGTTTTCAAAAACATGAACTTTCAGGCGCTCAACACTTTCATCATGAAAAAGATTTTTAAAATAAAAGATTAAAGTTTTGGCTGCAAGTGCATTACAGTGATGTACTAAAAACTCAAATGTTTTGTCAAAACAGTTTATAAAATGTCCCCCAATCTGTAAAATAGTCTAATAAAATGGTTAAATGAATAAACAAATAAATAAATAATCATTAAATAAATAAATATAGAATTAATTGACACTGCAGGACATTTTTATTCTTTCATCTGTTGTAGAAAATAATTACAGTGAACGCTTAACACAAATACAAAGTTCAAGAAAGTTGCGTGTATTTGAAATATGAATCTTTTTTAATATAACTAATTACACTTTTGATTGATTTAATGCATCACTTCTGTAAATGTATTGAGATATTATCAGTGATATTATAGTTCACATTTTTACACTTTGATATATTGTGTGAAAGCTGTGTACAGAGTTGTGAACGCAGGATTGGTCAGTAATGTTATGGTTATGGATTTGAGTTTTTTTAAACATAATAAAGGTTAATAATTAAACTTTCTTCAAAAATTTCTAATATAAATATTGTAATTTATACAATTATTTTTTTCAGAATTGGACGATTTGTCAGAGCAAAAATCCTTTCATTTGTTATGATTGAACATAAGGGCTGTTCGACCAAATACTGATTTCTTAAGTCTTTGGAAGTTTAAACATTGGTATTGAATGATCTAAAAACTATTATAAACATGTCTGAAAACATAGCACTCATCTTCAATATTTTATGCATAAATATTCTCTTAAATTACAACATTTTTAATTTAATATTTGGAAGAACTTTCGTTAATGACAACATTTTTGTTTGATATTTGGAAGAAATGTCATTTTTAATTTGATATTTGGAAGAACTGTTGTAAATGACAACATTTGGAAGAAATGTCATAAACAACATTTTTAATTTGATATTTGGAAGAACTTTCGTAAATGATAACATTTTTAATTTGATATTTGGAAGAACTTTCGTAAATGATAACATTTTTAATTTAATATTTGGAAGAACTTTCGTAAATGATAACATTTTTAATTTGATATTTGGAAGCACTGTCGTAAATGATAACATTTTTAATTTGATATTTGGAAGAACTTTCGTAAATGATAACATTTTTAATTTGATATTTGGAAAAACTTTCGTAAATGATAACATTTTTAATTTGATATTTGGAAGCACTGTCGTAAATGACAACATTTGGAAGAAATGTCATGAACAACATTTTTAATTTGATATTTGGAAGAAATGTCATAAACGACATGTTTTCAAAAACATGAACTTTCAGGCGCTCAAAACTTTCATCATTAAAAAGATTTTTAAAATAAAATATTAAAGTTTTGGCTGCAAGTGCATTACAGTGATGTACTAAAAACTCAAAAGTTTTGTCAAAACAGTTTTTAAAATGTCCCCCAATCTGTAAAATAGTCTAATAAAATGGTTAAATGAATAAACAAATAAATAAATAATCATTAAATAAATAAATATAGAATTAATTGACACTGCAGGACATTTTTATTCTTTCATCTGTTGTAGAAAATAATTACAATGAGCTCTAACACTAATACAAAGTTCAAGAAATTTGCGTATATTTGAAATATGAATATGAATTTTAATATAATTAATTACACTTTTGATTGATTTAATGCATCACTTCTGTAAATGTATTGAGATATTATCAGTGATATTATAGTTCCCATTTTTACACTTCGATATATTGTGTGAAAGCTGTGTACAGAGTTGTGAACGCAGGATTGGTCAGTAATGTTTTAAAAACGGAGCTTAGTGAAGGGTCAATTTACATATAAGGTCAATCCAGTTCAATCCATGATCAGCTTCAGCCCAAGACAAAGAATCGGAGCAAAACAAACAACAGCCTTTGTTGGCTGTGCCGAACGCGGATATCTGAAGATTCTCCTGGAGGCTTTTATCTCCAGTGCAGAAACTTTCTAAAGTCACACTGATCCTGGGCTTTGATCCGGAGCTTTCTGTTCTACAGTATCCTCTTCCTCTCTCTTCTTCTCCACAATCCTGTCTCTGTTTCTTTCTCTTTTTTCCCCTCTCATTCTATGGTTTCTTTTTAGTCCAGAGCATCATAGACATTGGCCCTCATTCTTGCTCTATCAGGCTTGTGCTGTCGATATTGCACAGGAACATGAAGGATCCATCACTGTCATTTACGTCAAAATGTAATGTAATTTTGTCTTGTTTTCATCCATAAAGACATCTGTGAAACATGATAAATTTGCCAGAGAATGAAAATAGTTTTTTCTTCAGCACAGATGTGTGAAATTGATCAAATGTAAAAGATGTTTGGGATTTTTAATAATAATAATAATAATAATAATAATAATAATAATAATAATAATAATAATAATAATAATAATCCCTTACATTTATTTAGCGCTTTTCTGGACACTCAAAGGAGACAGAATGATGAAGCCAATTATGATATGTGGATGGTTAGGAATCCATGATGGACGGAGGCCAGTGGGCAAATTTGCCGGGGTTAATCCCCTACTCTTTTTCGTAGGACATCCTGGGATTTTTAATGACCACAGAGATACAGGTTTAACGTCTCATCTGAAAGACAGCGCTCACTGAGGAGTATAGAGTCCCCATCAATATACTGGGGTGTTAGGACCCACAGGTTGAGCGCCCTCTGCTGGTCTTTCTAACACCAATTTCGGCAGCAACATAGTTTTCCCACGTGGTCTCTCATCCAGGTACTGACCGGGCGCAGCCCTGCTTAACTTCTGTGGGCAACCATCTGAGAGTTGCAGAGAGCTAGCTGCTGGCTAATTTTCACAGTTTTAGCACTCAAATTGGCTCTTTAACGTTATTCTTTAATAAAAACTGAAAATAGCAGAGGGCCTGAGACAGATCCTTGCAGCATGCCATACTGTAAAAATAAAGTTGATATTAATGGCAAAATGAATAGTTCTCATTTTAAATGAACTAAGTAGTAATATTGGGACCTAAACCATCTCAATGACTGTCCCAGAATACCAGTGTAATTTGGTTAGGGATCTAAGTATCTATGAACTATAGTTTCGAACCCAGTGTAAAAGTTTCTCTTGATTTAAGCATAAATCAGACCAATTCTACTGGCAAAATGATACTGTACATGCATCTTCTTTAAAATCAAGTAAGGTTATGGAAAACAATAGAATAAACTTTTTGTAATCATTACTTTTACTTCAATATCTGATAGATTTTATTGAAAATAGCAGCAGGCCTACAACAAAATGGTAACAATCAGACATGTTAAATCTAAAGCACCTTAATGCTTCAATCAGTGTAGTTTTGTACGAGATTTAGAGCTTTATCAAAGACTATAGTGTCAAATGCAGCTTTAAGCTTCATTCAAAGTAAAAGCGAAACACAGTTGTAAGTTGTAATATTTGTTTATAGGTTTATTAAGTTATGGATTTGAGTTTTTTTAAACATAATAAAGGTTAATAATTAAATTTTCTTCAAAAATTTCTAATATAAATATTGTAACTTATACAATTATTTTTTCAGAATTGGACAATTTGTCAGAGCAAAAATGCTTTCATTTGTTATGATTGAACATAAGGGCTGTTCGACCAAATACTGATTTCTTAAGTCTTTGGAAGTTTAAACATTGGTATTGAATGATCTAAAAACTATTATAAACATGTCTGAAAACATAGCACTCATCTTCAATATTTTATGCATAAATATTCTCTTAAATTACAACATTTTTAATTTGATATTTGGAAGAACTGTTGTAAAAAACAACTTTTTTGATTTGATATTTGGAAGAAATATCAGTTTCAGATTGATATTTGAAAGAACTTTTGTAAATGACAACATTTTTAATTTGATATTTGGAAGAACTGTTGTAAAAAACAACATTTTTTATTTGATATTTGGAAGAACTTTCGTAAATAACAACATTTTTAATTTGATATTTGGAAGAACTTTCGTAAATAACAACATTTTTAATTTGATATTTGGAAGACCTTTCGTAAATGATAACATTTTTAATTTGATATTTGGAAGACCTTTCGTAAATGATAACATTTTTAATTTGATATTTGGAAGAACTTTCGTAAATAACAACATTTTTAATTTGATATTTGGAAGAACTGTCGTAAATGATAACATTTTTGTTTGATATTTGGAAGAAATGTCAGTTTTCATTTGATATTTGGAAGAACTGTCGTAAATGACAACATCTTTACTTTGATATTTGAAAAAACTTTCGTAAATGACAACATCTTTAATTTGATATTTGGAAGCACTGTCGTAAATGACAACATTTGGAAGAAATGTCATAAACAACAGCATTTTTAATTTGATATGTGGAAGAACTGTAGTAAATGACAGCATTTTTAATTTGATATTTGGAAGAACTTTCATAAACGACAGAATTTTTTATTTGATATGTGGAAGAACTGTAGTAAATGACAACATTTTCAATTTGATATTTAGAAGAAATGTCAGTTTTAGTATGAAATTTGGATGAAATGTCGTAAATGACAACATTTTTATTATGAAATTTGGAATAAATGTCATTTTTAATGTGATATTTGGAAGAAATTTTATAAATAACAACAATTTTAATTTGATATTTGGAAGAAAATTCATAAATTACAACATTTTAATTGGAGATTTGGAAGAAAAGTCATCAGTGGTTTACAGATTAAAACAAAAACAGCGTTTACTATAAATCATTATATGTAGCGTTGTCTTATAATTACAACTTCTAGGAAATATCTAAGAACACAGAAAACAAATGATATAGTACATCTCCCAAATGGTGACCAAGAAACAATTTTTGCATTAAGAACAAAACGTTTAAACGTTGGAAAACCCAAAATAGCACACCTAAAAATCACGTAGTGCATTGCAGGAGAAACAATTGAGATATTCCAGAGATCTCATTTGTAATTTCCTTCCCCGTGGGACAGTTTGTTCCATCAGAAAACAGCTACTGTGATGCCAATGAAGAGAACAAATGTGATTGGTGCATCTTTTTTCTCTCTCTGTTTCCAACACTCGGCTTCCTCGCTCTACCTTTAGCTCTCTCTCTCTCTCTCTTTCTCTCTCTCTCTCTCTCTCTCTCTCTCTCCGCTGGCTGACTGTAGGTACGCCCTCTGCTCAAGTGTGTGTGTGCGAGTGTGTGTGTGTGTCGGTGTGGTCAGACTCTGCTTGTGTGTTCACGCGTGTTGGAAGCAGGTGGATCACGGATGCGTCTTCCTTCAAGGTTGTGTTTTGCCAGTCCCGGACCGCATCAGCATTCTGGATATAATTGGATACGGACGCACATTGACACATCGGACAGGCGTTAAACATTCTGGTAAGAGGTGTTTTTATTACTCGAGAAGCTACACACACACACACACACACAGTTTGGCAGTAAAATGAAGCATTCTGAATATCCCTGAAATGCGCGTTTGCTGGAGAAATCCGTTAATATTTCAGACATCAAAAGCGACTATATTTAGCTTGCCAGCCGGTTTCTTTGCGTCTTGTGTTTTGTGCAGGACAGGCGGATCATTTAAAGAGCAGGAAGGGAGGGGTTTTGGGTGCACAAACTGGCAACAGAGAAAGAGAGAGAGAGAAAGACAGGTAGAGAAGCCTCTAAAGGACTGTAATGAACATCAATATTTATTAGATTCGGCCACTTCAGCTTTAATTTCTCTCAGTGCGCTCGGGAAACTAATAAAGGAGAGATGTGATTAGGCGTCATGGTAGAAGAGCAGCTTCCACTTTCTCTTTCCCTCAGTTATGAAGCTGAAATAAAGGTCCAGGGGGGATTTTAGAAACATTTGTGTGTGACTGAGATGATGTTTAGGTTGCCTGCGTTGGTGTTTTATTTGTCGTTAATGACACGGGTAAGCTTGAAACATGGCGTACAGTGTTTTAGATGAGGATCTACTGACCACACGTCATGGGGAATATCATCTTCCCGATGAACAGCGATTGATTTCTGTGCCCGATGTCATGTGGTTGCTATCAATGAATTTGTATTGAATATAATTGTTTGGCAATATGTTAATGTTCTTTAATCAAGATTGATTTACTTTAGATATTATTTTATATTTATATTTAAAAAGAAATTTTGATCGGCACGGTGGTTAGCACTGTTGCCTCACAGCAAGAAGGTAGCTGGTTCTGGTCCCGGCTGGGTCAGTTGGCATTTCTGTGTGAAATTTGCATGTTCTCCCCATGTTGGCGTGGGTTTCCTTCGGGTGCTCCGGTTTCCCCCACAGTCCAAAGACATGTGCTATAGGTGAATTGAATAAACTAAATTGGCCGTAGTGAATGAGTGTGTTTGAATGTGTGCATGGGCATTTTTTCCAGTACTGGGTTGCAGCTGGAAGGGCATTCGCTGTGTAAAACATATGCTGAAATAGTTGGCGGTTCATTCCGCTGTGACAACCTAAGACTAAGCCGTAGGAAAATGAACAAATAAATAAATTTTAGATGTCAATTGTATTTTCATTTATTAGTTTTCTTTTTGGCTTAGTCCCTTTATTAATCAGGGGTCACCACAGCGGAATGAACCGCCAACTTATACAGCATATGTTTTACGCCGCGAATGCCATTCCAGCTGCAACCAATCACTGGGAAACACCTTTACACACTTATTCACACACATACACTACGGACAATTTAGCCTACCCAATTCATCGATAGCGTATGTCTTTGGACTTGTGGGGGAACAATTATATTTATATATATATATATATATATATATATATATATATATATAAATTTACATTTGTTGTATATTATTTTTTATCGTTTTAATAAATTTTTTCATTTTATTTTATTTATGTATTTATTTTTTTAAATAGTTCGAAAACAGTTCAAAACAAGAACAAATAAATTAGCAAAAAAGTTGGAATTTTGAGATATAAACAATATTAATTTATATATAAATATATGAGATATAAACTTGCAATTCTGCAGGAAAATATATATATGTATATACACTTGAAGAAAAAAAGTAAAGATTTTTAAATAAAAAATAATTAAAGAGTACAAATATAAACTCAAAATTGCTAAATAAACATTTTTAGTTTTGAGAAACTCAATTTAAAGAACGAAAATTTTAAATTTAAGAAATAAAATTTATGATTTGAATTCTGTAAAAAGTTTTTTAAAAAAATATAAACATCTATTTAAAAAACTGTGTTGTGGTTTAAAGAAAATAAAGAAAATAATTGAGAAACAAAATCGCAATTTTGAGAAACTATAGGTATGACAGACAGAATTTAGAAATTAACTTAACATTCGTAAAAAGTCAAAATTTTGAAATAAAAAAATGAGATAAAATAATAAATGATTTAAAAATGCTGACTTTATAATTTTAAATACAACAGGGAAAATAGGTATAAAGCTTATTGTTTTTTCCTGCACTGTAAAACCCAACAGTCAGCCTTATCAAATGAAATGAGTGTACAGTAGTTAACATTTACTCATGGAGTAAGTTCACAGTACTCATATAGATAGGTTTTAACTCAAATGGTTTGTAGTAATCTATTTCCTTAAACAGTTTGAGTTGCCTTAACTTATTGGCTTTTACAGTACTCAGTTGGTTTGAGTTCTCTTCATTTATCACGTTTTACTTTGCTCAAATTGCTTCGTTTACTCAAATAGATTAAGTTGACAGCACTCATTAGGATTAGTTTTTGAACTTACATGGTTTGTTGCAATCGGTTTCCTCAAACGGTTTGTTACCTTAACTTACTGGGTTTCAAAGTGTGGGATTAGTATTTCTAAAGGAGCTGTTAACATGGAATTGAACCAGATTTTGATAAAAACCCAAACAATACAAACATAAAAATAAAACAAGACAAAAGTCTGAAAATTGAATTGTGAGAAATAACAATGGAATGACACGAGGAGTAAATGCTGAACTACTGAAATGTATTTATTAAATACTTTATAAAAGCTTTTTTCGTGATGACAGCTTAACCCTTTGACTGCCCCTCTACCAAACAATGTTTTTACTGTTTTTAAATAATGACTGTTAAAGTCATTTAAAGAATGACTGTTTTAAATAATGGCTTACACACACAGCATTGTCGGTTTACAAAAAAAATTTAACAAACATTGTGTTACATTACTACACTTTGGTTCACTTTGGATTTTTTTATTGAAAAAAAAAAACAAGAAAACATGTTAAATGAGAATCTGAAATATTTAGTTAATTTAGTATAAATTGGTCTCACACTTTATATTTTCAGATTTTTCATAGTATATGTATTAAGTCTGGTACTTTGTTTTGAAAAAATGCATTGAGTGTGTTAACTAGCGACAATAAGAGTTAAGGAATGCAATCCAAACTTTTTTCTTGGTTCAAGACACCCCTCACATGGAGAATAAAGTCACATGCATTACTCAGTTGTAACTTGATGGTTCTGTGAGTCTCGTTTGTCAAATCTGAGCTTTAATTTGTATTTTATTTTCAGGTCAGGTGAATGGCTGGGCCATTCTACAGCTTGTTTTCTTTTTCTGAAAGCATTTGAGAGTTTCCTTGGCTGTGTTTTGGCTCATTGTCCTGCTTAAATGTCCACCCTGGTTTCATCTGCATCATCCTGATAATGTAGATGTTGGATTCAAGCAGCTAATATTTATTTACACTTACAAGGGGCTGCTGTCTGGGCTTTCCATGCCCTTCTACACCTTCCTTTCTTCATGGGTTCAATACCTTTTCCCTGCGTCATTTCATATTATTTCACATAACCTAATTTGTAAACTAATTCGATTTGTTTTCTTTGCATATATGGATTTCTTTGGTTTACTATAAACATCCAGGGGAAATTACAAGTCAATGGCACCTTTATAAATCTGTTTTCTGAGAAAAATGGTGACGTTATCTGGTGAAGATATTAAGTGTAATCATTTGGATTAGAGATAAAAACTAAAAACCTGCAATTCATTTGAAAAATGAAGAGTTTTGAGATATAAACAACATAATTTATGACTAAAAACTTTTTATGTGTGTGTTTGCCATTCATTTATGTGACAATAATGTTTTTGTGGCATGAACACCAACAAAAACAAATTGATATCACCAACTAATGACACAAGATGCAAAATATAGCATTTTTATCCATTATTATTGTTCAGTTCAAATGTAAATGTTGTCATCTGTACACTAAACGTTCAAATTTCTGCTACTACGATGCAAAATTGTGACAAATAAAGGACAAATTCTAATAAAACAGTGACATTCTACGAAGTCTCTGTTGACAGCTGACATCTTGTAAGAATTTCATAGTTTTTTGATACCCAAACACACAAAAAACAATACACTGAAGAAGATGATGATTTATTAAAGTACAAGACATTCCCTGTCTTCTCCTCCTCTTGTCTAATCATGTCTGCCACTGTGAAGCGAATTCATTTAGGAAATATTAGTTGAGTGAAATCTAGATACGTCCGGATTCCCAGCGTTCTGTAGTAGTGATTGATCAGTCTGGATGCGAGACAGCTTTCACTTCTCTGACACACACACCGATACTCTGGCATCTCATTTTTCCGCTTTTCTTGTGAGCTCAGTAGAGTTTATGGTCCTGGAGTTTGATGACTTCAGGGAAACTTCACCTAGTTAGTGCTAATGGTGCCAAACCAATCATTATCCACTTCTTAGAGCATCTGTGCATCGATTGCTTTGGCTATTTTTGTTCTTGTTTACTGTGTTGATCAACCTAACTTGAGTTTAAGCAGCAAATAATTATTTCAGATATAAAATTTGAAAACAAAACCAGCTTTATTATGTTTTTAAAAGGCCATTTTCAGTGTTATGTTTTATTAAATGTAGTATTTTATTCATTCATTCATTCTTCTCAGCTTAGCCCTTTTATTAATCAGGGGTCACCACAGAGGAATGAACCGCCAACTTATCCAGCATATGTTTTATGCAGCGGATGCCCTTACAGTTACAACCCAGCACCGGGAAACACCCATACACTCTTGCTTTCACACACATACACTACAGCCAATTTAGCTCGTTCAATTCACCTGTACTGCATGTGTTTGGACTGTGGGGGAAACCAGAGCACCCGAAGGAAACCCACGCCAACTTGGGGAGAACATGCAAACTCCAAATGTCAACTGATAGTCTACAGAAAAAACCATCATTATACAATAACTTGCCTAATTACCCTTAACCTAATTAACCTAGTTAAGCCTTTAAATGTAACTTTAAGCTGTCTAGAAGGGTCCTAAAAATATCTAGTAAAATATTGTTAGCTGTCATCATAGCAAACATAAACAAATCCGTTTTATATATATATATATATATATATATATATATATATATATATATATATATATATATATATATATATATATACATTGTAGTTATTTTAATTCAATGTTTATAATTTAATTAATTATACGTAAATCATCGTCATCATCTTGTTTCAAGCGTTATAACCACCATGTATTGAGTTCGTTTACTGGGTGGATCAACCTAACATGACTTTAAGTGGCAAATTATTATTTCAGAAGTATAATTTCAGCACAAAACCTGCCTTATGTTTTTAAAAGATCATTTTCAATGTTAAATTTTATTAATAGTAGTATTTTAAACATAATTTAAATAATATTATATATTGTTTTTATTTAGGGTTAGGGTTAGGTGACTTGATTCTTTACATTTATAACATTTACTTCAATATTTAAAGGAATAAAAAGTTAAAATAATTAAAATATTTATATGTTAATAATTGTATTATTTTAAATATTATTAAATGTATTGCTTTTAGTTTAGGGTTAGGTGACTCTTTGTTGATTTTTATTTTAAATTTTTTAGTTTAATTAGTTCATTTTTAATTGCGTAAATCATCATCATCGTCTTGTTTCGAGTGTTATATCCACCATATGTCAAGTTGCTTGTGCAGCTGAGCACGTTTTTCAAAATTCAAAATGCTGGATCATGTACTTGGATTATAGTGGTGGAGGGATATTTCCCACTAGTTCGGGAAATGTTGCGTGCAAATTGCATTCGGCAGTAATTTTGTGATTTGCATAATTCCTCTTGACTATTTCTGCCCGTTTCTTTGGTTGAAAGCCTTCGCTGTTGGAGCTGTGGCATGGTGGCAGGTCCATAGCCAGCGTACAGTACATCTCTCTCAGTAACGCATATTGATCATTTCATATTGAGGATGAGATTAGCGATCGATTTTCACTTTTAACACACTGAGTCTTGGTGCAAAAAAAAAGGCCAAAAAGAGTTTGAAGTCATCTTGTGCCATTTCACTCAGAAATTGGACTCATTTCAGTCGATATGCACTCAGAAATTGGCTGGAAGTAATTATAAAGAATAGACAAGTAACACCCTGGAAAACTGTTTCCTCAATGTGATGTAAAAGTATATTAAAACAAAAAAAAAAGTAATTGCGACTGCTTATCTCACAGTTCTGAGGAAAACATCTTGATCCAGAATTGTGAACTCAGATATGTGAGCCATAAACATGCCATTCTGAGAAAATGTCATCTTAAAATTGCAAGTCTGTGTTGTGCAGTTCTGAATTTAACTTGTGCAATTCCAGGTTTCCATCTTGCAATTGTGAGTTTACATAGAATTCTTAGTTTACATGTTTTAATCCTGGCCTGATCTTGTGATTCTGAGTTTGAATCTCACATATTAAGAGTTTATATTTCATAATACGTTTTTATAATTCTGAGTTTGCAATCTTACAATTCCGAGTTTACAGTTTTGCTATTCCAAGGTTATGATCTTGCCATTCTGAGTTTACAATCTTGCAATTTTAAGTTTACAATCCTGCAATTCCGTGTTTATGATCTTGAAATTCCGAGTTTACAAGTTTACAATCCTGTAATTCCTTATTTATGATCTTACTGTTCTGAATTTATAGTTTTGCAACTCAGAGTTTACAATCTTCCAGTTGCAAGTTTAAAATCTTCTAATTTCGCGTTTAAGAGTTTGCAATTCCAAGTTTATGATCTTGCAATTCAGAGTTTACAATCTTGAAATGTAGGGCATATGATCTTGCAATTCAGAACCTACAATCTTGCAATTCCGAATCTATAATCTTGCAATTTCGAGTTTACAGACTTGCAATTCTGCGTTTATGATCTTCCCATTCAAAATTTACAATCTTGAAATTCCGAATTTACAGTCCTGTAATTACGAGTTTACAGTCTTGTAATTCCATGTTTGATCTTGCAATTCTGAGTTTGATCTTGCAATTAAAATTTATGACCTTGCTATTCTGAGTTGATGAGCTTGCAATTTCAAGTTTATATTCTTGCAATTCCGAGTTTGATCTTGCAGTTCCAAGTTGATTGCACTTTTGAGTTTATAAACTTGTAATTCTGAGTTTACAGTCTTGTAATTCCATGTTTAATCTTGCAATTTCGAGTTTACGATCTTGGAATTCAAGGTTTGATCTTGCAATTCCTAATTTACGACCTTGAAATTCCGAGTTTGATCTTGCAATTTCGAGTACAGTCTGGCAATTCCATGTTTGATCTTGCAATTCCAGGTTTATGACTTTGCAATTCCGAGTTTGCAATCTTGTAATTCCGAATTTGCCATCTGGCAATTCCAAGTTTGATCTTGCAATTCAAATTTATGACCTTGCTATTTCCGAGTTTATGATCTTGCAATTTCAAGTTTATATTCTTGCAATTCCGAGTTTGATCTTGCAATTCTGAGTTTACAGTCTTGTAATTCCGAGTTTACAGTCTTGCAATTCCAAGTTTGATCTTGCAATTCTGAATTTACGACCTTGCAATTCCGAGTTTGATCTTGCATTTTCGAGTTTACAGTCTTGCAATTCCATGTTTGATCTTTCAATTCCGAGTTTACAATCTTGCAATTACAAGTTAGATGTTGTGATTCTGAGTTTATTATCTTGCAATTCCAAGTTTGATCTTGCAATTTCGAGTTTATAATCTTGCAATTCCGAGTTCATGATCTTGCAATTCCAAGTTTATAATCTTATAACTCTTGAGTTTACAGTCTTGCAATTCTGAGTTTGATCTTGCAATCCTAAGTTTGATCTTGCATTTCCAAGTTTATGATCGTGCAATTCTGACTATGATCGTGCAATTTCGAGTTCATGATCTTGCAATTCTGAGTTTATATGCTTGAAATTCTAAGTTTACAGTACCTCAGAATTCAAGATTTCCAGATTTATGTTGTGCAATTATGAGTTTATATCCTTAAATTTCAATTTTATACCTAACAGTCTTGTTTATTACATTTCTGAATTTATATCTCGGAATTCCAAGCTCATCTTGGCAAAATAATCTTTAAAGGTCCCATGAAATTAAATACATTTTTTAATATATTAATATCAATCTGTTAGTCTTAAGTATATCTATAAGCTAGTGTGTGGATTTTTATTTCTTTTTTTTTTACATCACCTCATTTTGTACTTCAGTTTTTCATCAAATATTGTGACCAATCACATGCCCTGTCCCCTTCATGACGCTTCTCATTTGCTTTTAATTTGATGCACTTAAATTGATGAGCTCAACCATTCCCAGGGGCAGAGCTGTGAAAAAAAGAAACTCTATTCACAGTTTTTTTTTAAAGTGGAGGAGCTACAATATGTCCCTCCCTTTCTTCATGTTTCGACTGAACATCGAATAAAAAAAATGCACATTTCATATTTACAACTTAACAAACCTATGTTTTTTTAGTCTACTCTTCAATCCAAAAAATGATCCTGAATTGCATCTGTGATTTTGGTAGTCATAAAAATTAGTGGTCCTACTTAGGTTTGCTCTGGTTGTGATACAGACGTGGTTTGGACCTGCTCATTCGTAAGGTCTTGCTCTTGATGAACTGAAGAAGCTCCAGGTGGACATCGGCTCTCACAGAAACCTTGCCTTGCAGCCTCTGGCAGCCTCACAGAGGAAGACTAATCTTTCTTTTGGCAAAGAAAAGCCACTTCCCCGGGGGAACATGAAGTGGATCTTTTTTTTTTCTCCAGCATCTCATTGTTGTAGATGGTTAAAGCACATTCCCAGCCAACAATGTCTTACGTGTGACCTCCTGCCTTTAGCAGCCTTCCGTCCAGAATCTATCACAGGTCTGTAATGTGTGTTCAGGTACTGCGGTAGACCTGAAATGTGCCTGTGATGTGTGGAGTTTAGATCCTACAATTAACAGTTGGATTTCGCATTTCTTGCTATTCTGATTTTACATCTCACATTTCTGAGTTTTATATCTTTCGTTTTCAATTTTACTTCTTGAAAATTTGTCTTACAATTCTGAGTTTGTCACGCAATTCTAAATTTATTTCTTCTTGCAAGTTTATTGTTTGAAAATCCTATTTTCTTGCAATTCTGAGTTTACATCTTACGTTTCTGAGTTTTATATCTTGCGTTTCCAAATTTACTTTTTGAAATTCAGAGTCTGTGTTTTACATTTTAGAGCAGGGGTCACCAATCTCATTCCTGAAGGGCCGGTGTCCCTCCAGGGTTTAACTCCAACTTGCCTCAAAACACCTGCCTGGGTGTTTTAAGTATACCTAGTGAGACCTTGATTAGTTTGTTCAGGTGTGTTTGATTAGAGTTGGAGCTAAAATCTGCATGACACCGGCCCTCCAGGAACAAGTTTGGTGACCCCTGTTTTAGAGTTTGCATGCTGACTTAAAACATTCCCATTCTGAGTTTGTTTTTTGAAATTCCAAGTTTACATCTCACAGTTTTGAGTTTATATCTTGCATTTCCAAGTATACTTACGTGAAATTCAGAGTCTGCATCTCACATTTAGATTTTTACATATTTAGATGACTTCAAATTTAGCAATTCTGTGTTTACATCTCATAAATCTGAGTTTATTTCTTGCAATTGAGTTTATATTTCACAGTTCGGAGTATACATGTTGTAATTCTGGCTTTGCATTTCACAATTACAAGTTTATATCTTTTATTTCTGAGTCTGCATCCTACATTTCTTAGTTTTTACATCTTTCTGAGTTTTTTATGCAATTCTCTGAGTTTATTTCTTGCAATTGAGTTTACATCTCGCGATTATTTGTCTGCATCTCACATTTCTGAGTTTAGATGTTGTGATTCTGACTTTGCATTTTGCAATTCGAAGCTTGCTTCTTGCAATTTGTTTTCATTTCACACTCTGGAGTTTACGTCTCGCTCTTCTGAGTTTATATATTGCAATTCTGAGAATCTGTGTGTTGTAATTCTGACTTTCCATTTTGCAATTACAAGTTAACATCTCTTAGTTTTGTATTGTATTCTGAGTTTCAGCTGCTGCCATTAGTCATTTTAGAGTTCATAAACAGTATGCAGGACAAAAAAGAATTAGAATTTTTTTATTATGGCAGCCATTAGGTAATTAAATGAGGCCAGCAGCGAGGGAGATGCATATAAAATTGATTTAGTGTATGTTTTATGGTAATAATTTGGTAATGTGTACATGGAACTTTGCCTGTGTTATGGCACTTTGCTGCAATTTTAGTCTTTAGAATTAGAGTCTAATTCTGATTCTATTTGATGTCTATATGACGTTGGTTTCAGATGTTGGCTCGACGTTGACTTGAGGTCACTTTCCAACCCAACCTAAAATCAACCAAATATCAACGTCATTTGACGTTGTTATTGGACATCAAAATAGTTTGTCCTTAAACGTTGGCTAGACATCGAGGTCACACTTTATTTAGATGGTCCAATTGTTGAATTTAAGTTACATTGCATCCACATGCCAACTATTTCTCATTAGATTTTAAGTAGACTGTTAGGTTGGGTTTAGGGTTGGTGTTAGGGTTAGTGTAAGTTGACATGTACTTGCAAAGTTTTTTATATTCGGTTAAATACATGTTGAAAAAGCAGTATCAACAGATATTAAGCAGACTAGTCTACTAATACTCAATTGGACCATCAAAATAAAGTGTTACCGATATCGAATTTTGGTAACCTAATGTCACGACCTAATATTAACATCTGATAACGTTGTGTGCCTGCTGGGTAGATGTTGTAATTTTAACTTTTTGCATTTTACATTTTGCAATTGGGAGACTTTCTTGCAGCTTGTTTACATTTCAAATTTTGACTTTATATATCGCAATTTTGAGTTCATCTCTTGCAATTTTGAGTTTACATTTGACAGTTCTTAGGTTTTTCATGCAGTTCTTTGTTTATTTCTTGCAATTGTGAGTAAATCTTTCCATTTTGGAGTTGCATTTCATAGTTACAGATTTACATCTAACAAATTGGAGTTTATTACTTGCATCTCATAATTCCAAGTCTACCTCTTGCAGTTGTAAGTTTGCATCTTGCAATTCTAAATTTATTTCTGACAAACCTTTATAAACCTTTATTTCCTGCGATTATGAGTTTTTCTTACAATTCTGAGTAGGGTTGGGTGAAGTCAATCAGTTTGACATCGTACAATGTCTAATGTGAAACATCGCAATGGACGATGGCATCATCGGCGTAGGCGGCGGTGAATTAATTATTTATGAATCTTTCTTTGTTTTACCCATAACCAACTAATAAATAAATAAAGATAAGTTACACACAAATTACCACCTGTCACTCACTTTTTTCAATCACTCTGGCATGAGTAGGCAGAGTGATCTGTGTCGTTATAATGGCGTCAACAAACTTGGTTAGTAAAAAAGGTGCACAACCAACAGAAACCAACCAACAGTATCTGAGGTTTTTGCTAAAATTACTATGTACAAGCGTGAAAGTGAAAGATTGAAGGAGTGAACCTGATGCTGTGATACGTTACCTGATAGGTTCAAAAGACCAAAGAGTCATTAGATAGAGACCATATTAATTAAATATCACGTTTAACAACTAAAGTGAGACGCGATCCAGCAGTACATCCTTGGTAAACTGTCCATGGAGCTCAGACTTGCGTTTTCAGCGGAAAAAGTGTGGAGGGAGGGCTTTTCAGAAATGCTAGATGAAACGCCAGTGTGGATGTGGATCATTTTCAGTCTAAAATGTTATTTTAAAATTAAGATGTGTTAGTTTAAACGGGGCCTAAGTGTGTGTTTTTTCGCTAGCGGATTGCTGCTGCGACGGTGGTGGGCCGGAGTATCGCGATGCCGGCTTAGCATCGTGATTGCTATCGGCGTTAGACAATGGCATCGTCTATCGACCCAACCCTGTTTCTGAGTTTACATCTTGTAATTTGGAGTTTACTTTTATGCAATTTGTTTACACTTCACATTTTGTTGTTTATGTCTTGCACTTCCGAGTTTATATATTACAATTCTGAGTGTATTTCTTAAAAACACGAGTTTTTTTTTTACTTGTAATTGAGTATATCTTGCAATTCTGTGTTTACATCTCTAAATTCTAAGCTTACATCTCCTAATTCCCAGTTTATGTCTTGCAATTCTGAGTCGGTGCTGCAGTTTTTCTTTTTTGCGTCTGAGTTAATTCCGCATTTGCATGTTGTAATTCGGACTTTACATTTAACAAATTCACATTTCTCAATTCCGTATTTCCGCAGTTCTATTTAATTCCTTGATTCGTCTTGCATTTTCATTTCCACCACTCGCGTCTCTCCGCTCTGAACCTGTTCCATCACAGGCCCGTAACAGGAGCGTTCAGGTACAGGATCTTGAAATGTGCCTGTGATGTGTGACGCATGTCAAGCTCCGCACCGTCACTTCAATCCGACGTGGAGATCAGGATGGATTATCACGTCCTGAAAGAGCAAAAGAGACAGACGGGGGCCGATGAAGAGAGAGAGAGAGAGCATGACCTTATATTCCCAGATCTGTCCGTGTCATGTTGGATGTTCTCAGCTCTCCTCAAGCGCAGATCTGATTGTTCTGGATGCTGTTGCTTTGGGTTGATAACCGTCAAAAGCCTCCTGACAGATAGAATCCATCGCTCGCGCATCTGTTCTTTTAACGCGTTTAATGAAAAAGGAAAAGTCAGTTCGGCCGGCTTTTATCAAAGACAAATTGCTCTCATCTGAGCGTTTTCCTGATCGGAATTCAGCAGGCCGACTCTGACATTTAATTTGCAGCTAAATTGGGGTGAGAACGGTGTGTGTGAGTGTGTGTGTGTGAGCAGCCGATTCTCTGATCCGAACAGAGGACCGCTGTTATTCATGTCAGAGCGAGGACAATGACAGCAGTCACAATAAAAGCTTTTAAAGGAGACCGAGGACAGTGTGTGGAGATGGGGAGAAGGGCTTTATTGAGTTCAACAAGCATGAGTCATTAAATGAGGCTCGCCGAAAAAAAAGCGTTTCCTTAATCAGTGTTTTGATCTGACTTTCTAGCAAAATGTCTATTAGAGTCTTCAGACAGGAGAATGACAAATATTGCTTTAAATATTGTTTGTAGGACTACTTTCTACCAATCTGACTGTCTGTTTGTTAGTTTGTCCGTATGTCTGTCTGTCTGTCTCTCTATATGTCTACCTGTCCATCTATCTACCTTTCTGACTCTCTAAATGTCTGTCTGTCTATCCATCTAGCAGTCTTTCTCTCTGTCTCTCCATACGTGTGTCTGTCTATCTTTCTGTGTGTCTGTCTGTCTGTCTGTCTGTCTGTCTGTCTGTCTGTCTGTCTGTCTGTCTGTCTGTCTGTCTGTCTGTCTGGCTGTCTGTCTGGCTGTCTGGCTGTCTCTATAAATGTCTATCTATCTGTCTGTATGTGTCTATCTACCTGTTTGTCTCTCTATATGTAAATCTTTCTGTCTATCTGACTATGTCTGTCTCTATATGACTGCCTGTCTGCCTTTATATTTCTGTCTGTCTGTCTGTCTGTCTGTCTGTCTGTCTATCTACCTGTCTGTCTCTCTATTTGCATATATGTCTGTCTACCTGTCTGTCAATCTGACTGTATGGCTGTGTGTCTCTCTATGTGGCTGTCTGACTGCCTCTATAAATGTATATATGTATGTGTATCTATCAACCTGTCTGTCTCTCTATATGTCTGTCTGTTTTTCCATCTACCTCTCTTTCTGTCTGTTTCTCCATATGTCTGTCTGTTTGTCTATCTAACTTTTATGTCTCTCTATATGTCTGTCTGTCTATCTCATTGTCTGTCTCTATATACATCTGTCTGTCTATCTACCTGTCTGTCTCTGTCTTTCTATTTGTCTATCTGTCTGTCTGTCTAACTACCTGTCTGTCTCTCTATAAGTCTATCTGTCTGTATTTTCATCTACCTCTCTTTCTCTCTGTCTCTCCTTATGTCTATCTGTCTGTCTCTAACTGTCTGTCTAATTCTATATAGTCTGTCTGTCTGTGTCTGTCTACCTACCTGTCTGTCTTTTTGTCTTTCTATATGTCCATCTGTCTGTCTGTCTATGTACCTGTCTGTCTGTCTTTCTATATGTCTGTCTAGCTATCTGTCTGTCTGTCTCTCTGTCTATCTATCTACCTGTCTGTCTCTCTATATGTATATCTGTCTGTCTACTTGTCAATCTGACTGTATGGCTGTCTGTCTCTCTATATGTCTGCCTGACTGCCTCTATATATGTCTATCTGTCTGTCTGTCTATCGACCTGTCTGTATCTCTATTTGTCTATCTGTCTGTTTTTCCATCTACCTCTTTCTCTCTGTCTCTGCATATGCCTGTCTGTCTATGTCTGTCTGTGTGTTTGTCTATCTCTCTGTCTGTCTTTATATACGTCTGTCTGTCTGTCTGTCTAACTACCTGTCTGTCTCTCCATATGTCTCTGTATATTTATCTACCTGTCTGTCTCTCTATAAGTCTATCTGTCTGTCCTTTCATCTACCTCTCTTTCTCTCTGTATCTCCATATGTCTATCTGTCTGTCTCTTACTGTCTGTCTGATTCTATATAATCTGTCTGTCTGCCTGTCTGCCTGTGTCTGTCTACCTACCTGTCTGTCTTTTTGTCTTTCTATATGTCTATCTATCTGTCTGTCTGTCTGTCTGTCTATCTACCTGTCTGTCTTTCTTTCTATATGGCTGTCTGTCTAGCTATCTGTCTCTCTGTCTATCTAACTGCCTGTGTCGCTATATGTATATCTGTCTGTCTACTTGTCTGTCAGTCTGATTCAATGGCTGTCTGTCTCTCTATTTGTCTATCTGTCTGTCTGTTTTTCCATCTACCTGTCTGTCTCTCTATATGTATATATGTCTGTCTATCTTACTGTCTGTCTCTATGTCTGTCTGTCTGTTTGTATATATGTCTGTCTGTCTCCATATGTCTTTCTGTTTGTCTGCAGTTGCAAAATGATTAGCCCTCTTATGAAATGTTTAGTTCTTTTTCAAATATTCACATTTTCACAGTATTTCCTGTATACTGTGTGTATGTGTATGTGTATATATGTATATATATATATATATGTATATGTATATATATACATATATATGTATATGTATATATGTATATATGTACATGTATATATGTATATAGCACATGTGTGTATGTGTATATATATATATATATATGTATATATCCCTCTTAAGATTTTTTTTTGATTAATTACAGAACAAGCTACTGTTGTCTAATGACTTGCCTAAGTAACCAAACTCGCCTAGTTAACTAAATTGCACCTTAAGCTGAATACTTGAATCTTGCAAAATAACCAATCATTATAGCAAATACAAAAACTTATTAGAAATTAGCTACTAAAACCGTTTACACATTAAAAACATGTTGAGAAAATCATTAAATAGCACTTGGATAATATTTTAAAAAGAAATACAGTTTCACAGGAGGACTAATAATTTAGCCTTTAGTAACTGTATAGATTCAATAAAACTACCTGTAAACATTTAAGAATTCTCTAAAGCAAGTTCAATGTGGTTTTGCTCATGGATTTCATGGTTAAAATTAGCTGAAAACAAGACAAAAAATAATAATTAAATACTCATTATGAAAAATATTTTTGCCATCATGACGCAAACATGCACATGCACTGTCTAAATAATTGAAAAAAAGTTATTTGATTATACGTAATTGCCTTGCATTATTTCACAATTACTTTTCACATGCAGTGCACCGTATTAAGACTAATGCACTCATGAAATCATCAAAACAAGACCATCTGCAAACACAATCTTGTCATCTCTGTCTTTCAATTTAAGAACTATATTATTTTTAATTACCTCTGTGATAAAAAAAAAAAATAAAAATTCCCCCGCTTCATTTTTCTCCGTCTGAATTAAAAGGGGATTTGGGTCTAATGTAAGAGAGGAACAGAAAGACAAATTCGACATAATCAGTCATTTAGTGACTAAAAGAAACAAATGAGTAAACAAATAAATGAATGACTGATTAACAAAGCAAAGGAGACCAAAATCGACCCCATTTACTCTCTTAATATGGGTTTTGTCTTTGGAAACTTTGATTAAAATGTAGCAAATTGCTTCGCCTCTGAATTGGCTTATTCAGTCAAGTTCGGCCTTATTTCTTGTAACTTATTTACATTGCACTATAAAACTAGACAATGTTTTGAATTTGATATTTATTCATCATCTGAAAGTTGAATAAATTAGCTTTTCATTTTTGAATGAGACGCATCTGCTTGAAAATCTGGAATCAAAAGGTAAAACAATTTTAAATATTGAGAAAATCACCTCTAAAGTTGTTCAAATGAAGTTTTTAACAGTGCATTGTACTAAACAAAAAATGTGTTCATCTAATAGGACCATTCTAATGAATTTTGGCATAATAGAAGCACAATTTTGGCTCAGCGTATTGTTGTCAATTTCTTCAAATATATCCGTGCAACTTTAGACTGGTTTTGTGTTCCAGAGTCACATACAGTACAGTATGAGCTCAGTTTTTGAGTGCATAGGTAATATTTGTACATTATTTTGCCAGCGTTCATGTAAATTACTGTTCTCAGGCTATTAATCATGATCAATCACATCCAAAATAAAAGTATATAAGTTGTTTTTACATAATAAATATGAGTATACACACTTGCATATATATGGGAAAATGTTGGTTTATGTTTATATATATATATATATATATATATATATAAAGAGAGAGAGAGAGAGAGAGAGAGAGAGAGAGAGAGAGTGTGCGTGTACTTGTTACTTATGTGTGTGTGTATCATATCCAAAATAATAGTATAAAAGTTGTATTTATATAATATATCAGTGCACAAAATGTATGCATATATAAGTACACACACTTCCATATAAATGTGAAATTGTTGGTTTATGTTTATATATAAATAATTGTATATAATGCAAATAATTTTTAAATAAGTAATAGTGGTGGGCAACAATTAATCATGATTAATCACATCCAAAATAAAAGGGTAAAAGTTGTATTCATATAATATATGAGTGCACTATATTTATGCACATATATAAGTTCACACACTTGCGCAAAATGTTGGTTTGTTTACATATACAGAATTGTATATAATGCAAATTATTTATATAAAAGTAATGGTGCTGGCAAAGATTAATCGCAATCTAATAAAGTCCAAAATAAAGGTTTTAACTATATAATATATGATATAATATTAATTATAACAAAAACCAATTAATCATTAATCAATTCATCCAAAATGAAAATTTGTTTTGATATAAAAATCTGTATGTATTTTATATTTTATTTTAAAGTTAATCGCGATTAATCTTTGCCCAGCACTAGTAAATAACTAAATAAATATATATAATGTACACAGTGCGCTCACATATATCATGTAAATAAAACTTTTGTTTCAAATGTGAATCTATTTGACGGTAATTTACGTTTGACGGTATGATGTTTGATGGTTATTTAAATATTTTAGAATTTGCTGTTAATTTACTCGCCGTAACCCAAAACAAGATGTAGACTTTGTTTCTTTTGACATTTTTTTAAAACAGAAACTGTCAAAGTCTAAAAGTCAAAGACCACTGAGTCAAAAAAAAACATACAGACAAAAAAAAATCATATTCGTGGCTCCTGATATAACATCATTTATTAGTACAAAGGTTATCAAAAAGCTATTTCTTGCACAGGCCAATCAATTCACATAATAACACCTCAAAGTATCTCCAGGAGCCATGCCTATTAATTTAGTTTTTCCTATATATAATTTTGTCCTATATACTGTATGATAGCCTTTGACTTGCATTTTATGAATCACAAAAGACTACAAATACAGCAAAAAAAACTTTAATTTTCACTGAAGAAAGAACTCGAAGACTGATGTGCTATAATGCTATATAGCATGCTATAATGTTAAAAGTCCACGTGAGCCGGAAGCTGCTGAGACTTTTATTTCTGTATATTGATGTACTTCCAACTAAACTGGAACATTGAGTAGGAGGCGGGACTTTCTTTTTGCTCATCATTCACTTGTAGCAAACTAACAGTAAGAGGGGCGTGGTTATGAATATTGAATATAGTCAAACTTATATCATCAAAAAAAGACTGCCACCCCAAATGCAGAAACAAATAGTCTGAATTTATTTGAAGATTGCCAGAAGATTACCAGATTTTAGGCATGGTGGCTTAATGGTTAGCACTGTCATCTCATAGCAAGAAGGTCACTGGATTAAGTCTCGGCTGGGTCAGCTGGCATTTCCATGTGGAGTTTGCATGTTCTCCCCATGTTGGCCTGGGTTTTCTCTGGGTTCTTCGGTTTCCCGCACAGTCCAAAAACATGTGCTATAGGTGAATTGAATAAACTAAATTGGCTGTATTGTATGTATGTGTGTGAATGTAAGAGTGAAAGGGTGTTTCCCAGTACTAGGTTGCAGCTGGAAGGACATTCGCTGCGTAAAACATATGCTGGAATAGTTGGTGGTTCATTCCGCTGTGGTGACCCCTGATATATAAGGGGCTAAGCTAAAGGAAAATTAATGAATTTTGATTTCACACAAACTTTAAAAAGTGTGTAAAATGGCACACATGAGGTGTTCCGGGTCAAAAATGGCCGCTCTATGAAAATGAATAGGTAAGATTGAAAAAGTTTAGTATTCAGGAGCTTGTATGTGTACTCGTAAGTGTTTTTCTATTCTGGCCCATTCAGTAAGCCATCACATTCAGCTCTTCTTTTGTTTTTCAGGTATATATTTTTTCCCCATATTGTGTTTTGATGGCGTTTTGCATGAAGCTCTACAAAAGCGAGCGTATCTTGGGGTTGAGCGCTCCCTTCAAATCTCCGCCGTCAGAGCTGATTGCTTTTCAAGTGCTTTTGGTAATGAAATGGTTGTGGAGATTCTGGTACGAATAAGAAATGCTGTCGCACGTCCTCCTGTCTCACCTCTAGCACCGCGCAATCAGAAAGAGGTGATTGAATTCAGCTCATTAACAACCCGAGCAAAGACAGACGCCTGTCCCGATCCTGGAGAGCTGCCTGTGGAGATGGGATTTTTCAGACGTCGAGGGCTCATTCCTATTGAGTTTGATTGAGTCGCAGGGATTTAGCACAAGTGCCGCTATAGTGGTAGGCTGGTGTATGCATTTCTTTGAGATTATTAAAGCGATAGTTCACCTCAAAATATGAACATTTACTCTGTTTACTCAAGTTTCAAACCTTTCTAAATATCTTTGAACACAAAAGAAGATATTTTGAAGAATGTTAGAAAATCGTAACCACCGACACCTATAATAGATAAAATATATACTATGGAAGTCAATAGTTGTTGGTTTCCAACATTAATAATATAACTCATGTGTTAAACAGAAAAAAAAAAACTCAAACATGTTTGTGACAAGTGAAGGGTGAGTAAATGATGACAGAATTCTCAGTTATCAGGGTGAACTGTGCCTTTAAAGGGGTCGTATTGTGCTTTTTCACTTTTTACATTTTAGTCAGTGTCTAGTGTATACTTTTGGGCTTACAAACATCCGTAAAGTTTCCAATCTTTTAAAGTTCTCTCTAAAGGGAGATTTATTATTTATTTATTTTTATCTCTATTCAAGAACTCGAACAAACGGCTCATTTGGGTTACAGTAGCTGCGTCTCATTTCAGAGGCTGCATATTCCAAAGGATGCAGACTTCAAAGGTGAGTTCTACGAAGTCCACACAGGCCGAACCGAGCATTTTGAAATGATACGATCTAGCCTACAGAGGGCAGATCTCATTACCAGGCAAGCGCAACAGCTGCCGTTAATAAGTGGTAATACAATTTGTAATGACCTTTTTTCAAAGGGATCAACACTTATTTTAAACAATCTGAAGGCAAAGCAAGGCTTACAGAAGCTGGAACCATTTTCTTTGATCCATACTTGTACACTTAAAAATGGTGTATAAAATTACTTTTTAGTAAGACATGTCATACTCTTTGTTTTTTAACATGTGTTTAGACATCCAAGTCAAATAAACCTAATTCATACATTGAAGTTTTCTTTTAAAAATGCCCTGCAGTTATCAGCGCACAATGAATTTTGGGATGTTCAAGGCCTCGAAGAATCCACCGGTTGTTTCCTTCATTACTTGGGAAGCTAAGAATGCATTTTGAGGCTGCGTTTGTCTTCGAATTTTAAAAAAAAATTAGACCGCCTTCGTCTCGCCACAAATGACACATCGCACTTCGAATGAATCCTTTGGAGGATGCAGCCTCTGAAATGAGACACAGCAATTGTTGTTTTTTGGAGCTAATAATGTCACAAAGCAGATCATACTGCGTGTATGAAGTGATTAAGTAGTTAAAGTAAGTAAACCTTTTGCGACTAAAAGACTAGTTTAGTTTGAAGTAATGTCAACTAATTGCTTCAAAATCAACTGACTGCTTTTAAAGCAAAGTGTTCACTCACTTTTTAATGAAAAATCAACTAATCACTCTAAGGGTGCTCTCACACTAGGCTATGCGAACCATGCCGGTGCGTTTCCCGATTTGTTTGCCAAGTGTGAGTGCACGGAATCGGGCTCAGGCACAGTTCAGTTGACCGGCCCTGGCAGGTTTTCATCTAATCCAGTAATTTGGTATTGCAATAATGTAAATCATGTGAAAAATAATGTGTTTTTTGATCCATAAAGCATGAGAGCTAAGTCAAGACTTTGTAAAAAAGACCTCTTTAAATTAAGATTAGCTAATATATTTGATAATTTACTTCCCTTCAGACCTTCCAGATCTACTGTAGGTGATTTTCTTGTTGTTGTTGTTCTTTAGTAGAACATTAAAGAAGACTTTTAGCTGAAACTGTGAGTCAAAAAACACATGGCAAAATAAAATAGCTATTGCTTTTGATGATACTTTGGGGTTTTGTGAAGCAAAACGATTGGTCTCTGCAAAAAAAAAAAACAAACAAACAAAAAAAACATTATTTACAACATTACCCTTAACACACAGCCTCTGCCAAGTGTGAGTGCTCGGAATCGGGCTCAGGCACAGTTCAGTTGACAAAGTGAACCAAAGTGTGGTTTGCTTGGGCTTTGGTGCGTATGCTTGTAGTGTGAGTGCAAAGCGCTTGAGCCAGAAACCGAAGACGCAATGTCTCTTTTGAGGGACTGCTTCATATGGATTTATTACTCATTTCAATGAGCACAAACTGTCATAGTTTATTAAAGAAGCAAACCCCTTGCTGCACGACAGCTGATGCCTTCAGCAAACCTGATACCTGCAGCACAGTGACTTTTATGATCATTTATGAGCGTCAAAAGTTGTTGGTCTCATCTTAAACGATATAACTAAAGCAATCTCCACGGTGCTGAGTGAGAGCGCTTATCTTTCTGTTAAACTGATCAGTCACATCATCGATGACGTAAGCATGCTCTGGCTTGGAAGGCAAAGTGCTGTGTGAGTGCAGGACATTGGGGAGAGGGGAGGAGGGACGATTGCGCTTCGGCGCGGTTCAATGCAATTGTACTTAGTTTGAGTAGGTCCTAGGAGACACAGGTTTACTCGCTTTACTGCGACTAAAGTACTAGATTAGTTTATACTGAAGTAAAGTCAACTAATTGCTTTAAAAGCAACAGGTTTATAGTAAAGGTAATAGGTTTAAAGTCAGCTAATCTCTGTTTACAGTTCATTAGAAGATTGCTTAAACAAATCCCAAAATGTTTTTATGAAAACATTTTTATAAACTGCTGACAGTACAACACTGGGCAGTCTAAAATGTGATATCGCCTAACAAAAGCAACAATAACATTATGATTCAGACATGTCTTGTAATATCTGTGCATGCAAATGCTCTGCATAATCTTCTTGATCAGTGTTCTCTGATATGTCAATATTGACACCATCATGATCTAAACTGGATATAGTTAATGTTCTATACTTATGGGGTGTTTATAGCAGATTCAGCATGTGCGGAAAAATCACGCAAACATTTTGAGTTTACTCGGTTCATTCACACGTCAAATTCACTTCATTTGCACTTGAAATTCACTTCACAATAGAAGTGGATTTGCATCTTGGGCAGGGCTTCTGTCTGCTTGGTGACTCTAGTTTTATTCCTAAATGGCTAATATGGATTTTATTGAGAGAGAAGCTGTGCTTTATGTGCTTTAGGAAGGCTGATAAACAGCGTAGATTCATTCGGCGCCTCTGTCTCGAGTCCACTAGATCCTTTCAGAGGTGCACCCATGCGCCACTTCATTTGTGCGAATTGCGTCATTTGCTTTGCCTCGTTCGCACGAATAGTATGTCTGGTATAGTATAAGATGTCTATTTGTGACGCTTCATCCGCGTCTGTATTACAGTATATAGTACTGAACCTCAGTTGTTTGCCAATCACAACGCACTAAGACCAGTCACAACATTGGTCGGAAGGCAGGTTTTCATCTAATCCAGTAATTTGGTATTGCAATAATGTAAATCATGTGAAAAATAATGTGTTTTTTGATCCATAAAGCATGAGAGCTAAGTCAAAACTTTGTAAAAAAGACCTCTTTAAATTAAGATTAGCTAATATATTTGATAATTTACTTCCCTTCAGACCTTCCAGATCTACTGTAGGGGATTTTCTTGTTGTTGTTGTTTTTTAGTAGAACATTAAAGAAGATTTTTAGCTGAAACTGTGATTCTTGCTGATTCTTTGTGAGTCAAAAAACACATGGCAAAATAAAATAGCTATTGCTTTTGATGATACATTGGGGTCTTGTGAAGCAAAACGATTGGTCTGTGCAAAAAAAAAAAAAAAAAAAACATTATTTACAACATTACCCTTAACCCACAGCCTCTGCAAACATTTTCCATTAAATGCAAGTCAGTGGTGATTAGCTGCATGGGGTCTTCTAACAACACAGGCGCAAAATGTTTTTTTTTTAAATAAATAATGGTTAAATAATGGTGCGAATATCAGAAAACCAACTGCCGCAAACCTTAGTAAATCGCCTTGTGTGTTAGCTGCAAAAATCACTGTGTCCACCCTTTTCAGCGCTAATGTTTCGCTGCATGTCTTCAGTCAGTTTTGGCAGTTTTTCAATGCCAAAAAAAGGATTTATGCTGTTGCAAGCTGTTGGCAAATCTGGCTTTTTGTCTCTCATGTCTGATACAAATCATGAGTTTGGAAATATTTAATTTTGAGGACGAAACAAATGTGAACAGGCAAACTAAATCCACGTTATTCCTAAAGTTGCCAGTACCAGCTTAAATACTCTAACAATATGTTTTCAGCGTATTTCTTAAGGAAACATGGAATTGACAAATTAAGGTTTTTTTATTTTGATAATTGCTTGATGATTTGTATTTTACCTCAGTTTTGTATTTTATATTTTACTTCAGTTTAGTTGGATGGTTTAGTTAGTATACCAATGATGATTTGCATGGTACATATTAAATGTTGTTGTCATAGCAGAGTTGTTGCCATTATAAGAAGAAACCTCAGTTTTAGCTCAAAATCGTTAAAGATCTATTTAGGAAAAAAGTCACCTACGTTACATCTTTGGATGGCTTGAGGATGGGAGTTTCCATTTTTGTGTGAACTGTCCCTTTAAATTACATGATTGCTGTGGGTGACACAAAGATTTTGTTAGAAATTCTGTGGCAGAAATGTTTCCATAATTATGACGAAAACATGGTCTTTATGGAGACTCATTGCTGCCATACACATATTTTTTTATTTTATGATAAGTACGAGATCTTTTCTCATTTTTTTCTCATAATAACAAGATTTTATTATGTTAAACCAACATTTTTTCTTATTAAAGCTACATAATTTTCCAGTGAAAACTTTTTATGTGACAACATAGACCGTTTTGTAGTTTTATATCTTCAGCCATAGCCAAACGGAATAGTGTATGTAGAAGAATTCAGCTTGTTGTTTTAACAAAATAACATCTCGTTATTACAAGAAAACAACATTTTTAATGAGAAAATAACAAGAAAAAACACAAGTTTAATGTGTTTGGCATCAATGTATCACCATATCCACCTTATTACAAGACAAGTTAAACATATGTACACACAAAAGCACAGCAAAATCACCCAAACATCAAAAATCAATGTCATTATAAGAAAATATGTCATTTTTAAAGAGATAAGATCTTGTTATTATGACATAGTTAAGTGAAAATAATGTGTGGCAGCAATGCGTCACCATATCAAAGAGCATAGAAGAGGGTATATGCCGAGCTAGTGTGTTTCCCATACTGAAAAACTTCCGGTGACCTGTTATTGTGAGCTTTTTTTTTTTTCCTTCTCCATTTTATACGGTTCCTTTTACAGCATCGGTGTTGTAATGTAATTCAAATACATTCAGTTAAATAAACTTTGGCATTCATTTAGTTGTTCAAGCATAAAACGAGACAAAAAGCTGTTTACTCGCACGCGCCCGTCAGAATCGTCAGGCTGGCGCAGAAGCTCCATTAAATATAATGGGGTAAAATAAATGCTCATATTATAAAGACATAGTGGGGGAAATGTAATTTAATGCAGTGCTTCGTGTACAATCTGAGACCCACTTTATATTGGATATCACTCAGCCAGTGGAGATCGCTGATTTTTTAAGAAAACAGACCTTAAGCGTGCCGGTTTTTGCATTGCCATACAGTTGACCGGAAGCGCTTAACCCAGGTTACTGGCAAATTCCAAGTCCTATTAGCATGCTTCGGCATATACCCGATCACCAAGAGGCGACACTTTAGTGCGACTTGAGAAACAGCCACTAGATGGCGTGGCAGCCATTTTGGATTGAAAATTCCAATAGAACAACAGCATATTATAAGTCTGTAAAATAAACTATTAAAAGTGTTGATGATTGTGATAGTAAGTGTTGTATTGTCATCTTACAGGTTGTATCTCCGCTTTAATGCACTTTTTAAATAAATAAATAAAAAGCAAAGCAGCTGCTTCCCATTACGACAGCAATAAAATCCAATGGACAGCCGACCGCTTTCACTCCAAAATGGCGGAATCCGGGGCTGTTGCTGGGCGCTGCTGTTGCAATGGAACGTTCTATTGTGTCGCCTCTTGGTCATTCTAAGCTCTTTGACCATATCCACCTCGTAGACAATTCAAAAGTATTTACACACAGAAGCACAACAAGATTAACTTTCAAATTAATATTGTGGGACAATATGTCGTTTAAACGAGATAAACTCTTGCTATTATGACATACTTAAGGGAAAATATATAATATGTGTGTGGCAGCAATGCATCACCATACTCACCTCATTACAAGAACGTTTAAACATATGTACACACAAAAGCACAACAAAATGACCCAAGATTAACTTTAGAATTATTATTGTGAGAAAATATGTCATTTTAACGAGATAACATCTTGCTATAATGACATAATTAAGGGAAAATATATAATATGTTGTGGCAGTAATGCATCACCACACTCACCTCTTTACAAGACAATTCAAAAGTATGTACACACAAAAGCACATCAAAATGACCCAAGATTAACTTTAGAATTAATATTGTGAGATAATTTGTTATTTTAACGAGAAAGGCTCTCATTATTATGACATAATTAAGTAAAAAAAAAAATGTGCGGCAGCAATGCATCACTATTAATCTCATTACAAGACAATTTGAAAGTATTTACACACAAAAGCATATCAAAATGACCCAATGTTAACTTTAGAATTAATAATGTGAGAAATTATGTCATTTTGACGAGATAACCTCTTGCTATTATGACATACTTAAGTGAAAATATATAATATGTGTGTGACAGTATGGAATCACCTTACTCACCTTATTACTGGAGCATTTAAACATATGTACAGATAAAAGCTTAATTAAATGACCCAAGATTAACTTTAAAATTAATATTGTGGGGAAAATATGTCGTTTTAACAAGATAACCTCTTGCTATTATGACATACCTAAGTGAAAATATATAATACTGTATGTGTGTGGCAGTAATGCGTCACCATACTCACCTCATTACTAGAACATTTAAACATATGTACAGATAAAAGCTTAATTAAATGACCCAAGATTAACTTTAAAATTAATATTGTGAGAAAATATCTTTTTAACGAGAAAAAATATTGCTATTATGACATGCTTAAGTGAAAATATATAATACTGTATGTGTGTGGCAGTAATGCGTCACCATACTCACTTCACAACGAGACCATTTAAACCTATGTACACACAAAAGCTCAACAAAATGACCCAATATTGACCCAAAATGAACTCAAAATGACCCAAAACAAACAAAACATAAACATAATTTCTAAAAGTAAAAACGTCAACACAAGCGACGGTATTTGTTGTGTTATATTAACCACAACCCGCCAGCGTATGTGATTGCTTAAGCACGTCGACTGTTTAAACGCTTAAAATATAAAACATGTAATTATTTCACGCTTATGGAGTTTTGGATATTTAAGCAGATTTAGCTCTGGGATGTGTGATGTTTGAGGTCAAGCCGAGGTTGTTCAGGATTATGTCACAGACGGTTTATGTGGCTTTTTTTTTTGCCCTTTTAGGCTCCTATTAATATTTAAAGGCCATTTTTTCCTATATTAATTTATGAAATTACTGTCACGAACAGATGTCGGGGATTTTAACCTGCGACGAGTTACTCTATTTAATTAACATTGAGTTGGGGAAATTGCTCTTGAACCGTGAGCTCGGCGGTGATTAATGGAGGGTGATTTTCTTTTTTTTTTTTTTTTTTTCCAGATGGAGGCTTTAGTTGAGGCATAGATCAGGGCTGAGAGGTGATTCGTAACGTAACCCCGGATAATTCCTACTCAGCAGATACTCTCGCTCTAATGTTAGTACGACCAAGTGCAAGTTAATAAAGCGTTGCAGGAGGTCTGGTTGCGCTCTTTTTACGCCCGAATGCCACCCGGTGATCCTCCATAGATCGATGCACACGCTCCTGACCCATGCACAGAATGAAAAATGAACATAAATATTGATAATACGGAGCTGAGTGTAGAAATGAAGGGAGCATGTGATGTAGGCTAGCATTTAGACTCGATATTTCAGGATGTCAATATCAATATCTCAATGGTTGTAGCAATGAATTTTGGGGATTGCTTTATTTAATGACTGAAGGAAATCAATTTTACAATGTCTGATGATGATGATGATGATGATGATGATATCTAGAGAGCTAGATACATCAAAGTTTATTGCACAGCGGATACATACTCAAAATTTGAATATAATGGTTTTTAAATAGTACGTCATTTTATTTTCATTCCACTACCATTCAGATATATATATATATATATATATATATATATATATATATATATATATATATATATATATATATATAATTGTAAAATCTTTTTTAATGTAGTAAGTTTTACATTTTAAAATAAATAATTAAATAGTAAATTTATTAAAACATTCTAATTTAAAATACAAATCCAAACCAGTAATTAAAACAACAAGAAGTATCTCAGCGGAAATAAATTAGCACTATTGTGACCAGATATAAATTAATCAATAAATTAATGAATATATATATTATTCAAGAAAATATTTTATATTATTTTAATTAAATATATATATATAAAATATTATTTTAATGTAGTACATTTTAAAGTAAATATTAAAACAGTAATTTATTATAACTTTAAAATTAAAACATGTATAAATATCTAAAAAAAAAAAAAGATAATAATAAAACAATAATAAAAACAACAGTCTCAATGAAAATTAAATAACACTATAGGATTAGACAATAATAATAATAATAATAATAATAATTCCTTACATTTATATAGCATTTTTTTTTTGGAGACTCGTATCGCTCCCCACATTTTTGGGAAGAATCTCCTCTTCCACCACCAGTGTGCAGCATCCACTGTGATATTGCGCCAGACAGCACACCACACACCAGCTGATTGGTGAAGAGGACACAAATTGATGAAGCCAATTATGATATGGGGATTGTTAGAAGTCCATGATGGACAGCGGCCAGTGGGCAAATTTGGCCAGAGTAAAACCCCTACTTTTTCAAAGGACATCCTGGGATTTTTAACGGAGAGTCGGGACCTCGGTTTAACGTCTCATCCGAAAGATGGCACTTACTGAGCAGTATAGAGTCCCCTTCACTATACTGGGGCGTTAGGACCCACACAGACCGCAGGTTGAGCGCCCCCTGCTGGTCTTACTAACACCACTTCCGGCAGCAACCTAGCTTTCCCAAGTGGTCTCCCATATAGGTACTGATCAGGCGCAGTCAAAAATCTATACATATAATATTCAAAAACAGTTGTTTAGAAATAAATATAAAATTAACACAAGTTTTTTTTAAGTGTTCACATTGAGGAGTAATAACATATAAGAAAAAATATGTAAGAAAAAAATAGTAGTTAGTGCGCAGGTGGTACGGAGGGTGAAAATGGTCACGTTAAACTAAATTGCGACTTTTTTGATAATAAGAAAGTTAAAGTGTGTTTGCAAGCATTTTCCCCTCATGTTAAGAAAATTATCATTAAGATGATCCGCAAAATTATTAAAAGCGCTGGATTATTCATAAGATCATTTGGGGTTATTTTGATACCGGTGCTACAGTAAATTGATACTTTTGATACTGATTGATACTGATACTTTTAAGCCACAAAAGTATGGGGGATGACTCTAAAAAAACTTTTTATTTGACAAAAAAAACTTTTAATAATTTTAATTGATCAATAAAATTAAAGTTTAAAGCAAACAACATTTCATTTTTTATATATTTGAATTGCATCAATATATTTCTTTTGATCATTTGTTTGTTATCATGAATGCAAGATTGGCATTATGCAATTAACATTATCTTACTACTAACCTGTGGAAAGGCTGTCATCACGGCTTAACTAGTCACTGAGTTTGTTTACATGGACTACAATACTCTGATTTAAATATGATTAAGATAATACTCTGATTAAGAGTCTACCATGTAAACAGATTTTAGATCTGACAAAAGTCATAATCGAACTAAGCAGAAATGGAATTAAGATGTGAAGTATACATATTTTAGTCGCGTTATTGAAGTGCAGTACATACATGTAAACACCTTAATCAAACTATTACCATTTTGTAGGACTTTCACATCTGGTCCACGTTGCTGTGTTAGAATTCTTGCTTGTAAAATATAGCCACACCAACATCTGTCACCGAAATTCATATGCTGATACGGTTCGATGCATAACGGTTACATACTGTAAGTTACATAGGATTTGGTAGCTAACCCTAATTGTTCATGGCACACCAGTAGGTGGCAATCTCACTTTATAAAGACGTTAACGGTTTACACAAAAAAACACGCTTTGAAAGCAATTTTCCAAACTATTTTTCTAGTCTCCAAAACGTGCGAAATAACGAAACGTGAAATTTCTTATTCATGTCCATTTTCTTCACTTGCATTAGAGAATTTTCTTAAACACTTTAAAAAGAAGATTTGTAACAGCGCCCTCTAGCGTATGACAGGGGAATTGACGAAATGACAGAAAAAGCAGATCAGTGTCTCTCTAAAAGTGTCTCTTCAACTTGATTGAGTTTGTCCCTCAGTGATTAGCTAGATGCGCTGAATAAAGCTCGACGGAGTCAACGTGTCAACGACAGACACCAGTTCAAACTCTGTCTGGGAGCTAATTAGTCACACTTCATTATGAGTCTGACTGAAGGTGATTGTAATAATTACACGGAGGGTTTCCCTGTTTATTCGGTCACACCGAGCTTTTGGCGGTGGCTTCTGCGGAAGGGGGAAAAAGCAAAGGTCATTGTTGCTTTTCTTGCACAATAATAAAGGCGATCGGAGGAATCTCTGGAGGTAATGGGCCAGAACCGTGTAAACAGCAGAATGTGCGTCATTAACAGCAGAAAACGAGCGGCCACGTCGTGTCATTACAGACCGCTTCACCAAACAGCTGTAGCGCATTGTGGCAAATCTGTAGCCCAATGGGATGACAGAGGGACTTTTTTTTATTGCGAAATTTTGAAGGGAAAGCTATGATAAACTGCATGGGAGCTTTCTTTTCACACTTAGGGGAAAAAGTCAAAGCATGTACGGTGTCTAATCTATTATTGGGGAATGCGTGAATCTTTGCTTTGAGTATCTTGGGGTGTTGAGTCACATTCAGTCTCTTGTCTGTTTATTGTGCAAAAGCAACGAGTTGCTGGTTTCAGTTCACTTATTTTTCAGTATTGTCGCTAGGAAAAAAGGGTTTCTGAATTTTCCATCTACAGGATTTGACATTACAAAATTAATAGTTGTCCATATTTTCCTATACGCAATCAATCCATTTGAAAGAAAATGGTGTTTTTTATAATCTTGGCTAATCAAAATACAATATACCATGTATAATATTAAAACTAATATCATAGTTATTGTAATGGACCCCTCTGACTGGCCTTCCCAAAAAGATAGTCAGACAGATGCAGCTCATCCAGAACGCTGCTGCCAGAGTTCTCACCAGAACCAGAAAATCTGAGCATATCACACCTGTCCTCAGGCTCTCAGTTGCCTTCAAAATAGATTTAAAAGTATTATTACTTGTCAATGGATCACTAAGTAGCCTAGGACATCAATACATTACAGATATGCTCACCAAATACAAACCTAACAGGTCACTCAGAGTGGTCCACGATGTGGTCTTCTGCTGCTGTAGCCCATACGCCTCAAGGTTGTATGTGTTGTGTATAACAGGTGCTTATTTGAGTTACTGTTTCCTTTCTATCAGCTCAAACCCTCAAACTCCGGCCATTCTCCTCTGACATTTGGCATCAACAAGGCATTTGCATCGACAGAACTGCTGCTCACTGAATGTTCTCTGTAAACCCTAGAGTCGGTTGTGCGTGAAAATCCCAGTAGATCAGCAGTTTCTGAAATACTCAGACCAGCCCGTCTAGCACCAACAAACATGCCACGTTCAAAGTCACTTAAATCACCTTTCTTCACCATTCTGGTGCTCTGTTTGAACTGCAGCAGATCGTCTTGACAATGTCTACAGTTGCTGTCGAAATTTGCAGTAATGAGCAGTTGGACAGGTGTACCTAATAAAGTGGCCGGTGAGTGTAAAAGAGCATATAATCAGAAAACTACCAGTATTAAACACATTGAAATTAATCAAATTGAATAAAAAACTTTTGAAAATACATTTGAATTAAATGTAGATTTTAATAGATAGTACATCTCATGATTGCTCAAAAAAGGTCCAAATATATGAAACATACAACATTTAGTTCTAACACAATGATGTCTATATCACTCTGACAAGTATACAAACAAATAAAGCAATACTTTTTTGTAATGCAGTGGTTTGTATATAGACATACATATTCATACTAATATCATTTTGAAAATAATTTGATTAAAAATATTCTTGACCTCTATAAAAGCAGTCCATGTGTTCCTGAATCCACAATTATTAGAGCATTTGTGTATATTATTAGGCGGTTCAGGTGTATATATATATATATATATATATATATATATATATATATATATATATATATATATATATATATATAAATTTCCAAACAAATTTACATATTTAAAGGCTCTTAAAGTACCTGCAAAGTTTGATTTTCTACCTAAAAACTTTGCATTAAACATTTCATCTGTCTCTTTAAGGTCAAAAAGGCTCCCAGTGTAATATGAGGGTTAACTTATTATTAAAGTGTGAATCAGTGATTAGTGGACGTGATAAGTCAGATCTTCCAGCGGTCACATCTCACACACACACACACACACACACACACAATACACCGCAGAGCTTTCATTTCCCCTCTCATAAAATCCTGTAGGAAAAAAAAAAGCAAAAGTTCAATTTCCTCCGATCTGCATCTCTGTGTTTACTCTGCTGTCCTGGTCTCGTGTGTGTGTGTGTGTTTGGCTGTGGAGGTCTGCTGGGATGTTGACAGCTCTTCAGGTTGACTCTGTGTTGCGTAAACAGAGATTAGTGACCGTACTGGCTCTTAATTAAAGTCAGAAAGCTGCCAGGGGACGCGGCGGGCCATCAAATATTAATGTAGACGCTCCCCGCAGCAGGCTGTCCCGCCGTTCTGGGGACGTGTATCACCACGATGCACTCCAGAGGGATCATGACGGATCAAATGATGCAATGGAAGCCAAGGGAGAAAGAGAGACGCAATAGGCGAAAGATTCAGATGACTTTCTTTAGACCCTTTTAATGGCTGTCATGCTGTGTCCTAATTTGCATATACGATCTGTCCTAAATAGTAGGTTTTATCCCGGACGAGCCCCCAATTACGGTTCCTACTTAAACAACAATCGTGGTTTTAAGAAAACGTAACATAAATAAACAACGACCAAAGTTCTACAACTGATTTATTTATTTACAAAGAAATTAGCAAAACCATCCAAAGCAGCAAGAGATGGGGTGCCCAACAACTTCAATAAATAACCAAACTGGTTTTAAAGCAGGTTGGGACTCCCATATCCAAACTAATTGTGAAAACAAAGCGAAACCAACTGTATTAATATACTTTTTAGGTCCTGGCCAAATTAACCTAGAGAACTAATTGTAGTTTTAAGAGTTTTGCCTGATTTAAATATTAAGGATTTAGAGTTTGGTTCACATTAGCATTTAGTAGATTAGCACTGGCTATAATTAAGTCGGTGATACCGTAATCCTTGCATTTTTTGTTTTAGAGTTCAGAGATTATGGCTATCTTTGGTTATAGGCTTCGGAATGAAGGGTCTAGGATTGAGTTTTAGAGTAAAGATGGTAGGCTTTAGATTTAGTTTTAGTTTCAAGGGTTTGTGCTTAAGCCTTAAGAGTTTCAGTTTTAGTTGGCTGGAGTGTTGAGTTAAAGCTTAAAGGTTTAAAATTAAGTAGCCGAGGGTTTAGGATTAGATTTTGTCTTCAGGATTTGAGTTGTACGCCTTATAGTGTAGGATGTAGCTTTAGTGTAATTTTTACACACCCCCCCCTCTCCCCCACTCACAGATTTTTTAATGTGTTCAATATTTAATCATGTAGTGTAAATTAGATTTGAATATGACTGGATTGAACACATTTTAATGTAATTTAAAAAAATCATTTATACAGTTGAAGTTGAATTATTAGCCCCCCTGTTTATTTTTTCCCCAATTTCTGTTTAACGGACAGTTTTTTTCAACACATTTCTAAACATAATAGTTTTAATAACTCATTTCTAATAACTGATTTAAATATATCCTTGCCATGATGACAGTAAAAAATATTTTACTAGATATTTTTCAAGACACTTCTATGCAGCTTAAAGTGACATTTAAAGCTTAACTAGGTTAACTAGGCAGGTTAGGGTAATTAGGAAAGTTATTGTATAACGATGGTTTGTTCTGTAGACTATCGAATAAAAATATAGCTTAAAAGGATTTATAATTTTGTCCTTAAAATGTTTTTTATGAAATTAAAAACTACTTTTATTCTAGACTTTTGTTTTTGTTGTCTATTGTAAGACTTTCTCCATAAGAAAAAATATTATCAGACATACTGTGAAAATTTCCTTGCTCTGTTAAACATCATTTGGGAAATTTTTAAATGAGAAAAAAAAAAATCTAAGGGTGGCTAATAATTCTGACTTTAACTGTATATTTAGATAAATATTGTATATTTAAATATACATGGATAAATAAATACTGA
>NC_079459.1:30110654-30248154 GCF_903798145.1 Danio aesculapii | reverse complement strand
TACTCTTTCACACACACAGTAGTTCCTCCATCTCTGCTGCCATTCATCTGTTTGTGTATTATAGAGGTAGAAAGCATTAAGAATTTACGAGGATTGCTTTAGTGCGCCATGGTCTTGTGGCTCTCAAGGTTGTCGAATACGGCGATAATGATCTTGTTCTACATTGATCGGCTGCAGTCATCCTTGAGTTTATATGCTCTCCCGCATCCTGTGTGTCCAGCGCATGAGTATCAGTAGAATACCAGCAGGCGCATGAGGTTTGGACTTGCTACTGCAGTCCGGATGAGTGATTGATGCTTTCTGACACACCCTGATGTTTTCTGCTGCTGGCCAGAAGAAGATCCGCACTCCTCACAACAGATTAGCGCACAGGAGTACAGTTACGTTTTATTTAGGAGGGCTGAGGTGTTTGTTTGCCACACTTATAGTTGAAGTCAGAATTATTAGCCCTCCTGAATTTTATTTTCTTTTTTAAATATTTCCCAAATGATGTTTAACAGAGCAAAGAATTGTTCACAGTAATTCCTACAATATTTTTACTGCTGGAAAAAGGCTTATTTGTTTTATTTTGGCTAGAATAAAAGCAGTTTTTAAAATTAAATGTTATTATTCTATTGAATTATTTTACTTCTACCGACGTCATCCGCCCATTAATTATTCTCAATTAAAAAAAATACAATTCCTTAATTTTACATATTGTCCTTCCCAGTCCATTGCAGTCTGAATAAATACAAGTTTCCAGACAGGAATACAAAAAATTCAGGGTTATGAGTACAGCTCCACATTGTTGCTAAGGTTTTATTGTTGTGTTGCTAATGTGAGCGGTTGTTACTGCTCTGCTATACAGTGGCTACAGTGGTTTTCTTAATGGTTGCTAGGGTGTTACTGTTCTGTTGCTAAGGTGAGTGGATTTTAGTGCACTGCTATACAGGTATTAAAGTTTAAGTTTTCTGAGTGGTTACTAGGGTGTTACTGGTTTGTTGCTACGGTGAGAAGTTGTTTGTCCAATTCTGTACAGTGGCTAAAGTTTTCTTAGTGGTTGCTAGGGTGGTACTGTTCTGTTGCTAAGGTGAGTGGTTGTTAGTGCACTGCTATACAGGTATTAAAGTTTAAGTTTTCTGAGTGGTTACTAGGGTGTTACTGTTCTGTTGTTAAGTGTGGGATTACTGCACTGCTATACAGTTACTAAGGTCTTCTGAGTGGTTGCTAGGGGGTTGCTGGTTTGTTGCTAAGGAGAGTGGTTGTTAGTCCAATGCTGTACAGTGGCTAAAGTTTTCTTAGTGGTTGCTAGGGTGGTACTGTTCTGTTGCTAAGGTGAGTGGTTGTTAGTGCACTGCTATACAGGTATTAAAGTTTAAGTTTTCTGAGTGGTTACTAGGGTGTTACTGTTCTGTTGTTAAGTGTGGGATTACTGCACTGCTATACAGTTACTAAGGTCTTCTGAGTGGTTGCTAGGGGGTTGCTGGTTTGTTGCTACGGTGAGAAGTTTTTAGTCCAATGCTGTACAGTGGCTAAAGTTTTCTTAGTGGTTGCTAGGGTGTTACTGTTCTTTTGCTAAGGAGAGTGGTTGTTAGTCCAATGCTGTACAGTGGCTAAAGTTTTCTTAGTGGTTGCTAGGGTGTTACTGTTCTGTTGCTAAGGTGAGTGGTTGTTAGTGCACTGCTATACAGGTATTAAAGTTTAAGTTTTCTGAGTGGTTACTAGGGTGTTACTGTTCTGTTGTTAAGTGTGGGTTTATTACTGCACTGCTATACGGTTACTAAGGTCTTCTGCATGGTTGCTAGGGGGTTGCTGGTCTGTTACTAATGCAAGAAGTTGTTAGTACAATGTTTTACAGTTGCTAAAATGTTCTTAGTGGTTTCTAGGGTGTTACCGTTCTGTTGCTAATGTGAGTGGTTGTTAATGCACTGCTATACAGGTACTAAAGTATTCTTAGTGGTTGCTAGGATGTCACTGTTGTTTTGTTAGGTGAGTGGTTGTTAGAAAACTTTAGTTACTAACACTGCACTGACTGGTTGCTAGTGTATTACTGTTCTGTTGCTAAGGTGAAAAGTTATTGGTGCACTGTTATAGAGTTTTAAAGTTTTTAAGTAGTTGCTAGGGTGTTATTGCTCTGTTGTTAGGTGAGCGGTTGTTACTGCTCTGCTATAGAGATATAAAGTTTTCTGAATTGTTTGCTAGGGTGTTACTGTTCTGTTGCTAAGGTGAGAAGTTGTTAGCGCAAGGCTATACAGTTACTTAAGTTCTTAGTGGTCATGAGGTTACTGTTCCATTGCTAAGGTGGAAGGTTGTTAGTGCACTTCTTTACAATTTCTAAAGTTTTCTAAGTGGTGGCTAACAGGTTACTGTTCTGTTGCTAAGGTGTGTTTGTTAGTGCACTGCTATAAAGTTGTTAAAGTTTTCTGAGTGGTCGCTAGTGGGGTTACTGTTTTGTTGCTAAGGTGTGTGGTTGTTAACATACTTTTTAGTCTGCTGATATATAGTTGCTAAGGTGTTTTGTGCGGGTAGCGAGGTGTTGCTGTTTTGTTGCTAAGGTGTTCTGAGTGGTCGTTGGGGTGTTACTAATCACTGCTAAAACCTTTCAGATCGATTTTTACTACACCACTATACTGTGCTAAAATGTACTAAGTGGTTTCCAAGGTGTTACAATTCCATTTGTAATGTGTTCTGAGTGGTTGTTAATGTGCTGCTGTGCCGTTGCTAAGAGTTCTAACTTTGAGTTCTTAGCGGTTTCTAGGAGGTAACGAATGCATCCTAATACAAATAATAACTGCATGTGTGTGGTGCTGTGTGGCTACTAGAGTAATACCATTCTGTTGCAAAGGTGTTTTGAGTAGTTGTCAGTGTGCTTGTCTACAGTTGCTAAGGTGATCTCACTGGTTGTTAGTGTACTTCTCTACAGCTGTTAGGATGTTCTGAGTGCTTGTCGGTGTAGTTTTGTACAGTTCTCTCTGGATGGTTTTTAGGCTGCTCTGAGTAATTGTCATCAGTTTCCTTTCTACATATGCTAAGGTGCTACAACTGGTTACAGTGTTTCAAGTGGTTTGTAATGTGTTTATCTACTGTTGCTAAGATGCTCTAACTAGTTGTTAAGTATTCTGAGTGGTTGTTAATGTGTTTCTTTGCAGTTTTTTTAAACTAGTTGTTATGGTGTTCTGTATGGTTGTTAATGGGTTTCTCTACTGTTGCTAAGGTTTTTTTTAACTAGTTGTTAGGGTGTTCTGTATGGTTGTTTTGTGTTTCTGTTTCTGTATGTGTTGCTAAGATGCTCTAACTAGTTCTTGGGGTGTTCCAAATCATGTTAATGTGTTTCTATACTGTTGCTAAGGTTTTTTAACTAGATGTTAGTGTGTTCTGTGTGGCTGTTAATGGGTTTCTCTACTGTTGCTAAGGTTTTTTAACTAGTTGTTAGGGTGTTCTGTATGGTTGTTTTGTGTTTCTGTTTCAGTATGTGTTGCTAAGATGCTCTAACTAGTTCTTGTGGTGTTCCAAATCATGTTAATGGCTTTCTGGACTGTTGCTAAAGTTTTTTAACTGGTTGTTAGGGTGTTCTGTATGTTTGTTATATGTTTCTGTTTCTGTATGTGTTGCTAAGATGCTCTAACTAGTTCTTGGGGTGTTTCAAATCGTGTGAATGTGTTTCTTTACTGTTGTTAAGGTTTTTTAACTAGATGTTAGGGTGTTCTGTGTTGCTGTTAATGGGTTTCTCTACTGTTGCTAAGGTTTTTTAACTAGTTGGTAGGGTGTTCTGTATGGTTGTTACTGTATGTGTTTCTGTACTGTTGCTAAGGAACTCTAACTAGTTTTTGGGGTCCAAATCATGCTCATGTGTTTCTCTACTGTTGCCATAGTGCTCTAACTAGTTGTTAGGGGGTTCAGAGTGGTTGTTAAAGTATTCTCTTCTGTTGCTAAGGTGCAATAACTAATTGTTGCAAAGCTTTGTATGGATTTTAGTACACTTTTTTTACAGTTGCTAAGGTGCCAACTGTTAGAGTGATCTGAATGGTTGTCAATGTGTTTCTCTAATGTTGCTAAGGTGTTTAACTGACTGTTAGGGTGTTTGGAATGGTTGTTAATGTGTTTCTCTAATGTTGCTATGGTGTTTAACTGGCTGTTAGGGTGTTTTGGGTTGTTAATGTGTTTCTGCACAATGGCTAAGGTGCTCTAACTGGTTTTTAGGGTGTTCTGAGTGGATGTTAGTCTGCCGCTCTACAGTTGTGAAAGTGTTGCACTTGGTTATTAGTGCCCACATCTCTGAGCTAATTTGTCCTATTTTTCTTGATTTATTTTTGGTCAGACAAAACTTTGTAAGTTTGATCTCTAAGGACTTTTATCGCACACAATAAGCCACATAATTCGAGGTCTCATTTGTGTGTGAAGCGGAAACAGTCAGTGGGCAATGTCTTAAAAATAATTGACTCATAATTTGATCATGGAAGAATTTGATGAGAATTGCTCATATTACAGCGGTTTTGACTTTCAGCAGCAGACATTAGTGGCATTAGGAGACATCTGAGATCAGTGAAGAATAATCAGCACACTAGAGACTGGTCTTCATGTAATGTCATCTGCGTCTTGCAGAAACAAGTGCCATATTAAAGACGTCTCATTTGGGATTTGTCTTGCCGATGGGCAGATCTGATCGCAGCAGAATATGAATGAAAACAGGCACGTATAGAGCAGGCTGTGATTGTTTAGTCTCATTTTTTTGTTCAGTGTGTGTAATGTGCGATGGTGAGAGTTTAATGCGGATCTGAGCAGCAGATCAGTTAGTGATCCGCAAGCTGAGAGATAGAAATTCATTTCTCAGGTTCCCCTCCTGCTCTCGCCTGGTTTCCACGGCAACAGCCGAGAGACGGAGGCCAGTCGATTGGCTGTAAAATCTCAGAGCACACTAATGAAAATGCTCACAAACACACACACACATGGCCATTGACAAAAGGTGTGTTCCATTCGGCAGGAGTGGACTTCACCCACAATAATCACTCATTCAGAACACTGAGAGGAGAATGCAGTTAGGCATGTTAGAGGAGACTGAGGTTTGATGACATGATATACTTTAAAGGGGGACCCATTCTGCCCCTTTTTACAAGATGTAAAATAAGTCTCTTATGTCCCTAGAGCAGGGGTCTCAAACTGCTGCAACTGATGATCAAATATAATGAAATTTGGACCCTCAAAAACATATAAATTTAAATCATTGTCCTGCAGTTGTATATAGCAGCTTGTGGTTTTGACCCCGACCTACTGGACATTTAAAGTACTGTACTATATGTTAGGGTTACTTTCGGTTTCAGCATCTTAGCGTGCGGTTGAAAGTAATGCACATGCAGATTATTTCTGGGGCTGATTTAAGCGTTAAAATATATGTCCGTAAGTGCTCTACTTTTACTAAAGCCCTATTTTTGAAAATGTTCAAGGGTCCTTTGATTATAGTTAGTTTTATACCACCTGTATTGTATTATACCACCTGTATTGTATTGTACAAACACATCTCCATGGCTTTCATGATATGATGGTGGTGTAAATATGATCATTTTGCTAATATTTGATTCAAATGGCCTCATTAAATGTATATGTTTATATAAGATGGAGATGTGTTTGTATATATATACATACATATATATATATGTATATATGTATATGTATGTATGTATGTATGTATGTATGTATGTATGTATGTATGTATGTATGTATGTATGTATGTATGTATGTATGTATGTATGTATGTATGTATGTATATTTGTTTTTGTTGCCTGTGCCTTTAATGCAAATGAGTTGGCTTTCACCACCCACCATTCCCATGTGCCTGTCAGAGTGTGCCTTAGTCTACGTCAGATAAACAGCACAGTGAAGGAAGCAGATCTCGCATAACGTTTGTGAGAAATACTACAGTACGAACTTTCCCAGTGTTTATTTGATGTATTTGTTCAAGCCTTTCTGCAACGATAAGTCACACACAATGTTTACTCACACAGACACGCATTTAACTTTACACTTTGTTTTTGCACAGCAGATGTGACCGGATACATGTTAATATCCACTACTGTATGGATGTCCGTTATGTTAACATACATAATAAACCTGATTTAACGTCCACAAACTGGGGATGAATTACAGGGATTTTTGCCATCTTTAACTTTCTTTATTACAAACATGCACTACTTTAAAAACCTTTTTATCTTGTAAAACTCATTCTTGATCACAGTTGATGATCACAGAAAGCTGAACAGATCTTTTAATCCCAGTTGCTTTGCACATGTCCTGTCTTGTTGATTTGATCACTACGGAGACATGTTAATATGTGTCTGTTAAGCAATTTAGGTGGGCGGGAAAACTGCACTCCTATGTCATGTCGCGGTGGGCCTCAGAATGGGAGACATTTGGATCCTATTTTAATGTCAGGAAATAAAACCAAGAGACTTACTGTTTCTATATCACCCCAATATGACTGTGGACACACTATACCAACACACAGTTCATTCCAAAAAGCTAACAAAAGATGATTTGCATCATAGGTGCCCTTTAATGTTTTATAATTAACATACAAAAACATAATAATTTAATGAATCTTTTACAGTGTAGTAATTTTGTGCATTTTTATTGATTTAAATTAAACTAAATGTATATTTTGTCAAAAATTAAACTTCACCTTAAAGGGATAGTTCACCCAAAAATGTAAATTCTGTATTTATTTATTTAGGGGTTACTTGTTTTAAGACTTACTTTCTTCTGTTGAACTCAAAAGAAGATATTTTGAAGAATGCTATTTACTCAGGCGTTACTTGTTTTAAAACTTACTTTCTTCTGTTGAACTCAAAAGAAGATATTTATAAGAATGCTATTTACTCAGGCGTTACTTGTTTTAAGACTTACTTTCTTCTGTTGAACTCAAAAGAAGATATTTTGAAGAATGCTATTTACTCAGGCGTTACTTGTTTTAAGACTTACTTTCTTCTGTTGAACTCAAAAGAAGATATTTTGAAGAATGCTGAAAACCTGTAACCATTAACTTCCATAGTATTTGTTTTTCCTACTATGGAAATCAATGGTTACTTGTTTCCAGCATTCTTCAAAATATCTTCTTTTGTGTTCAACAGAAACTTATAATGGTTTGAAACCACATAAGAGGGAGTAAATGGGGATTTATTTGAAATGTTTGGGTGAACTATCCCTTTAATCATATTTTAAGCTATATTTACATTTATAGCCATTTCAATCAAACATGACTGCACATCGCAATAATCATTTAACAAAAATAATCAATCATTTGTTGATAATACAGTATGCAATGATTTTAATCCACTCTGCTCAGTCCAGCTCCTTTTCTCCATCTGCGTTATAGTGTAGTTTTGTTGTTGTTTTGTCCAGAGAAGATGAAAGAAAGCCTGAGAGCAACTGAGAGCTTCTCTGATGGAGGGAAATGTGCTCCAGCATCTGAAATGTTTACCTGACAGCCGAATGGTTTACACCACAAACACAAGACATCTCAGACAGCAGACATTTCTGGCTTACATGCGTCTGCCAAGCCATATAGGAGACGCTTGCTTTAAAATGGTGGCTTCCATGCAGAGAGAAACATGAAATGTTGAGATAAATATAAACCTTTGGAGTGTAAATATCAGAGTGTAACACAACGTCGTCTCCGCCTTCAAAACAATGAGGAATATGGAGCGATTTTTAGGGGTAAACAAAATCCTTCAAATGCCACGCTGTACAAAATCGATGTTTTAGTATTTTGAAGTCCTTTATGTTACATTGCATTTGAACTTAATTATTTAACATTGCTTGTACAACTTAAAAAATGTAGTTGCTTATAAGTAGGGCCAGTTGGAATCTGCGGACATTTTTTGCAATTTCTGAGCAGAATTTTGGTAAAAATTACTTTACAAACTGTATTGTAAATAAATCATATAAATATTTTCATAAAAGCCAACAATATTGCTGAAATTAGGTTAAAACTGAATAAATATAATTTTACACACATTTACACAAGTAAATAAACAGAATCAGTGATCGGCTAAAAATCTGCGGAATTCTGCGCATGCAGATTCCATGTGGGCCTACTTATAAGTTATAGATTTATTGAACAGTCTTCCCCAAACGCAAAATTTTATCCCAAAAAGATATTTTGAAAAATGTTGGAAATTGGTAACCATTGACTTTTATGGAATACGTTTATCCTGCTATGGAAAGTCCAATTTTTTAAGAATCCGTGATAATGTTAAAAAAGTGAGTAAACCAATCGCCTTGAAAGCAACGAGTTGACTTTACTTAAAGTGAGTAAATCTATTTGACGTAACCCAGTAATTTGAAGCTGACTTAACTTTTATAATTATGCATATAGTTCATTTATTTTACAATTCAAAGGCAACAGGTTTACTTACTTTTTAAAGTTAACTAATCGCTTCAAAATCAGTGGGTTTGCTCACTTTCGTAAGTAAAGTCAACTTGCTTTAAAATCAGCTAATCAGATTAAAGTCATTGAATTGCTTTAAAGTAAACTAATTGCATTTAGCCAACTAATAGACAAAAAAAATCAGGTAATCTCTTTAAAATCAACTAATTTCTATAAAATCAACCAATCACTTTAAAGTATACTAAATGCATTAAGCCAACTAACAATCCCTCTTAAAAAGTGAACTAAATACTTTAGAATCAGCTTATCATTCCAAAACCACCTGATGCCCCTAACTATTGGGTAAAAAAAACGCCCCAAAATCAACAAATTGCTTTAAATCAACTTAATTTGCTTTAAGTCAACTAATTGTCTTAAAGTCAACTAATTGTCCTAAAGTCAACTAATCATTTCAAACTCAACTAATCGCTTAAAATCATCTAATCACTTCAAAATCAACTATTTGTCTTAGTCAATTAATTGTTTCAAACTCAACTAATTGCTTTAAAATCAACGAATTGTCCTAAAGTCAACTAATCACTTCAAACTCAACCAATCGCTTCAAAATTAACTAATTGTCCTAAAGTAAACTAATCATTTGAACGTCAACTAATTGTCTGTCAACTAATCGTTTCAAACTCAACTAATCGCTTTAAAATCGACTAGTTGTCCTAAAGTCAACTAATCACTTCAAACTCAACTAATCACTTCAAACATAACTAAGCGTTTCAAACTTAACTAACCGCTTCAAAATCAACTAATTGTCTTAGTCAACTAATCGTTTCAAACTCAACTAATCGCTTTAAAATCAACTAATTAACCTGAAGTCAACTAATCACTTCAAGATCAACTAATTGTCCTAGTCAACTAATAGCTTCAAACTCAACTAATCGCTTCAATATCAACTAATTGTCTTAGTCAACTAATCGTTTCAAACTCAACAAATCACTTTAAAATCAACTAATTAACCTTAAGCCAACTTATCACTTCAAAATCAACTAATTGTCTTATTTAACTAATCGTTTTAAACTCAACTAATCTCTTCAAAATCAGCTAATTATGCTAAAGTCAATTTATCACTTCAAAATCAACTAAACACTTCATAATCAACTAATTACTTCAGTCAAGTAATTGTCTTAGTCAACTAATCGCTTTTAAAACAACTAATCACTTAAAAATCTGCAAATTGATGCAAACTAAACTAATCACAGGCAATTGAAAAAACAACAACAACAACTAATCGCTTTAAAGTCAATTAACAGAAAAAAAATCAATCACTTTAAAACCACCAGGTTTGTCATCTTTTTTCAAGCAAAGTCACTATTCGTTTTAAAATCATCAGGTTTACTCACGTTTTAAAGTAAAACCACATTTTACAGTGTTTATTACAGTGTGTATTACCAGTAAAAATAAAGCACAAAGCCAAAAAAACCCTTTACGCAGTTTTTACATTGCAAATGGTTCATTTAGCACAACCTTGTTATCTGAAGTCTTTTTTTTTGTCTTAGCTCCCCAAACAGGAAGTGCAACTCATAATGTGAAGCACAGTCATGGATTCAAATGGTAGCTTCCAATTGAAAGATGAAGTATTGAGATAAATATAAACCTCTAGAGTGTAAATATCACAGTGTAACACGACGGTCTCTTCTGTCTTCAAAACAAAGAGGAATATATAAAGCGATATTCTAGCTGCCGGGTAAACACTCTAACACCTTCACAAGCCAATAATGGCATAAAAGAAGTGTGTTGGAGAAAAGAAAATTATATGTTAACTTCAACATGGAATCAAGGTTGACCCTGTTTACTTTCATAACGTAGTCGACTGCGCGGCTCATCGGCGCGTGTGTTTCCGCAGTGTGTTTATCTATTTTGTAATTTTTCATCAGAACGTAATAAGCTGCTCATCCGCCGAAAACAGATTTGGTTTCCGGACGATGTCACAAATCCCTGGTGATTTTTTCTCAAAGCACTCGACTTCATTCTGCTACGCAATACTGTTTTTGCATTATATTTCGGTCTGTTTCTGATCAAATCAAGTCCGTCTCTGCAGCTTTTCTGTGGTTGTAAATCCTTTTTCATGTCGGATTACTGAAGTGAAACGGGTTGTTTTGTTGTTGCCGATGTTAGACTGAAAAAGATTGTGTGCTACTGATGTCTGAGAGAAAAAACTCAGTTCAGTTGATTTCTGCAAATGCGAATCTAAATAATGATGATTTAATTAAGCAAACTATACACGGAAATGCCAACAGACACAGCCAGGACCTGAACCAGCTTCCTTCTTGCTCTGAGGTGACAGTGCTAACCATTGAGCCACCATGTCACCCCCTAAGATGTATGTATGTATGTGTATATATATATTTATATATATACACAGTGCATCCAAAAAGTATTTATAGCACTTCACTTTTTCCACATTTTTATTTGTTACAACCTGTTTAAATTTATTTATTTCCTCAAAATTCTACACACAATACCCCATAACGACAATGTGAAAAAAGATTTATTGAAATTATTGCTAATTTATGAAAAATAAAAAGACCTGTAAAATCACATGTACAGAAGTATTCACAGCCTTTGCTCAATACTTTGTTAATGCACCTTTGGCAGTAATTACAGCCTCAAGTCTTTTTGAATAGGATGCCACAAGCGTGGCACACCTGTCATTGGGAAGTTTTGCTCACTCCTCTTTACAGTACCTCTCAAGCTTTATCAGGTTGGATGGAAAGCAATGGTGTATAGCCATTTTCAGACCTCTCCAGAGATGTTCAATAGAATTTAGGTCTGGACTCTGGCTGAGCCACTCAAGGACATCCACCGAGTTGTTGTGAAGTCACTCCATTGAAATTTTGGCGGTGTGCTTTGGGTCATTGTCCTGCTGGAAGATGAACCATCGCCTCAGTCTGAGGTCAAGAGCACTCTGAAGCAAGTTTTTCTTCAGGATGTCTCTGTACATTGCTGCATTTATCTTTCCCTCTATCCTGACTAGTCTTTCAGTTCCTGCTGCTGAAAAACATCCCCACAGCATAATGCTGCCACCACCATGCTTCACCATGTCTGGTTTTCTCCAAACATAACGCCTGGCATTCACTCCAAAGAGTTCAATTTTAGTCTCACCAGACCAGAAAATTTTGCTTCTTATGGTCTGAGAGTCCTTCAGATGCCTTTTGGCAAATTCCAGGAGGGTAGTGGCTTCCGTCTGACCTCTCTACCATACAGGGCTGATTGGTGGATTGCTGCACAGGTGGTTGTCCTTCTGTAAGCTTCTTCTCTCTCCACAAAAGAACGCTGGAGCTCAAACAGAGTGACCATCGGGTTATTGATCACCTCCACCTCCATTGATCAGGCCCTTCTCCCCCGATTCCTCAGTTTAGATGGCCGGCCAGTTCTAGGAAGAGTCCTGGTGGTTCCAAACATCTTCCACTTACGGATGATGGAGGACACTGTGCTCATTGGAGCTTTCAGAGCAGCAGAAATTTTTCTGTAACCTTCCCCAGCCTTGTGCCTCGACAATGCTGTCTCTGAGGTCTACAGACAATTCCTTTGTCTTCATGCTTGGTTTGTGCTTTGACATGCATTGTCAACCCTGGGACCTTTTATAGACAGATGTATGCCTTTTCAAATAATGTCCAATCAACTGAATCAACTCCAGTTAAGCTGGTGAAACATCTCAAGAATGATCTGTGGAAACAGAATGAACCTGAGATCAATTTAGAGCTTCACGGCAAGGGCTGTGAATACTTCTGTATGTGTGATTTTTCAGGTTTTTTATTTTTAATAAATTTGCAACAGTTTAAAAAAAACTTTATTCACATTGTCGTTATGGGGTATTGTGTGTAGAATTTTGAGGATGTACTTTATGGATGCACTGTATGTATATGTATAAGTATATATATATATATATATATATATATATATATATATATATATATATATATATATATATATATATATATATATATATATATATATATATATATATATATATATTGCCCTAGAAACTGACTTTAAATACAATCAATAAGTACAATTACAAATCTTAAAAATGATAAACAAATGAATTTCCCTGATGGGACATTATATTCCTTAACTACAGCATCAGAACTGATGGAGCAAACATGACCCGTGCAGAGGTCAAGTGCATACCAAGTGCGTTTGTGTAAAATAACCCCATCCATCATTCATTTTCCAGCCTCTAAATGTGCAGCGTGGATGAGAATTAAACCCCGGAGCTGTGGAAAGGCTCAGAGGACCAAACGCCACAGATCCTGGACATTTCCATAAGCCCTGACGTCCCCAAAATACTTCAGGAGCCAAAGTCGGTGATGCTAATAGACGCAGGAGCATCGCATCACATAAAGTTGAAGTCAAAATGATTCGCCATGTACTGGGGGGGCTAATAATTCAGGAGGGCTAATATTTCTGACTTCAACTGTACATGTGTGTGTTTTGTTTCCTCAAATGCGCAGGAGATTGCTTTTATTGTGATCAGCAGAAGTGTGTGTGTTTGTGTGTGAGTGTGTGTAATCTGTGCATCATGAAGTCAGCAGTGTGTTTGACCTTCATACACACTCTGAGCATCAATTATCCAGACCGCTATTGATTTCTGCTGCGCCGCTCCACTCTCTAATGCTGTCTGAAGAAATCATCTGAATCCAGCCTCAGAAAACACACACACATGGATACACACACACACACAAGCACACACGTCAGCAGAAAAACTCACAATTGCCATTATATTCGATTACAATTATTAGAAAGCGAGTTTAAATATAGTCAATAGATGTAATTAGAATGAAGCCGATATTGATGTAATCATACTGATTTAATTGCATTTAATTAACAGAACTGGTCTTTAAATAGAATCCGATATAATTAAAATATAGGGAACTCTGAAGAAATTGATGCAATCATAGGCGTTTAATCGCGTTTAATTAAAAAAATATTGTGATTCATGATAGTGTGATTCAATTATACAGAATCATTCTTAACTTATGCTTAATTAAAATCTCTTCGGCATCTAGCGATCTCAATAGATTTGATTTATAGTAAATATTTCTGTAAATTTAGAAAATAAACTCTTTGTTGTTGATTATATTCAATAATTAATGATTCAAACGTTACAGATTTAAACAGAATTAGACGTTATTTAAATAACTGAACAAAATTGGGTGAATTGACCACACTACAGGTCATTGATATTATTATAGTTCAATCCAGAATTTATATATAGATGCATCTGATCAGTTTTGTTAAACAAATATTTTTATTAAATGATACTTTAACATGTTTAGAAAAAGAAAAATAACACATTTAAATTCAAGCTAAATATTGCTAAATTAAAGACAAACTACTGTTGAAACTACATCTTGTTTTTTCCTTGTTTTCCTTGCTTTTCCTTGTTTTTTGTATAAAATAAATGTTTCATTAAATAAAAAAATTTAAATTGTACATATTTTATTTCATTAAATAAAATGAGTATATTTCAATATATGTTATTTCTTATACAATATGTTGTTTGAGACTACTAAAAATGTCAATATAAGTCAACACCAAAACATTGGCAGAGCAGAAATCCAGTTCCTAATGCAATAAATAACCCTTGTGTCTGCTTCACAAAATGTGGAAACTGTTAATTAAAATGTTATTACTATTTAAAGCTTTCCTTTTATTTATCGAATCAATTGCATATATATCTATATATATAAACTTTGGTTTCCCCCACAGTCCAAACACATGCACTAGGTGAATTGGATGGACTAAATTGGCCTTAGTGTATGAGTGTAAATGTGAGGGTATGTTTCCCAGTACTGGGTTGCGGCTGGAAGGGCATCCACTGCATAAAACATATGCTGGAAAAGTTGGCGGTTCATTTCGCTGTGGCGACCCCTGATGAATAAAGGGACTAAGCCTAAGGAAAATGAATAAATGCATGAATATATACCTTAACTATGTCAAAATCTGTCAAATTTATTTGATTTTAATTACATTCATTCATTTTCTTTTCAGTTTAGTCCCTTTATTAATCCAGGGTCGCCACAGCAGAATAAACCGCCAACTTATCCACACGTTTTACGCAGCGGATGTCCTTCCAGCTGCAACCCATCTCTGGGAAACATCCATAGACACTCATTCACTATGGACAGTTTAGCCAACCCAATTCACCTGTACCACATTTCTTTGGACTGTGGGGGAAACCGGAGCACCTGGAGGAAACCCACGTGAACGCAGGGAGAACATGCAAACTCCACACAGATACGCCAACTGACCCAGCCGAGGCTCGAACCAGCGACCTTCTTGCTGTGAGCGGACAGCACTACCTACTGCGCCACTGCGTCGCCGATTTTAATTACATTTTATCCTAAATTAATTATTATTATTATTTATTATTATTATTATTACTTTGACTTTTGTCAGTGTGTATTAATAATTACTTCACAAAACTAATTGATTAAATGCTGTAAATTGTAAGATAATCTGAAGCATTAACTTAAATATAAAGTTATTATAAATAACTTACATTTTTTGAATGAATAAATAAATAAATATCAGTTATTATTTAAAAAAAATTAAAACCCAAATTATGTTACAAAAAGAACTAATAAAAAAATATATGTTTTAAAAATAACCTCATCTAAAACCCAATTCAGTTTATATCTGCAATGTTCAAATAATTAAATAAAAAAATATATTTATTTTTTATCTGTTTAATGAAATATGCAGATTTTTATAAATGTATTTTATAATATGATAATTCACTAATGTCTATTAAATATTCTACATATTGATCAAATCTTATAATAACTTAAATAAATAAATCTGTATTATTTATAATAACTGAAATAAATCTGTATTATTTGTATTAAATAAATAAATCTGTAGTATTTATAACAACTTAAATAAATAAATCTGTAGTATTTATAATAACTTAAATAAATAAATCTGTAGTATTTATAATAACTTAAATAAATAAATCTGTATTAATTATAATTACTTAAATAAATAAATCTGTATTATGTTGGATGAAGGAATAAATAAATAAACCGTGGCCTCACTGTTCGGTTACGATTATCATGCCATCAATTTGATTGTGTCACGGTGCATTGACGATGCTTTCCATACACAGTTTTATATTTTACTTCACAGCACCAGAATTCTTGTATTAAAATGTATATTTTTCAACACATTTTAAATGTATTTTTAATACAGTATTGTTCTTTAATTACAGCAGTCAGATATATGAACTGTACCTTTCATTTTAGCTGCTAAAAGAAAACACTCTTTTTGAATGTGTCAATCAAAACTCAAGTACATGCACAGAACAACATGAGCATATATAGCAAATAAACAAATGTAAATATGATCCTGCTTGCTTTCTGAGCGTTATTGAGTGAGTTGTTAAATGCCTATGATTGGCCACGCGCTCAATAGAAAGAGCTGCGTTTGGCTCTAATGCTCTGGTGCTGTTCACCGATAAGCGACACTGATAAACGGCAGCGAAGAACGGCGGTGGAGAAAACTCGCTCTGCAGACACACTTATGGCTGCAATGGATCCACAAGTATTGTTGTAACAACCAAAATGAGAGGAAACGTTAGCCAGCAGGTCAAAGGTCCACAGTTAGAGAGAGAAATGGAGTTTCATCAGCAGTTAAATAGGGGCTTCTGCTGTAACTTCAGTGTCAGTGAATGACTGTCCAGCGAACACACGCAACGAATTGAATTTCTGCGTTTTAATTACTCGTGCTTGCCTCCCTTGCCTTACTACCACCGCATATGAGATATGAGTGCATATGAGATAAATGAGGTCAGTACGTAATAATTGGTTACGTATAATCGGCTATTACTGAACCGATACCAAATTGTCCACGTGCATCGAAAAACTATCAATTTAGACACCATCAAAAATATATATATAATTTTACACAAATGCACAGTGTATGCACATGACCTCCAGGCCGAACCTGATGTTTGCTCAATTAATAGAGTTTGTTTCTGACTCCGAACAGGTTCTGTTTGCTGCAATTAAGGAATATGATGTCCCATCGGGGGAATTCATTACAGATAGCGTCTTGTTTTGCGTTATTGATGCTCAAAAGGATCAAATAAATTCCACTATTTATCCTCGGCTGTGCTTAAAAATGACACGCCGCCACATTTCCATAATACTGCGCTGGGGATATTTTATGTTGCGTGGTGATATTTATTATCCCTGAGGCAGCCGTTTATTGGCGTGTTCCTCCTCAGCGAGTGTGACAGACAGAAAAGCGAGCATTGTGTGCTGGGTTTTTTTTTTGCAGACCGATACTGAGATGCCACCTGAATCTGTGCAGCCGCTCCATAGTTTGTGTTGCGGTCTGCAAACGCATTGATTTTCATGTTTATCGAGTGCCTGAGGTGACAGAATGAGTTAAAACAAATGAAATGAGAGTCATGTTCTTGTTTATTCAGCCTCGTGTTGTTACAGCGCTGCGCTTATTTGTTTTTATCAAACATGAAATGGGAATTTTGAAGACTCCATGTAATGTTATTTTTAGATGGAATGGAGGTTTATTGTAATAAAAAATAAATAAATGTATACATATATACATATAACTTTGCTGCTTGTTCAAACCTCTTATTTCAAATGAGTTGAAACAACAAAATTCTTGAGTTGTTTTTGGGGACAACCAAATTGTTTTATGTTCAGTTTGTTTTGGGACAACATGAAGGAATTGTGTGGAACTCTGAATGTTTTACAGTAAACAACATGAAGGAATTAAGTTAACTTATTAGTTTTTACAAATTTAAGTGGAGTGAACATAAAATAATTAAGTTGTCCATAAAACAGTTCAAGAATTATGTTGTTTCAGTTTATTTTAAATAAGTAGTTTGAACAAACAGCAAACTTTTGAAGAGTGAAGAGATGGTGAGCTTCAGAAATAATATAAAACTGGTCTGTATTGTCTTCTTTTTAAACATGTTTAAGAGCATCATTATATGAGAGCAATTTAAAATATTCCCTTTCATGGAAAAGTTAATCAGTTCTAGTGGTCATTGACTCTTTGAATTGTCCAGTTTGATTCGTTAGTGATTCATTTGTTGCAGTAGTTGTGAACAGGGTCAAATGGTTCAATTTAAGATTAGAACTATTTGCATACTCAGGGGATCTTTCGGTTTGGTATAATCAAATATTATGTTTGTTTTTTGTGAAAAGAGTCAATTGATTGAAGATAATTTATAAGTCAGACTCTTCTCATATGGATATTAAGCTTCAAAAATAGGTTTTGAAAAATCATCCTAATCTTACTTGATTTTTTTGTTTGATTTGTGAACGAATCATTATTGTCAGTTTTGTGAAAAGAATCAATTGATTCATTCAAAAGAGTCAGACTTCTCTCATAGTTGATTAAGGGGTCCAAAATAAGAATCTCTTGGAAAAATTAGAAATTCTAGAAATTGTTCGGTTTACTTCGTGAATGAATCATTATTACAGTGAATAGTTTTGTGAATAAAATCAATTGATTCATTTAAAAGAGCATATATATATATATATATATATATATATATATATATATATATATATATATATATATATATATATATATATATTTATATATATATATATTTATGTGTGTCAGATTTCTCCATTTAGCTCCAAAATTAGATACGTAATTCTATTGTCAAGGGATTTTTCAGTTTGATTTGTGAATGAATCATTATTGTCAGTTTTGTGGAAAGTATCGATTGATTCATTTAAAAGAGTCAGACTTCTCTCATAGCTTATTAAAGGATCCAAAAAATATATATTTTTAAATTTGAATCTCTAGGAGTTGTTCAGTTTGATGTTTCAATGAATCATTATTATAGTCAGTTTTGTGAAGAGTCGATTGATTCGTTTAAGAGCATTCGTTTATAAGTCAGACTTATCTCTTAGGGATATTAAGCTCCAAAAATAGACACAAAACAATAATAATGTCAAGGGATTTTTCAGTTTGTTAGAATTTGATTAAAGATTGCCAAAATAAATTTTTTTCCCCCAGTGGATTACCTTTAACATTTAAACAGACTTTAAGTTGACATTGAGGCTTGTAAATGGCTTTTTTTCCACACGTGTTTGTTAGTAATGAGCACAGTGAGTTGTTCACTGCACATCTCTGTGTTCTCCGTTGGTGTGTTTGGTGCTGTTGTGTGTGTGTGATTGTGGAGATGTTTCCAGCAGCACATACAGACTGTTTGTGATGAATGGATGTTCTGATTTGACGCAGACTCTGCAATGGCTTTCCTGCTGTGGTGCTGTTGAGAGCCACTGATGTGCTGAAGGACATTTAGGTGAAAAAAGCACATTTCCCAGCTGTTCTCGCAGCTCTTCAGCCCTTCACTCGTCTGTGTGCTTCAAAAACACCGTGTGTGTTCATGAGGCGTATTTAAATCCCTTTTAGAGGTGTTTTGCTGCTTTCAAGCATCCAGCACAAAATGAGAGTATCAAATCACACTCTGAATTGGAGTTTTAAAAACACTTACTGTATGTTCATCATCGCAAATCAACATGCTGAAATGCCGTTCACAAGCCGCTTCATTGTTTATTTTGGGGTGTGAATTGCATCATGGGATGTTGATCTCTGCTCTGTCGACTTTTGGTGTTCAAAATTCAACTTTAGAGTTTAACAAACTGACTTTTACTGACATTTTTTAATAGTTTGAAAAACATCAGGTATAACAAAGCATGTAAAGAGAAATTAGTCTGTAAAATAACAGAAAATACTGTTTATTACAAGGTTTTTACCATAATATACACCACCAATACAGTCAATACATCACTTTAAACCAGGGATGCCCAAACTCGGTCCTGGAGGGTCCTGCATAGTTTAGCTCCATCTTGCCTCAGCACACCTGCCTGGAAGATTCTAGTATACCTAGAAAGAGCGTGATTAGCTGGTTCAGGTGTGTTTAATTGGGGTTGAAGCTAAAGTCTGCAGGACACCGGCCCTCCAGGACCGAGTTTAGGCACCCCTGCTTTAAACTATAAATTTTTTTAGTTAAAGTCACTTTTTTTTAAGCTTTTCAAGGATAAAAGTTAATGTAAGAAAGATTAATAATAATTCCTTACATTAAATAGCACTTTTCTGGACACTCAAAGTGCTTTACACATTGGGGGGAATCTCCTCATCCACCACCAGTGTGCAGCATCCACCTGGATAACTCTATGGCAGCCATATTGCAGACAGAATGATGAAGCCAATCATGATATGGGGATGGTGAGGAGGCCATGATGGACAGAGGCCAGTGGGCAAATTTGGCCAGGATGCCGGGGTTAAACCCCTACTCTTTTTCAAAGGACATCCTGAGATTTTTAACAACCTCAGAGATCTTGGTTTAACTTGGTTTAACTGAAAGACTGAGCAATATTGACCTTATTCTTCAATGTTCGCTTCTTTTTGCGCTTGTTTTATGGCCCGTTTCCACTGAGTGGTACAGTATGGAATGGGTCGGTACGGGTCACCTTTATCAGGCTTGCGTTTCCACTGCTAAAAGGGTAACAATGGTACTCTTTTGATGGGTGTGATGTACGACAGAAAGTTTCATTCGACGCCATTTTCACCCGAGAAAATGTCTACAGTAAAGCTGGACAGGTCAATCACATATCATATGAGAAGCACTTCTCACAAAACAGATGCTTTATACATATAAATACTTCTGTATAAATGTTTATTACTAACTTTTCTATGAACATGATTTGATTATAACTGCAGATCAATGACAGCGTGAAATAGCCTACTGTAACATCTGCAATTATATTAAATAAATAAATAAATGCAACATATATGAACACATACAGCACCTTACAGTCTTCGATATGTTACCAATTACAGAAAAAATTTACACAGCATACATTTAGTCCTTATTTAGGTTCATAAACAACACAAAATATAGCCCACAGTCACTGCAAACCTCTCATCTGTGTCTTTAATCTTCAGCAGCACATGTAGCCTCTGGTTAGACAGTAATTCCATCATTCTGAGTTTATAAAGTCCAAAAGGTGATGATAATAATAATAGTTAAACATGGTGGTTTGTTCACGTTTGCTGAAAAAAAATTGGCTTCTTTTTTCCGGCTTCTCCTTTGTTTTTTCGGGCGTCACTCTCGCGTTTGTCAGTTTCTCAAAAGATCAGGTTTTCAGAAGCACGTCAATAATCAAGCGCACGTTACTATCATTAGCTCAAGAAGTTTGTTATTTCAAATATAAATGCGCACGCGAGCGCAAGCAAGAAAGCGAAACCGCTACCCTATTTTGATGAATTGACAGTTTCAGTGCAGTTTCCCCATTAAACACATTGAGCAGTTTTGATGATTGAGTTGCCATACTTCCATGATGTTTGTCCGCGTACGTCGCTCAGCGTAGTGTCCTCCAGGAACGTCCTGATCCACCTGTCTGGAGGTCATTAAGAGTGTTAAGGAAGATAAATGAAGCCTTTTGTGCATCTGAGGGCACCGGAACGGCTGAACCGGCAGCCTTTGGTGTGTCAGTCTGTTTGAATGGCAGCTCTTATCTCTGAACTGAACCGTTATTTGGCCACTGTCAGACTTTTTACAGCCCACAATCCTCTGTCTTCACCTCCAGGCCATTGATAAGGGGATTCAAACAGCGAGGATTCGCTCCCGAGCCTCTGTTCAAACACAGATTCAAGTCATATCGCCATCATCCGAGTTATGAGATTCCCGCCAGTCAGACCGGTGATATGTATTTTTATAAACACTTTTATTGAAACATGATGTTAGAGGGATTGTTTAGACCAGTGTTTCCCAACCCTGTTCCTGAAGGCACACCAAGAGTACATATTTTGGATGTCTCCCTTATCTGACCCATTCATTTCAGGTTTTGGGGTCTCTTCTAATGTTCTGCTGAACTAATTTAGGTGTGTTTGATTAGGAAGAGGTTGAAAATGTGTACTTTTGGTGTGCCTTCAGGAACAGGGTTGGGAAACACTGGTCTAAACAATACCTCTAACATCATGTTTCAATAAAAGTGTTTATAAAAATACATATCACCGGTCTGACTGGCGGGAATCTCATAACTCGGATGATGGCGAATGGGAAACACTGGTTTAGACATTTTATTCTGGTTTAGACTTTTATTCAACATTTAAAGAGCAGGTCACATGGGTTTGTAATGTAGCTGTTGTTAATCCAAAAAGTGCATGATAAATATTGATTTCGTCACTAAAAAGGAAGAGTTTAATCTGAATCGATTTAGCGAGTCATTATATTTTTGAATCTTTAACTTGCAACAATCTACATTAACATGATCAAAGTAGCTAATTTGCATAATTTCCGCCTGCTAATACGAATGTGGGAATGTCTTGTTTCTGACATGAAGCAGTTATGGCAAGACCAATCAAAATTTGGCCAGCTGACCAATCAGAGCAAAGCTGGCTTGTGAAGGGAGGGGCTTACAGACCTTTAGCACTGAACTGATTCAAACGAATCATATTGAAAACATTGCAGAATGATTCTAATATAAAAATGAATACTCTCTTTAGTGATTCCTGCTAGTCAAACAGTTGATAGATATTTATTTAAACACATTTATTTAAACATGACAGTGTTGTAATGTTGCTGTCCTTCAGTGTAAACACTCTGCAAAGTTTACATCTTTAAAGAATAATAGTTCATCTCCCAAAAATAATACGATTTACTTACCATTTATAGTACCTGTCCAAAAGAAGATATTTCGAAAAATGTTTAAAATTGATGGCCATTGACGTTGCATCGTAGCTGTCCTTCAGAGTATACACTATGTACAGTTGTTCATTAAAAAGTCTCTCAAAGAAAGACTCAGAATATCCTTAATTAGTCGTTATATTTTCTAATCTTTTGCCTACTACCGATTTACATCAACGCAATTAAGGTAACTAATTTGCATATGATTAGCGATTCCTGCTAGTCAAACGGTTGATAAATATTTATATAAACACATTTATTTAAACATGACATTAAAGGAATGGTTCATCCAAAAAAATAATACGATTTACTCACCATTTATAGTACCTGTCCAAAAGAAGATATTTCGAAAAATGTTTAAAATTGATGGCCATTGACGTTGCATCGTAGCTGTCCTTCAGAGTATACACTATGTACAGTTGTTCATTAAAAAGTCTCTCAAAGAAAGACTCCGAATATCCTTAATTAGTCGTTATATTTTCTAATCTTTTGCCTACTACCGATTTACATCAACGCAATTAAGGTAACTAATTTGCATATGATTAGCGATTCCTGCTAGTCAAACGGTTGACAAATATTAATATAAATACACATTTATTTAAACATGACATTAAAGGAATGGTTCATCCAAAATGAAATACGATTTACTTACCATTTATAGTACCTGTCCAAAAGAAGATATTTAGAAGAATGTTTCAAATTGATGGCCATTGACGTTGCATTGTAGCTGTCCTTCAGAGTATACACTATGTACAGTTGTTCATTAAAAATTCTCTCAAAGAAAGACTTCAAATATCCTTAAAGAGTCGTTATATTTTCTAATCTTTTGCCTACCGATCTACGTCAACATGATTGAAGTAACTAATTTGCATACGATCAGCAATTCCTACTAGTCAAACAGTTGATGAATATTTATATAAACACATTTATTTAAACATGACATTAAAGGAATGGTTCATCCAAAATGAAATCCGATTTACTTACCATTTATAGTACCTGTCCTAAAGAAGATATTTCGAAGAATGTTTAAACTGACATCCAAAGTAGGAAAATAAATACTATGGAAGTCAGTAGCTATGTATCCAAAGTTGCGAATATACTTTGAGCGAAATGAAACACAATTTTCATCCTATGTGCTTAAGAAAACAATAATTGTTGCTTCCTGTGAAACTACAGCGCCGTAAATAAATAATAAAATATTTCTGCAAGCTTGTTTCATCCATCGTAAATAAGTTGTGTTTCTGTGCGGTAACAAACTCTGTCATGTTATTGTGAAAATGATCATGAAAGAAAGTACTTCATAAAATGATTTCTTTTGCTTAGGTTTTTACAGTATTAGTCAAACTTAAATTTATTAAGATGAAGTGAAACGAGATGGAATTTATTCGGTAAATATGTTTTTATTGTAGTTGAATGCTTATATTATTGGATTAAAAATGTATCCAACTCAATTGACACGTTTATTATGCGAATTAATAGAATTTATCAACAGTTTCTTATTTCTGTTGATGTTTTTTCATGCAATAATCTAAAATCTGCATAAAAACAAGTTGATGGAGACAGTTTCCAACATTCTTCAAATCATCTTCTTTTATGTTTTAAACAAATGAAATATGAGTACATAAATAGCCCTTTTAGATCTGGTTTTAGGTATGTCTTGCTAGTTTTCTTCAGAACATGCTTGGCTAATATCGTGATTTCCATGGGCTCATGGTACAAACTGGACTTTGATGAAGCAGCTTCTAGAGGCTTCTTTTCTCCTCTCATTTTTCTCTCTCATTCTCCATTAGCCCAACGAGTCGTTTCATTGTAACTGCTCATTCATCTAAAGGAAAGAGGGGGAAAAAAAGCCTTTTCGCTGCACTTTGGCTGCATTCTGCTGGTTAGTGGAGTTAAAGTCCTTCCACAAGCGTTTTTATTCTTTATATTCATGATGAAAACCTTCAGCAGCTCATGCCATCTGCTGCTGAGCACAACTCAGCCTTCCTCAGAAACGCTGCATTCATGATAAAATATCTGCTGGCCTTATTAATCATTCAGATGGGAGGAATTTAGCTGTTTTGTAGCTTCACAAGCGATCTGAGACTCAGAAAAAAAGCCATTTGTGTGAGTGTGTGTGCCTGTGTGTGTGTTTAAGCATTAGTGTTTAAGAAGTCAGAAGATTCAAATGAGACTGAAACATTGGAGTCAATTGTCTGGGTTTTAAGTTCAAATTGAATCGAATCATTTGAGGATTATATGATTTAGAACAGATTTTGGGTCAAAAATCTAAGAGACGGTAGAATTTTAGAAACTGTAGACTGAAATTTGGTTATCAGAGTGAATCATTTGAGAAAATGAAGACCCAATAGGGTTGTTGAGTTTATTTAAGTTTGCAACAGATTCAAAGTGAATCATTTGAGACAACTACGATTTTAAAGTGAATCCAGGTATAGCTGTTGAGTTTACTCAAGTTCACAACAGATTCTAAGTGAATCATTTGAGATAACGAAGGTTTTATAGTGAATCCAGGTATAAAACTTGAGTTTACTCAAGTTCTCAACAGATTTGTAGTGAATCATTTGAAAAATTGAAGTGTTTCGAATGAATCCTAATATGGTTGTTGAGTTTATTCAAGTTCACAGCAGAATCAAAGTAGGTAAAATAAAGATTTTAAAGTGAATTGAAGTATAGCTGTTGAGTTTACTCAAAATCACAACGGATTTGAAGTAAATCAATCATGAAATTGAAGAGTTTAGAGTGAATCCCAAAATGGTTGTTGAGTTTATTCAAGTTCTTAACAGATTCAAGGTGAATCGTTTGAGAAATGTAAGAGTTTAGAGTAAATACGGATACAATTGTTAAGTTTACTCGAAATCACAACAGATTCGAAGTGAATCAACTGTGAAATTGAAGAGTTTAGAGTGAATCCCAATATGGTTGTTGAGTTTACTCAAAGATTCAAAGTGAATTGTTTGAGAAAACAATGATTTTAAAGTGAATCCAGGTATAGCTGCTGAGTTTACCTATGTTCACAACAGATTCTAAGTGAATCATATGAGAAATTGAAGTATTTAGAGTGAATCCCATAAAGTTATTGAGTCAGAGTGAATCATTTGGGATTACAAAGATTTTATAGTGAATCCAGGTATAGCTTTTGAGTTTACTTAAATTCAGAACAGATTTGGAGTACATCATTTAAGAAATTTAGGAGTTTAGAAACGTTTAAAATGTTTGAGTTTATTCAAGTTCACAACAGATTCGGAGTGAATCATATAAGAAATTGAAGAGTTTAGAGAACATCCAGATACAATTGTTAAGTTTACTCAAGTTCACAACAGATTTGAAGTGAATCAATCATGAAATTGAAAAGTTTAGAGTGAATCCTAGTTTGTTGTTGAGTTCATTCAAGTTCACAACAGATTCAAAATGAATCGTTTGATAAAACGAATGTTTTGAAGTGAATTCAAGTATAGCTTTTGAGTTTGCTCAAGTTCACAACAGATTTGGAGGGAATCATTTGAGAAATTTAAGAACTAAGTGTGAATCCAAACTGAATTGTTTGAATTTACTCAAGTTCACAACATTTTCAGAGTCAATTGTTTGAGAAATTGAAGAGTTTAGAGTAAATCTAGATACAATTGTTGAGTTTACTCAAGTTCACAACAGATTCAAAGTGAATCGTTTGATAAAACGAAGATTTTAAATTGAATTCAAGTATAGGTGTTGAGTTTACTCGAGTTTACAACAGATTTGTAGTGAATCATTTGATTTATTTAAGTGTTTAGAGTAAGTCCAGGCTGAATTGTTTGAGTGTACACAAGTTCACAAAAGATTCGTTTGAGAAATGTAAGAGTTTAGAGTGACTCCAGATACAATTAAGTTTACTCAAGTTCACATCAGATTTGGAGTGAATCATTTGATTTAAGAGTTTAGAGTGAATCCAGACTAAATCGTTTGAGTTAGAGTTAGAACTTTAGAATGAATTCAGACTCAATTGTTTGCATATTCTCTGATTTGAAAGAGATTTAGGGTTCACATTGACTTTACATTGAACCATTGGAGTATTCTAGAGTTGCAAAATAATCTTTACATAATTGTCTCTGAATTTTAGACCTGAGAACAGATCTAAACCCAATCAATCAACATTCTAAACACCAATCAGTATTCTAAACAAAGCTAGATTGCTTTGCCTGACAATTTACTTCACAATTCAAGTCACATTCATCAACGTCCACTTGCAAAAGTCAACTGTTCTATTAGCATAATCCTCATAGAAGATGCATGAAGCGATTTTTACCATGTCTAGACCAGCAGCCGTCGGCCTTGAATCTCACTTTTGTCCCGGTCAGCTCAAATGTTCATCTGCGGTCAGCAGTGAAGGCTGTATCGTCAACACATCCAGATTTATGATGACTCAATACACACACCTGAACACACACTCTTTCTCTAAAGGAATTAAGACCACACGACTGGACAATAAACTGGACCAGACATATTTGTCAAATCAAACCTGCTCTCTCAGCATGCTATAAACCAAAACCAGTACTTAGGAAAGACGTGCTGTTTGTTTTTGGCCCATGGCTCAACGAAAGGGATTTCTTTTACTCTTATAGCTTTCTTTAAATCGAAGATCTTGTTATCCAGACGTGCGCTGAAGGGGATTTCATTCACAGCGGAGGTGTAAAGGAGAATCTATCATTCCGAAATCCGAGGTCATCACATTATAAGCACTTTGTAAAGTTTTTAGGGTATTCAGGCACTTCGGTCTGTTCTGCTGTCGTTTGCTGTTATGAATAAGTCATCAAGAAGAACTGAGCATCTTTTCATGTTCTGTAATGATAGAGTCCTGCATTGTTAGCTGGATGAATGTTGTGGTTGTGGGTAAAAGACTCATAATGTGCCAGTTGTTTGATTCTGAAGTTCAGATTAAAGTGAATTGTTTGAGAACTGAAAGAGTTTGAAATGGATCTAGACTGAATCATTTGAGTATTTTAAAGTGCAGGACAGATTAAAGTGAATTGTTTGATAAATTAAGGTATTGAAGTGAATCTAGACTGAATCATTTGGGTATTCTGAAGTCCAGAACAGATTGCGAGTGAGTCATTTGAGACATTTAAGAATTTAGAATGAATCTATACTAAATCGTTTAAGTGTTCTAATTGTTCAGAACAGATTGAAGTGAAATCTTTGAGACTTTGGCGAGTTTGGCATGAATCAAAACTGAATCATTTGAGCATTCTAAAGTGCATGACAGATTAAAGTTAATAGTTTGATAAATAAACTGAATCATTTGAGCATTCTAAAGTGCATGACAGATTAAAGTGAATTGTTTGATAAATTAAAAAGTTAAATTAACCTAGACTGAATCATTTGGGTATTCTGAAGTCCAGAACAGATTCTGAGCGAGTCATTTGAGAAATTTAAGAGTTTAGAATGAATCTAAACTGAATCATTTGGACATACAGAACAGATTAAAGTGAATGAATAATTTGAGAGTTTGACAATTTGAAATGGATCTAGACTGAATCATTTGAATATTTTAAAGGGCAGGATAGATTAAAGTATATTTTTTGATAAATTTAAGAATTAAAATAAATCTATACTGAATCATTTGCATATTCATAAGTCCAGAACAGATTCTGAGTGAATCATTTGAGAAATTTAAGAGTTTAGAATAAATCTAAACTGAATCATTTGAGTAAAAGATAAAGTGAATGAATAATTTGAGAGTTTGACGAGTTTGAATATTTTACAGATTAAAGTGATTTGTTTGATAAATTAAAGAGTTTAAAATGAATCTATATAGAATCATTTGGGTATTCAGTAGTACAGAACAGATTCTGTGTGAGTAATTTGGGAAATTTAAGAGTTTAGAATGAATCTAAACTGAATCATTTGGGCATTCAGAACAGATTAACGTGAATGAATCATTTGAGAGTTTGACAATTTGAGTTTAAAATAAATCTAGACTGAATTATTTGGGTATTCTGAAGTCCAGAACAGATTCTGAGTGTGTCATTTTGAGAAATGTGAGAGTTTAGAATGAATCTAAACCTAATCATTAGGACTTTCAGAACAGATTAAAGTGAAAGAATCACTTGAGAGAAATATAAGAGTTTAGAATGAGTCTAGACTGAATTATTTGAGTATTTGAAAGTTTAGGACAGATTTTAAAGGAATCATTTGAGAAATTCATGAGTTTAGAATTAGTCTATACTGAATCATTTGAGTATTTGAAAGTTCATGACAGATTAAAGTGAATTGTTTTAGAAATGAAAGAGTTTAAAATGAATCTACATAGAATCATTTGGGTATTCTGATTCATTAAAGTGACATTAAAGAGTTTAGAATGAGTCTAGACTGAATCAGTATCAGTATTTGAAGGTTCAGGACAATTTTTACATTTTTCATTTGAGAAATTGTGGAGTTTAGGATTAATCTAAACTCTGTTTGAAGTTTACTCAAGTTTGGAACAGATGTAGTGAATCATTTGATTTCAGAAAGATTGCAGACTTTCAAGTATCGAAACCGCAGAAGAGATTTTAAGTGTTTTGTTTGGCATAATGAATTATAATGAATGAATGAATCTAAACTGAATCATTTGAGTATTCTAAAGTGCTTGACAGAGTAAAGTGAATGGATCAGTTGAGAGTTTGGAATGAATCTAGACAGAATCATTTGAGTATTCTAAAGTGCAGGACAGATTTTAAGTGAATCATTTGAGAAATTGAAGAGTTTAGAATGAATTCAGACCCTGTTAGAGGTTTACTCAAGTTTGGAACAGATGTAACCAATCATTTGAATTCAGAAAGAATCCAGAGTTTTAAGTATTGCAGAGATGGAGTGAATCATTTGAGAGATGGAAGAACTTAAGATTGAATTCTCTAAGCATTCTAAAGTTTATAACAGATTAAAGTGAATCATTTAAGAGTTTCAAATGAGCCTACACTGAATCATTTGAGTCTCCAAATGTTCAGAACTGATTTTGAGCTTATTGTTTAAGACAATAAGAAGCTTATTGTTGTTCTAGATCTGACAATGAAGATGATTTTATTTACAGTGAAAGTGTGAAGCATAATCTAGCGTTTATGACTCCGAGGTCATCACATTATAAGCACTTTAAAAGTTTTTAGGGTATTCATCCACTTCGATCTGTTTTGCTGTTGTTTGCTGTAATGAATATGTCTTCAAGAAGTATTAAAGAGCTTTTCATGGTCTGTAACGCTGGAATACTGTTTTGTAAGTTGAATGAATGTTGTCGTTGTGTGTCAAAGACTCATAATGTGTCGTGATGTTTTACCTGAATATCCGGCTATATTTAGATGTGAAGTGTTATGAAGTGAGACAGTCGGTGTCTGGCTTGCTGATTCATGTCTATACGGTTAGATAAAACATCTCCACGACATGCAGTAAAAGTTGAATTGGAAGCCCAGCTGAGTATTTGATTGGTTGCATAAAAGGTTTATGTGCTGGAGAAAGAACATTTGATGGATAGGAAAAAAGCATTAGATTCACTGTAAATGGCAAGGAAACAGCCGGGTCAGCTCGAACTAAAGGAATTCAGTGAATCAGATTTTTAAAATTAAAATTAAATAAAAAAAGGTGTATGCCTGCCTGCCTGTCTGAAATTCACTAGGTAACAGTATGTGGTCTTTATTGTTGCATTTTGTGCTTTAAAGTGCGCCACACATTCTCTATTGGCGACAAGTCGGGACTGCAGGCAGGCCAGTCAAGTACCTGTACCAAGTACCTCTATAAAATGTGTAATATAATGTAGAAATTATTTGTATTATTAGGAGAAATATTAATAATATAAATGATAACAATTACATATGTCATATATCCATCCGTCCATACATCTATCTATCTATCTATCTATCTATCTATCTATCTATCTATCTATCTATCTGTCCGTCCATCCGTCCGTCCATTCATCCATCTATCTCATCCGTCCGTCCGTCCATCCATCTATCTCATCCGTCCGTCCGTCCATCCATCCATCCAAAAATCCATCTGTTCATCCATATTTCTGTACATCTCCGTTTGTCCATCCTTTCATACAGTTTTTTTCATCTGTCAGTTTATCCACCCACCTAACCATCCAGTTACTTACTATCTACTGTATCTTTTCCTTTGTCCAACCATCTATCCAATTTTATATCTGTCCATTTTCTGTCTTTTCATCCATACATCTATTCATCCATCCATCCATCCATCCAACCAACAGTCCATCCATCCATCCATCCATCCATCAAAAGATCCATCTGTTCATTCATATTTTTGTACATCTGCTTTTGTCCATCTTTCCATACATTCTTCCATCCATCAGCTTATCCATCAATCTAACATCCATCCATTTACTTACCCTCCATCTTTTCCTTTTTCCAACTATCCATCCACTCATATATTTCTCCATCTTTCTGTCTTTTCTATCTATCTATCTATCTATCTATCTGTCTGTCTGTCTGTCTGTCTATCTATCTATCTATCTATCTGTCTGTCTGTCTGTCTGTCTGTCTGTCTGTCTGTCCGTCCGTCCGTCCGTCCGTCCGTCCGTCCGTCCGTCCGTCCGTCCGTCCGTCCGTCCGTCCGTCCGTCCGTCCGTCCGTCCGTCCGTCCGTCCGTCCGTCCGTCCGTCCGTCCATCTGTTCATCTGATCCATCTGTTCATTCATATTTTTGTACATCTGCTTTTGTCCATCTTTCCATACATTCTTCCATCCATCAGCTTATCCATCAATCTAACATCCATCCATTTACTTACCCTCCATCTTTTCCTTTTTCCAACTATCCATCCACTCGTATATTTCTCCATCTTTCTGTCTTTTCTATCTATCTATCTATCCATCCATCCATCCATCCATCCATCCATTCATCTGTCTGTCTGTTTGTCCATCCATCCATCTCGTCCATCATTCCGTCCGTCCATCCATCCATCCATCTCGTCTGACAGTCCATCCATTCGTCCGTCCGTCTGTCCGTCTGTCTGTCTGTCTGTCTGTCTATCTATCTATCTATCTATCTATCTGTTGATTCATATGTCTGTCTGTTTGTCCATCCATCCATCCATCCATCCATCCATCTATCATTTAAGCAAGTATTGTAAAAAAAATGTAAACACAGTTTCATATCGTATGATAGAAAAACTATTATGAATCTGCTTCCACTCAAATCCTCCTCCAGTCTCAAACATTACAGCTTTTCTTTTTTTTCCATTTAGAGAAATGTGCTTTATTACCGCTGCACACAGACACAGTTGAGCTCCTGAAGGCCTCAGCATAACTGATATAAAGAGCTGCACGGAGTCCAATGTGACACATGGCATTCTTCACACATTAAAACATCCAGAAGAAAGCAAATGAAAGCATCACTCATCACTGCCGCTAGGAGAGCTGTAATGGCTGTTTCTCCGCCTGCTGTTTCGGGTGGGTTTCCATTCATGTCTTCTTCACATTAGAATCATTAGCTCCATGGCGTCAGGAGAAACACTGTGTGAACGGCTTGTTCTTTCATCTGTGTTCATTCATTTGAAGAAGTCAGACTACTGGTGCGTTAAAGGGATAGTTCACCTAAAAATAAAAATGTTCATTTACTCCACAGGTCATCCAAGATATGTAGGGGACTCCTTTTCTTCAGTAGAACATTAAAGATTTTGAGCTGACTCTGGTTCTTGGTGATTCATATTATGGCAGTGAATGGTGACAAGTTTTTTAGATTAAAAATAAACATCAAAACAAGTCCAAAGTCATTAGTTGTGCTCCTGGTGGCATTGGGTAAGAAATTGAACATTATTTACAATAGTATTACCTTTAATTAGCAATCTGATCAAGTAAATCTGATATTGTAATGTTACATACTGTATCTGTACAAACCAATTCACTTAAATGGATCTGAGATTGCAATCTTGAATACTGTAGCTGAACAAACCGATTCACTTAAATGAATCGGATATTGTAGCATTATATACTGTATCTGAATGAATTGATTCACTTAAATGAATTGGATATAGTAACGTTACATACTGTATCTGAACAAACCAATTCACTTAAATGAATCGGATATTGTAGTGTTACATACTGTATCTGAACAAACTGATTTACTTAAATGAATTATTGCCACATACTGTATCTGAACAAACTGATTCACTTGAATCTGATATTGTAATGCTACATACTGGATCTGAACAAACTGATTCACTTTAATCAGATATTGTAATGTTACGCACTGTATCTAAACAGATTAACTTAAATGAATCGGATATTGTAATGTTGCTCACTGTATCTGAATGAATCAATTAACTTAAATTAATCGGATACTGTAACATTCCATACTGTATCTGAATAAACCGATTCACTTGAATAGGATAGTGTAACCTTACATACTTTATCTGAACAAACTGATTCACTTAAATGAATCAGATATTATAATTTTACGTACTGTATTTGAACGAACCGCTTTAATAAAATGAATCAGATATTGTAATTTTACGTACTGTATCTGAACAAACTGATTCACTTAAATGAATTGGATATTGAGATGTTACAAACTGTATCTGAACAAATCAATTTACTTAAATGGATCTGATATTGCAATGTTGAATACTGTAGCTGAACAAACCGATTCACTTAAATGAATCAGATATTGTAACATTATGTACTGTATCTGAATGAACTGATTCACTTAAATGAATTGGATATAGTAACGTTACATACTGTATCTGAACAAACTGATTCATTAAAATGAATCAAATATTGAAATGTTAAACAATGTATCTGAACAAACTGATTCACATTAAGTTAACTGAACTGCTTTGCCCGAGCAAATCTTGCATTCAGATTCTACAAACGTGAACCAGAACGAACTGATTTGGCGAATTGAATCACATATGTTGTGCATTCACACTGAGTAGACTTGGAACTGTTCCAGATCACATTTAAAGTGAATATTTATGTAAATAGTGTATGTGACTAAAAAATAAAAAAGCAGCCATCATTAGTAAAACAATGACTTTTAAACATCTTTAATCATCTGTCTTCTCCTAAATAGAGTCATCAGTAGAGTCACTGCAGCGGGGACTTTGATCAAGTCTTATGGAAATATATTCCATGTAAAATACTTTGACAGAAGATCTTGACAGGATCTTTGGAAAGGTGTCACACACAATAAATGCCCTTTGAGAATGTAAAATGTGGAGCTTCAAACAGACGAGTGTGAGAGCTAAGAGCGCAGCAGGGCTCCTGTCAGGGAGAAAGATTTCTGAGTTTTTCCGTAACAGTTGAGGATGTCATTTTTTTCCCCGAGCGCAGCCGAGGCAGGTGTTGAGAGAGAGTTGAAGTCAGCTGTGAATGGAAATGTTTCTGCCTGAAGGAGGAGGGAGGCAAGAGGTCTGACACACTCCTGTAGTCACTCAACCTTCCGTGAGTCTTAACTCCGCCCACAATGTGATGCTCCAGCTCTGAGCTCCGCCCACGGTATCAATCCAGTTCACAGTCCAGTGGCCGGTTGTATAGACATACTGTCGGTTACTGTGTGTTCAAACGACTCATTTAAAATAAGCTGAAACAACACAATTGTTGATTTTTGTATTGGAATAACTTAATTGTTTTATGTTCAATCCACTTAAATTTGTAAAAACTATTAAACTAACTTAATTCCTTCATATTGTCCCAACACAAATCGATTGTGTGGAGCAGTACTTTCTACAGTGTACACTGTATAAAAGATTCTGGGTTTCCATTACTTCATGTCGTCTCTACACAAATGTATTACGTTAACTCAATCGTTTGTACAAACTTAAGTGGATTGTGCATAAAACAATTAAGTTGTCCCAAAAAATACTTAAGAATTGTGTTGTTTCAACTCAATTTAAATAAGTCATTTGAACAAGTATTTTTTTGAGTGTATAGCCACAATGTTGAGACTTAAGCAGGTACGCACACCGGAAGCGCAGCTCGGAGCCAAGACACGGCGCGCACGTGACAGTTGAAAGTATCGCACACCAGACACGCACATTCACGTGTCAAATTTTAAATGAAACTATTCAGATGGCGCTCTGTGGCACGGCAGAAATGTCAACTGTGTCCTGACTGTGCGCACACACCGAAAGCGGTGAGAGCGTGCAAGGTCGCTCTGGCCGCCCTGGCGACAACGCTGTCTGCCTTCAGCTCTGGCGGCGAGAGCGCAAAATTCGCTACATTGATCTCGCATTTAAAGGGCCCTTTGCAGCATATCAGTTACATTCCTGCATAAAACATGCTTTCTAGCGTGAATATGTTGCGCACTTCTTAAATTCATTTAACAGTGAAAGATCAACATGCATGTGGTGTGGCTTTGCTCCACTTAATTTTCCAATATGTCCATATGTCTGAAATATTCTGAAGCAGCAATACTGTTTTGTACTGTCGCATGAGATTCCCGCTTTTTTAAAGATAAAAACTGTATATGTAACATTAATGCACATCAGTAACTTATTTAATGCATGTTCTTGTAAGAAAACAGTAAATAATTGAAAATCCGTCGACTGTAATAATCAAACCCTTAGGAACAACTGTGGTCGGAACCAAAGTTCACAGGTCTGTGTTCTCTGAACTACTCTCAAGCGGTGGACTTCTTCATTCTGATTGCTTGCCGCCGAACCGCGTCATAGCTCATTACCATAAAGTTGACTTGATTTCAACTCTCCTCGATACTCACAGTGCAGTGCGTCTTCGCCGCTTATCGCCGCCGGCTCTCATTGAAAATGAATGACTTCCGGCTACTTTGACGCTCTCACCGCTTTCAGTGTGAATGTACGGTGAGTCCCGGCTGGTTTAGATTTGTAAAAATCATGGTGACTGGTGAGGAGTGACCCTTTAGGGCCAAATCATACACCAGGCACAATAAGGCATTAGATGTGTGTGGCATGATTTGTTACTATTTTCAGACCAGCGCAACAATTTTCACATTTTGCGCCACGTTGTTTAAATAGTAAATTCATTTGCGCCACTTTGTGGACTCATTGTTGGCGCATTGCTATTTTTATTTTAGATAATGTTGTATATTTTATGCAGATACACTCCCCTACAAAATCATCCCAATCAACTATGAATTCTTTCAAAAGGTTACTCAAGTCATATTGTGAAACTATAATTAAGCTATATATTTTTCGATAGTCAACAGAACAAACGTTATACAATAACTTGACTAATCACCCTAACCTGCCTAGTTAACCTAATTAACCTAGTTAAGCCTTTAAATGTCACTTTAAGCTGAATAGAAGTGTCTTGAAAAATATCTAGTCAAATATTATTTACTGTCAATCTGGCAAAGATAAAATAAATCAGTCAATAGAAATGAGTTATTAAAACTATTATGTTTAGAAATGTGTTGAAAAAATACTCTTTCCATTAAACAAAAATTAAGGGCTAATAATTCTGACTTCAACTGTATATCGCAGAAAAACAGCACACACACAAGTTTTTATGTTGTGATGATTCGCAATTAATCTTTTGACAGGACTATGTATTTTTATTGCTGCAGTGGTTTGAAATTATAGCACTGGCCAGTTGAGCACAACATCATTCCTGCGTCTCCATACTTCTCGCTCTCATTCATGATTATTAATGAGTACATTAACAGTTCGCATTCACCCACATCACCCGAAAGCCCAATAAGCACCACCCTGGCCATCTGTAAGCCCCGCCCCAGCCCCGCCCCATCCCATTCAAGTGTGCCAGGTTCTGAAGGGCTGCTGCGCCGCCACACAGCTCACTGGCAAAGATTAGACTCTATTGTATGGAGAGTGAGCCGGCAATAGGCCTGTCAGCTCTCCGGCGCCAGGGGAATAATTACGCTTGGACTGATAGATGGCTGTAACTGCGCAAGAAGAATGGAGTAATTCTCATATGTGCCCTACCGCAAAAATGCCGGCGGCTATTAAGCGGAATGATGGGGAATTAAATTCTGCGCAGTATTTTAACAGGATCTCATTTGCAGCGGAAAGCCGAAATATTGCGCCGCACCTCTCAGTTGTGTCATTTGATTTGAATGGCAGTCAGTGTGTGTGTGTGTGGTTATGCAGGACACCGGGGACAGATGGAGATCAGAGACGCTTGCTGAGTAATTAACAGAGATCCAGTCAAATAGATCAATGAGGACGCTTGTGTTTACAGTCGGGGTGTGTGTGTGTGTGTGTGTGTGTGTGTGTGTGTGTGTGTGTGTGTGTGTGTGTGTGTGTGTGTGTGTGTTTGGGTGGTTTTAATAGGAACGGTTTGTCACAAAAGGAATATTCTGTCAGCATTTGTTCAGATTCATGTCATTGCAGACCTGGTAAGACTTTTAATGGCCTGTTTACACCAGGAGTAATAACATAATTCAATCTGATTTGTTTTAGTATTTAATCTATTGTAGTGTTATGCTTTAATAATATTGTGAATATACTGTATATACACACTACCTGACAAAAGTCTTGTCGTCGATCCCAGTTGTAAGAGCAACAAATAATATCTTGACTTCTTGTTGATCATTGTGAAAAGTGTCAGAAGGTCGATTTTTCTGATGAATCATCTGTTGAACTGCATCACAATCATCACAAATACTGCAGAAGACGTATTGGAACCCACATGGACCCAAGATTCTCATAGAAATCAGTCAAGTTTGGTGAAGGAAAAATCATGGTTTGGGGTCACATTCAGTATGGGGGCATGCGAGAGATCTGCAGAGTGGATGGCAACATCAACAGCCTGAGGTATCAAGACATTTGTGCTGCCCGTTACATTACAAACCACAGGAGAGGGCAAATTCTTCAGCAGGATAGCACTCCTCATACTTCAGCCTCCACATCAAAGTTCCTGCAAGCAAAGAAGGTCAAGGTGCTCCAGGATTGGCCAGTCCAGTCACCAGACTTGAACATTATTGAGCATGTCTGGGGTAAGATGAGGGAGGAGGCATTAAAGTCCTGCAAGAACGCTTTCTTTGCTATTTCAGATGACTTTATTAATAAGTTATTTGAGTCGTTACAGAGATGAATGGATGCAGTCCTCCAAGCTCATGGGAGTCATACACAATATTTGTTATTTTTCCTTATTAAAGAATTAAAAATCAAGGCATGATCATATTTTGGTAAAATAAGCATAATCTAGAGGCCTTTGACTTTCATATAAGCCACTACTGATACCAAATGATCAACTAGAGATCAAGATATTATTTGTTGTATATATTTTTTAATTATTCTGTTTTATTTTGATATTTTTTAAATCATCTGTTTTCATTTATTTGTAGTTTATTTTTATTTGATTTTATTGTTATGTACTTTTGTTTATTAAGATTTTTTATGTGTTTATTTGTTTGACTATTTGTTAGCTTATGTTTTAGTAATTTTAGCACTTTGGCAGTTATTTTCCAATGTATTGTTATGCAATTAAAAATCACAAATGTTTGGTTTTGTTTAACTGGCAGCTAGCTCTCTGCAACTCTAACATTGTCGCCTACTGAAGCTAAGCAGGGCTGCGCCCGGTCAGAACCTGGATGGGAGACCACATGGGAAGCTAGGCTCCTGCCGGAAATTGTGTTATAGTGAGAGCAGCAGGGGGTGCTCAACCTGCGGTCTGTGTGGGTCCTAACACCCCATTATATTGATAGGGACTCTATACTGCTCAATGAGTGCCGTCTTTCGGATGAGATGTTAAACTGAGGCTCTAACGTTCTGCGGTCGTTAAAAATTCCAGGATGTCCTTCGAAAAAGTGTATAATTATTATTTTAAAACAAATTTTTCAATTATGAAATTTTGCAACTTAGTTTTAATTAACAATAAAAACAGTTTTTATGATGCTTTAAATTATTTTATTGAGTTATTCAGGTTTCAACTATTTTTTTTAGGTGTGACGTATGTATTTTCACATTTGATGTAAGTTAATAAAACAAGAAATACAATTTTATTTAATACAAAAATTCAAGAGAGCCTGTGTGTGTGCGTCCATGTGTGTGTGTGTGTGTTTGTGTGTGTGTGTGTGTGTGTGTGTGTGTGTGTGTGTGTGTGCTATTTGTGGTTCCGCAGTTTTTAATAAATGTGTTGTTGTTTTTAAAATCAGCCAATCAGAATCCACCAGTTTTGAAGCCAGCGAGTGTTTAAAGCGACAGATGACAACACCACTACTCGCTTACAATAAGTGATAAGTGAAGTTTATTTATAAACTGATTTTGAGAGGATCCTGTGCTTATGATTGCTTGCGGCTGGTTTCACATTGTCCAATATATGATTCACCAATCAGATGATTCCTAAGCCACTATAAATACCCTAAGTTCCATATAACAGCCATCTTCATTTTGAAGAATCCCCCCTTCCACCCCTACTCCTCCTCCTTTCCTAGCTGAGTGACACGGTGGCCCAGTGGTTAGCACTGTTGCCTCACAGCAGGAAAACACTGCTTCTAGTCCTTACCAAGCCAGCCGACGTTTCTGTGCGGAGTTTACACATTCTCCACTTGCTCACCGGTTTCCTCCCACCATCCAAAAACATGCAACTTAAGTTAATTGATTAATCCAAATCAGCATCATAGACATGCTCCTAGTAAGTAGTTATCTCTATAGAGCAATCACTATCTGTTCATTAGCTATTACAGCAGGGGAGTTCTCGAGATCTACCTGAGCTCAAACTCCCCTCTTGCCTTGCAAACGGGAGGGAGCCCCGGGCTCGAGGATTTCTTATGAGTTTAGCGCTCTCTCCCGGGATAGCATGCCAAACATGCTTTAAAACCAATTATCAGCTAAGTGTGAACTTTTGAAACAATGTGAAGTTTCATGAACTAATTTCGAGAGGAGCACGTGATATGATTGAGCACGTCTGGCCACTCATCTGTAATCAGTTATAATCCAATCAGAGTGATCCTAGTTTACTATAAATGGATCATTTTCTCCCTACTGTTTCTACTTCGTTTGGAAGAATCCCCCCTTCCACCCCATCTCCTCCTTTTCCTCCCTTTTCTAAAGGGGGAGCTCTCGAGACCTACCTGATCTCGGATCTCCTGATATGCTTATCGACCGGGCGGGAGCCCTGGGCTCAAATATCTCCGAGCTCAGGGTTCTCTCCCGGGACAGCATGCCAAACCTGCTTTATACGCAGAGCATATCTAAGTGGGAACTCTTGAAATTAAGCGTTGGTGTGAATGTTACAAGCCCTGCAGGCACAGAACGTCGACATGACGTCATATTGACGTTGTACCCCAACATCGTGGGGATGTTGGATTTTGTTTGGAAATGAAAATCGAGTTTACGTCAGAACCCATCGTCAGACCGACGTTAATGTCCAACGTCCAACCTAAAATAAACGAAATATAATTACGTCTAATCATGTTACACCTTCATGTTGTGTGCACGTTAAATGTGAAAATCTATGCGACGTTGGATTTTGGTCACTTTCCAACACAACCTAAAATCAACCAAATATCAATGTAGTTTGACGTCGTAATTGGACGTCATAATAACATTGTCCTTAGATGCTGGCTAGACATTGAATTTTGGTCACCTGATGTCACGACCTAAATCTAACCTAATATTAACGTCTTATGATGTTGTGTGCCTGCTGGGATTATTATTACAATTCTTGATGCTAACACGCTATTAAGCTTCAACTCCATCAAATTCAAAAGTAGTCCGTTTATATCTCATGCATACTTTGTCTGGAAAGTAACTAAAACGGAAGTTGTTATTGATGGAAATCTGGACTTAATTGTCACTATGGAAGGTTATTGTGGCGCGCATGCATGATGACTAACAAGAACTGGAGAGCTTTCATTCACAGCACAACATCTGATATCCGCTTTAATCGTCTCTGTGCCGACTGATCGGAGAGAGCAAGAATGTTTATGACTTATCTGAGCGTTAGATTAAACTCCTTCCCCATGAGGCTTGGTGTCAAGTTGAGCAATAACTCAAAAGCTCATTAATTAGTCTTCCGTTTGATTGCTTTTCCAATATCCAGAGATCATGCGTCGGCTCTTAGAACGCCACTCCACTTTTTCCACACGGCAAACAAGTAAATTTATGAGTTTGTAATTGCTTCTTTGATCCGATTGCGGGTCACAGGTTCATCTCTGCATCAGGATTTGGAGAACAGGGCATTTTTTTGAGCTTGTAAACTTGTAAACAGCTTTGAGAGGAATTATATCTTAACTCCGAGGCTTGATAAAGTAAAAGTCTTTGTTTTGATTTGATCTGTTTCATACTTTTCTTTAAAGGTTCTGGTTGCACATGGTATTAGGATTCGTTATTGTTGATTCCATTCTCCAGTTAATAACTCATTGGTTCAAACAGTGTTGTCAAAGTAAGTCTCCGCTTAATGACTCACTGATTCAGTTGATCCAGTCAGAGTGATTCTCTAGTTAATAATTCAGTGATTCAAATGATCTGGTCAAAGTGAGTCTCCGCTTAATGACTCACTGATTCAGTTGATCCAGTCAGAGTGATTCTCTAGTTAATAATTCAGTGATTCAAATTATCTAGTCAAAGTGAGTCTCCGCTTAATGACTCACTGATTCAGTTGCTGCAGTCAGTGTGATTCTGTAGTTAATAATTCAGTGATTCAAATTATCTAGTCAAAGTGAGTCTACGCTTAATGACTCACTGATTCAGTTGCTGCAGTCAGTGTGATTCTGTAGTTAATAATTCAGTGATTCAAATTATCTGGTCAAAGTGAGTCTGCGGTTAATGACTCACGCAGTCAGGTGATGTGATTTCACAGGTCAGAGTTCACCAAGCTTGAACTTTCCAACTTCACGCACTTGCGAAACTTGACGCACAACCTTCGGTTTTGGCGCATTGGCGTGCGTATGAATGGAAGTCTATGTGGAGAAAAGTGCAGTGTGACCGCAGCTTTAGTCTCCAGTAAAAGAATCACCTATTCAATTGATCTGATCAAAATGAGTCGCCAATTAAGGTGTCATTCATTCAAATGATACAATTAGATTGATTCTCCAGTTAATAATTCACTTATTCAAATAATTTGCTCAGAACGAGTCTTCAATTAAAACTCATTGATTCAAATGACACTTTTACAAGAGGTACCTTTTAATCCTATTATTTGTACTTTTTATTTGTGTACACATATACTATTTATCAGTTGACTGATCATATTTCTGGCTTCCATGATGCCCATGGTTATGTGCCCAAATGCCCATATGGGTGATCCAGTCCTGGTTTGTTCTCCCAACCACAGTCAGGGGGTTTTCAGAGTTGATTTGCTTGTTTTTCTGATCTTCACAGTTTACCTCAGTGTTAGACAGCGTTTCATTTAACAGCTATTCATTTATTTATTACAAGTAAGCTTTTTAGTGTTACAAAGAGAATTGTCTTTCATTTGTGTGGCTGAAAGCAGGAGATTGATATCCTGTTGAAGCTAGAATAGTTGATTTAGAAGCTAAATGGGTTTTATTTTCACCAAAAAACAACAAGAAGTAAACAAATAAATGTTAAATTGTGATTGGAGAGCTGATTTAGCTTTTATACCAGCAGATAGATTGTGAATACTTTCAATTTCTGACTCATGAATCAAGTGATCCAGGTTGGAGTGAGTTTCGTTGATTCAAACAATCTGATCAGAACAATTCTCCAATTAATGACTGTTTGATTGGTGATTTGATCAGAATGAATCTCCAGGTAACAATTCACTGATTTAAATGATCTGGTTGAAGCGAAATTCCAGTTACTGATTCATTGATTCAAATCAATTGGTCAGAATGACCTATAAACACTTAAATATGATATTGTAATTTAGCTGTGTATGAGTAGATTGCTCATATAACTGGAATTGTTGACTCAAATGAACTAGATCAGATTGATTCTCCAGGTAACGTTTTACTGATTCAAACAACACGATCGGAATGAATCTCCACTTAATGTCTCACTGATTCAAATAATTCAGTCAAAATGAATCTCCAGTTAATACTTCACTGATTCAAATGATCTGGCCAGAGCAAGATTCCAGTTAACCATTCAGTGATTCAAATGAGTCTTCATTTAGTGATTCGCTGACTCAGATGAGCTGGTCAAAGTAATATAAACATTTAAATACTAAATTGTGATTGGAGGAAGCTGTTATCGCTTGTGTACCAGTAGATCGGTAATTTATTAGTTGGAAGGTTTGACTCACTGATTCAAATGATTCAGGTCAGAATCAGTCTCTAGTTAACGTTTTACTGATTCAAATAATCTGATCAGGATGAATCTCCAATTAATGATTCGCTGATTTAAATAATCCGGTCAGAATGAATCTCCATTAAACGATTCACTGATTGCTAATACATAAGTGGAAATTTTGACTCACTGATTCGAATGACCTAGACGAGAGTGAGATTTCAGTTAAAGATTCACTGATTCAAAAGAGTTGGTCAGAGCGAGTCTTTGGTTAGCGATTCAGCAAAGTCTTCAGTTAACAATTCACTTATTTAAACGATCCAAGTCAGGGAATAATTTTCGGGAATAATATTTGATCAAGTTGTCAGTACTTTTAGTTAAGTGCTTGATTTGTGTACTTCACTATTGATCAATTTCCAGTCCTTATTTTCCTTATTTTCCCGTCCTAATTTCCTTCCTAAACGTGGTGCCAATGGTGCCCAAATGCCCACATGGGTAGTCCAGTTCTGCTTTTGTGCTCCCATTCAGGCTGTTTTCAGAGCTGATTTGCTTTGCTTTGTTTTCTGTCTTACAGCAGCATACAATTCATTACTTCAGTGTTAGAGAGTCATTTATAGAACAGCTATTTATTTACTACAAGAAAGCTTCTCAGTGTTACAATGACATTTTCCTTCATTTGTGTGGCTAAAAGCGAGAGATTGAACTTGGTTGTGCTAGAAACCATTTATTTCACCTATAAATATATTAGAGCTTTAAAAGGTTAATTGCGATTTATTTGCGCATTCAAAATGAAAGCTTGACAGCACTATATATATATATGTATAACAGCTGAAGTCAAAATTATTAGCCCTCCTGAATTATTAGCCCCCCTGTTCATTTTTTCCCCAGTTTCTGTTTAACGGAGAGAAGATTTTCTCAACACATTTCTAAACATAATAGTTTTAATAACTCATCTCTAATAACTGATTTATTTTATCTTTGTCATGATGACAGTAAATAATATTTGACTAGATATTTTTCAAGACACTTCTATACAGCTTAAAGTGACATTTAAAGGCTTAATTAGGTTAACTAGGCAGGTTAGGGTAATTAGGCAAGTTATTGTATAACAATGGTTTGTTCTGTAGATTATCGAAAAAAAAAAATTAGCTTAAAGGGGCTAATAATATTGACCTTAAAATGTTTTTGAAAAAATTAAAAACTGCTTTTATTCTAGCCGAAATAAAACAAATAAGACTTTCTCCAGAAGAAAAAATATTATCAGACATACTGTGAAAATTTTCTTGCTCTGTTAAACATAATTTGGGAAATATTTAAAAAAGAAAGAAAAGGGGGGCTAATAATTCTGACTTCAACTGTTTAAATTAGTGGTGGGCCGTTATCTGCGTTAACATGCTGCGTTAACACGAGACTCTTATCGGGCGATTTTTATATATATATATATATATGTGTATGTGTGTATATATATATATGTGTATGTGTGTATATATATATGTGTATGTGTGTACATATATGTGTATGTGTGTATATATATATATGTGTATGTGTGTATATATATATGTGTATGTGTGTACATATATGTGTATGTGTGTATATATGTGTATGTGTGTATATATATATGTGTATGTGTGTACATATATGTGTATGTGTGTATATATATATATATATGTGTATGTGTGTATATATATATATATGTGTATGTGTGTACATATATGTGTATGTGTGTATATATATGTGTATGTGCGTATATATATGTGTATGTGTGTATATATATATATATATGAATTACTATTATAATTCTTTTTAAGTATGCCTTTTGATAATAGATAGATTGTTAAAACAGTGGAATTTTTTCTATTTTTGTCTGGTTAAATGACAGTGGACGACATAATGAAATCTCTCCGATTTGTAAACAAGTCTCGTAAATCCTGCACATTCAGTGCTATTAAAAATACCCAAAGTGCAGTGCGTTAATCCAGGCTTTGATTGAGGTGTAGATGGAGCCGCAGCGGGGCGTTTGCTCTGGAAGTGAAGGGTGGCGATGGTCTCTCAGCTGGGGGTCCCACGTCTGTTTTATACCCCGCGGTCGCACCTCATGACCAATCAGAGATGGGAAAACTCTAATTGTGTGGCCGAGAGGAGACAAAGGGACCATCCCAGCGGAGCCAATCAGTGACGGCTGCGCACAGCAGAGCCAATCAGACGCGAGTGTCATGAGTTATAATGCTGCGGCTCTCATTTAAAACCGAGTTAAAACCCTGAGAAACAGTCACATCTGCTGCAGCCGTGTGAGGATTCCTGTGCTTTATTATATATAAAATGTGGATGCGTTAATAAAGAGTTGATGCTGAATTATTTCTTGTGGGATTTTGATATGAGTGCTGTTTCAATAACGACAAGGAAAAAAGATTGTGTTTGGGTCGCTATGCAGTTTCTTAGTTACTCTGATGGGTTTTTAATGTGTTGCTGTGTACTGTTAGTGTCTCTAGCCATTCTGCTCTCTTGATGCGGTGTGAGACTTTTCTTTAATGCAAGTCAATGGGAATTTTATTGTTTTTATCAAAATGTATTATTTAAATGATGATATATTGAAATTAACTAATAACTGTTTTAATTTTAATGCTTATTTGTTTGTTATATTAACCCATTTTAATTATTTTTATCTTCATATTTATATAGATATTATTTTGATATTTATCTGGGTGATTAAAAAAAAGAATATATATATATATATATATATATATATATATATATATATATATATATATATATATATATATATATATATATATATATATAAATATATATATACACACACATATATATATATATATATATATATATATATATATATATATATATATATATATATATATATATATATATATATATATATATATATATATATATATATATACATATATAGCAGAGAAGATTTTTTCAACACATTTATAAACATAACAGTTTTAATAACTCATTTCTAATAACTGATTTATTTTATCTTTGCCATGATAACAGAACATAATATTTTACTATATATGTTTTAAGATACTAGTATTCAGCTTAAAGTGACATTTAAAGACTTAACTAGGGTAAATAGGCAGGTTAGGGTAATTGGGCAAGTCATTGTATAACAGTGGTTTGCTCTGTAGACAATCGAATAAAGATATCATTTAAGGGGGCTAATAATTTTGACCTTAAAATGTTTTTTTTTTCTTTTTTTTAATTTAAAACTGCTTTTAGTCTAGCTGAAATAAAACAAATACGTCTTTATCCTGAAGAAAAAATATTATAGGAAAAATTCCTTGCACTGTTAAACATCATTTGGGAAATATTTTGTTTCGATTTTTTTGTATTATACAGTAAATAGTTATATATCGTATATTATATATAGCTATATATTATATCACTGTTAGACTTATTATTTACTAAAAATCACCGGTAAAATACCACGTACATTTTTTACCCTTCATTGTGGGTCATTACAACATATTAGGAATTTGTAGTATTGTACCATGATCAAAGTAATCAAGTACTGCTAGTTGAAGACAAAAATGAGACAAATAATGAAAAATATGTTAATTAGCATCTCACAAAATGTATTTAAAATAGATTGATGGATGCAAATTACTTTTGTAAACCATTTAAAATGGATATAATGTCAATGGATGATAAATATACGGTTGTACATGACCTCGCAACTTGTTTGGAATTTATTAAATTCAATAGTAAATACTAAAAAAAGGTTTTGTACTGCCAGTGTAAATGTAAGTAAATTACAGTAAAAGTACTGTAAAAATTGTTGTATTGTAAAATTAAAATGTGATAAAGGGCATTTTACTATAAAAGAAGTTGCGGTAAGGCTATTTTACTGTTAAATTAAATTACAGTAGGACACTTTTACAGATAACTTACTGTAAAGGGGTAGTAACCTGTAATCGGCTGGCAACAGTGCTGCCAGTAAGTTACTGCAAAAATACAATAAAATCTCTTACAGTGTACATAGTTTAGAAATAAAAAGAAATGAATAAAACTGAATTCCATGGGAAACAATTTATCAATTTTTTTACACCCCAAAAAACTGGCAAGTAGATAAAAATAAATAAATCAGCGTTACAAAGAAGCATTTAATGTTTAATAAGTGTTTAGATTAAAAAAGTGTGATGGCAAATTTCTCGGCCACTTTATTAGGTACACCTATCCATCTGCTCGTTAATGCAAATTTTTAATCAGCCAATCACATGGCAGCAACTCAATGCATTTAGGCATGTAGACATGATCAAGACGATCTGCTGCAGTTCAAACCGAGCATCAGAATGGGGAAGAAAGGTGATTTAATTGCTTTTGAATGTGGCATGGTTGTTTGTACCAGACAGGCTGGTCTAAGTATTTCACAAACTGCTGATCTTCTGAGATTTTCATGCACATCTCTAGGGTTTACAGAGAATGGTCTGAAAAAGAGAAAAATTCTGTGAGCATGATGCTATCATGTCAATATGGACCAAAATCTCTGAGGAATATTTCCAGCATCTTGTTGAATCTATGCCTTGGAGGATTAAGGCAGTTCTGACGGCAAAAGGGGCTCCAAGCCGATACTAGTAAGGTGTACCTAATAAAGTGGCCGGTGAGTGTATAACTATATAAAAGAAAATACTCATGTTTCATGTGATTGTTATAATCATCCTAATTGTCACTCGGTTGATTTTACACCACAATGACCGATTTTCCCCCAGTTATTTTCATTTTTTACACCAGGTTCGTGAATTTTGTTACCAGGGAGACAACCAGAGCTTGAGATTAAATATGTGGCATGTGATGTGTGAAGAAAACAAATTAAATAGATGGCAATTATCACTTGTGAACAATGTTTATTGTGTGTCCTTTCAAATTAAGCTGTTACGTCGTCCGAAATGTGTGAAAATATTTATGTATTTACAACGTTAGCTGTGAAAGGGCTTCCACAGGACACAGAAATCAGCCACATTGTTTAAGAAATATTTAAAAGCCTACATTTCTACATTTATATAGTGTACATTTGATGGTTATGGCATGACTTTTAATACACTTTACGCACGTACACTCCTTTTCTTTTCTTTTTTTTTTACAAGAATTGTTAAGTTAGTGTTAAAAAAAAAGTCTCAAATGAATACATCACTCAGTTTTCATTCATTCATTCATTCATTCATTCATTCATTCATTCGCTTTTCGGCTTAGTCCCTTTATTAATCCGGGGTCGCCACAGTGGAATCAACCGCCAACTTATCCAGCACGTTTTACACAGCAGATTCCCTTCCAGCCGCAACCCAGTACTGGGAAACATCCATACACACTCACTCACACACATACACAACAGACAATTTAGATTTCCCAATTCACCTATAGTGCATGTCTTTGGACTTGTGGCGGAAACCGAAGCACCCAGAGGAAACCCACACGAACACAGGGAGAACATGCAAACTCCACACAGAAACGCCAACTGACCCAGCAGAGGCTCGAACCAGCGACCTTCTTGCTGTGAGGCGACAGCACTACTTACTGCGCCACTGCATCGCCCACAGTTTTCATCTAAATCGCAAAACTTAAACGTAGATTTATACAAAATTACAATTTGTGGCATTAGAAGCATAGTTCACCCCAAAAATGTAAACGTACTGACTTTTTACTTAGCACCAAGAGGTTCCAAATCTTTCTTCTGTTGAACACAAAAGAATATATTTGGAAGAATGTATATTATAAGATATTCTGAAAACTGTAACCATTCACTTACATAGTTTTTGTTTTCCTACTATGGAAGTCAGTGGTTACAGGTTTTCAGCATTCTTCAAAATATCTTCTTTTGTGTTCAACAGAAGAAAGAAACTCACAAAGGTTTGAAACAAGTAACTGGAGAGTAAACGTCCTTTAAGACTTTTTACAAACTCCATATATTTTAAGACCTCGTCACCATTTTAGGTTTCAACAGATAATATTGGCAACATTTTAACTTAAACATTTAACTGTTAACAAGCCTCATCCACTGTTTTCTCATTGAATTATTCCATTTCTCTAGGAACTGCGTCACAATACGAAAAATGGTCATGTCATCCTCGGTTAATGGTACATTCATAAATCCACTCAACAGTTTATCCATCCACCCATCATTCCATTCACCCACCCAACCAACCATCTATTCACCAATCATTCCATTCACCCACCCACACACCCACCCAACCCTCCATCCATCCACACAACCACCAACATTCCATTCACAAACCCACCCACCCAGCCAACCAACCAACCATCCATCCATCTACCAATCATTCCATTTATCCACCCGACCATCCACTCATCCAGCCATAATTCCATTCACCCACCCACCCAACCAACCAACGAACCAACCATCCATCCACCCACCCATCCAGCCATCATTCCATTTACCCACCCAACCAACCATCCATCCATCCATCCATCCACCCACCCATCTACCAATCGTTCCATCCATCCACCCAACCACCCACCTATCCAGCCATCATTCCATTCACCCACCCAACCAACCACCCATCCATCCACCCAACCATCCATCCATCCATCCATCCATATATCCATCCATCCATCCACCCATCTACCAATCATTCCATCCATCCACCCAACCACTCACCTATCCAGCCATCTTTCCATTCACCCACCCAACCAACCACACATCCATCCATCCATCCATCCATCCATCTACCAATCATTCCATTCATCCACCCAAACACCCACTAATACAGCCATAATTCCATTCACCCACCCACCCGACCGACCATCCATCTATCTACCAATCATTCCATTCATCCACCCAACCATCCACTCCTCCAGCCATAATTCCATTCACCCAGCCAACCATACATTCCATCCATCCATCCATCCATCCATCCATCCATCCATCTACCAATCATTCTATCCATCCACCCAACCACCTACCTAACCAGCCATCATTCCATTCACCCACCCAACCAACCAACTGGTGGCTTTTCGACACGATATGTGAACGGCCTCTTACTTTTCGTAAAATTGTCTGATACAATCCACTCAAGTGCTAAGAACATACTGAAATATTCTCCTCTGCTTTGTTTTGTGATTGTAGTGTGATCCGTCGTGGGATTTTGCACTGAGGAGACATCGAGAGAGGGGAATGTGGACGCTGGAGAGAACGAGTCTCCATCTCCTGCACGATTCCCAGTGAACCAGCCTCCGTCCTAAAGAGCAGAGAAGCATTTACTGGCCGTGAGTACAACTCAGTCTCTCCCACAGAGCCAGTGATTTGTGTTTCTGTGATGTTATGTAAGCGCTGGCATGGTATTTTTCCCTCAGTATACCGCCGTCTCCTGCAGCTACACTTTAAATCATATTAAAGCCAATGTGCCAGAAAAGAAATAGAGTTGATTTCGGAATAAAAGAGGTGACAGTCTATGAGTGTGGTGAGGGATGTCAGCATATCTGACAGACAGCAGGAATTTACGAGGGTTCATCTGAATCGTTTAGGGCCACCAGGAGACGTCCAGATCTGTCCTCACTCATAAACCCAGACCAAGAAGAACAAACACACACATTCGCGTACATCAGCCTCAGACGGCATGTTCACACACCATCTACAGCTCGTTCACGCATCACCCGCCGGGCTCTAATCTGACTGGCTGGCTTTATGTAATTCAGGGTTTCAGCGGTGTGTCCTGTTTATAAAGCTGCTCCACTGAGAGTTTCTGATAAACAACTGGTTCTACATCACAAAATGATGTTCATTTTCATATGTATGGTTACAAAATACAGTTACTATAGCTTTTTTTGTTCATATTCTGTCCATCCATCTGCCATCTTATCTGTTCATCTTGAACACCCACCTAGCCATCATTTATCCATCTATTGTTCTAGCTATCATTCTAACATATATCCATCGATCCTTTCACCCAAGCATGCACTCAACTATATATTCACTAATCTATCTATCGTCCATCCACATAGTGCATTCTAACCATCATTCTAACATGCATCCATCCATTTACCAGTCTAACCAATGTCCATCCAACCATCTGTCCATTTATAAAACCACTCAATAATCCATTCATCCACCCATCATTCCATTCAGCCACCCAACTACCCATCCATCATTCCATTTACCAACCCAACCAACCATCTATTCACCAATCATTCCATTGCACCCAGCCACCCACCCATCCAGCCATCATTCCATTCACCCACCCAACCAACCAACCATTTATCCATCCATCCATCCATCCATCCATCCATCTATAATCATATCATCCACCCATCAAACCACTCACCTATCTAGCCATCATTCCATTTTCCCACCCACCCACCTACCCACCCAACCAACCAACCAACTAACCAACCAATCATCAATCCGTCTACCAATCATTCCAGCCATCCATCCAACCATCCACCCATCCAGTCATCAATCCATCTATTCACTCATCATTCCACCCACCCATCATTCCATTCAACCACTCAACCAACCATCCATCCATCCATCTACCAATCGTTCCATCCATCCATCCAACCAACCATCTAGCCATAATTCTATTCACCCACCCAACCAACCAACCATCCATCCATCCATCTACCAATCATTCCATCCATCAACCCAACCACCCATCTATCCATAATTCCATTCACCCACCCAACCAACCATCCATCCATCCATCAATCATTCCAGCCATCCCAACCATCCACCCATCCAGTCATCATTCAACACACCCACCCATGCACCCAACCAACCAACCCACCCTCTATCCATCCATCATCCCAATCACCCACTCAACCAACCAACCATCCATTCGTCCATCAATCAATCATTCCAGCTATCCACCCAACCATCCACTCATCTGGTCATCATTCAATTCTCTCACCCACGCACCCAACCAACCAACCCTCCATCCATCCACCCAACCACCCACCCATCCAGCCATCATTCCATTTACTCACCCACCCAACCAACCAACCAACCAACCAACCAACCATCCATCCATCTACCAGTGATTCCATTCACCCACCCAAACATCCATCCACCCACCGAACCAACCGCCCATCCCCCAATCATTCCACAAAACCACCCACCCACTGGTCGGTCCATCCATCCATTCATTCACCTATCATTCCATTCACCCAATCCATCAACCCATCTAACAAAACATCCATGCATCCATCATTCCATTTACCCACCCAACCATCCATCTGCTAATCTATAAACCCACCCCCCATCCATCTATCCATTCACACACCCATCCATCCATCCATCCATCATTACATTTACTGACCCAACCATACATCCACCATTCATTCGTCCATTTTGGATACAAATTCTACAGACACCTTTGTCAAAGCACATTAATTCAGTTCTATCATGTTGATATAATCTATGTGTTCATTTCAGTTTGGAAAGTCTATGTTTACAATCATTTAGTTGTAGTACAAGTATTGTCCTTGAAATGGCCAAATAATAAGAAATAGCCAATGAAATTGTAAAGACAAAAATGAATGTAAACCATTTCCTTCTTGTAGTGAATTTTTTTCATTAAATCTATATATTTCTTGTTATTAGGAAGTGCTGAAGTAGTATTTATTGCGTTAGTCAAAAGTCTTCCCTCACAAGAGTTTTATTCTACCCAACATGCAGTAATGGCTATTTCTATGTAGCATGGTTGTAAAATAGTTTGGTTTACACCGAGCTGTTTTTGCACCTCTGTAACTGAACCCATGAAGAAAAAAAAAAAACATCACCCTGGAGGGATAAATGAACCTTGTGTTATTTTGGTTCGTCATTTTGAATGATAGCGTATGAATTCCGACCCATAAGCCAGTATTTGAAAGCCATATCTGTGCAGAAACATTGCAGCCCTCTTTCTCTCTCTCTTTTCTTCCTCATTTTGCTCCTGTTCTCCATCATTTATCGTGACTGTGCGGAGAGGAAACCAGGCTGCAGTAAAACTGACGGACGGCATTTCGCATGACTGAAGACAAACGACACGCTACATTCCGCATGTGTGAATCTCTTTCTGGAGAGAAAAAAGAAAAGATAGGAGCTCAATTTCTGTCATAGAGGGAGATGAGATGGTTAGGCCGTTCTCTCTATTTCTGCTCTTCCGAAAGAAGATTTTATTTTGCTGCTCAGACTCTTGTGGAGTTTCTAAAGAGCTCCAATTTATCTCCACTCTTTCAGTCAGGTCAGACATTGTAAAAACATCTAGCTAAATCACAGACAGCTGCATTAAGGATTAAATAAATCCAACAAAATTTATACAATAAAATAGAATAATATAAAATGGTAACACTCTACAATTAGTTAATAATAGTTGTTAATGAACAATACATTTAATGCAGTCGTACATTGTTAGTTCTTGTTAACTCTCAGTGCATCAACTAATATTAATATTAGTACAACTGTAGATTTTAGTAATGCATTAGTTTGGGATCAAACGTTGGGTCAAATATGAACTAAACATAATGTCATTTGAATTGAACTGAATAACTAATTCAACTTTGGTGCCCATATTTGACCCAACATTGGGTTACTGTAAACTACAACTTTTTAGAGTGTAAATGCTGAAATGAACAGTAACTTTGATTAGTAAATGATGTAGAAGTTGACTCTTAGCTCATGTTGGTAAATACATTATCTAACTCATGGATGTTGTTGCAGTGTTACCTATAAAATCATACATATATATCTGAAACTTTACCACATTGACTATATATATATATATATATATATATATATATATATATATATATATATATATATATATATATATATATATATATATATATACACACTCACCGGCCACTTTATTAGGTACACCTTACTAGTATCAGGATGGACACCATTTTCTTCTTATCCGTCTTAATCCTTTGTGGCATAGATTCAACAAGACACTGGGAAATTCCTCAGAGATTTTGGTCCATATTGACATGATAGCATCACACAGTTGCTGCAGTTTTGTTGGCTGCACATCCATGATGCGAATCTCCCGTTCCACCACATTCTAAAGGAGCTCTATTGGATTGAGATCTGGTGTCTGTGGAGGCCATTTGAGTACAGTGAACTCATTGTCATGCTCAAGAAACCAGTCTGAGATGATTTGATTTATGACATGGAGTGTTATCCTGCTGGAAGTAGCCATCAGAAGATGGGTACACTGTGGTTAGAAAGGGATGGACATGGTCAGCAACAATACTCGGATAGGCTGTGACTCTTATGGAACTTTGTCGCAGTGTTACCTACAAAATCATACATATATTATATATTGACAAGATGCTCAATTGGTACTAATGGGCCCAAAGTGTGCCAAGAAAACATCCCTCACACCATTATACCACCACCACCAGCCTAAACCGTTAATACAAGGCAGGATGGATCCTTACTTTCTTGTTGTTGATCAGCAGTTTCTGAAATACTCAGATCAGCCTGTTTGACAACAACCATGCCTTGTTTAAAGTCACTTAAATCCCCTTTCCTTCCCATTCTGATGCTCGGTTTGATCTGCAGCAGATCGTCTTGATCATGTCTACATGTCTAAATGCATTGAATTGGCGCCATGTGATATATATATATATATACTTAATGTAAGACCAGGGCTAATGTTACTGTCAGTAATGCGTGTGTATGGTGTTGTCATATAGTGTGATAACTTTCATACACAGACAGATGGTTTGCGTGCAATGGCTCCTCTGCGATTTATTAAAATATCTGCTTTCTCTGACAGCTGATCTTTGCCCGCTCGCCTACAATCAGAGCAAACCCGAGATCAGAACAGTGTTGATGAACAGCGTCTTTTCAACCCTTTCAACACATACGGGGTGGCAAACACAAGGTGCTGATGCATGCTGGGATTGCCGCAGATCTCAGCTGAAAGAGCTGATTGTAATTGTTCGAAAACTCAAGCGAAAGACGTCCCGCTTGCCTGTGTTTATGCATGTGATTAGTGTGTGTGTGACTGAAGAACGAAGAGTAAAGGTTGAGAAACTGAGCCGTACTTTGTGAATATGCATATGAGCATTTGAATATTCATGTTCGTGAATCCATGCATGCTTAATAAGATAAAGAAGTGTTTATGCTGCCTCACAGTAAATTTGACTGTAATCTGAGTGTCCTGTGCTGTCGAATAGCTGCCGCCAAGATATAAAACCATCAGAGGTGGAAAAATGGATTTCTGGAAGCGTGTGTGCTGGAGAAAGATTTGGTATAATCTGCGTTTAAGAGGGGGGACTTGTCGTCAAGGTCAGTCTTTTTCCTCTGAGAGGCGGCAATGTGAAGACATTTCTTGGGCGGTGAGGGGGCTGCGAGGAAGGAGATTTGTAGCCAGCGGTGAGGGGAACCGAATAAGTTTGGAGATTACGCCACACATGCGTAAATCTGGAGGGTGGTAATGCGAGCTGGAATGGGAAACTGGTGTCCAGAACTCTCCCAAAATGCGCTGTTTGCTGAAGTAAAACACAAAATCAAATGCTCTTTTAAAGCTTGTGAGACAGACTTGGAGTTTTTATTGAAGCATCAGCTGTTTGTCCTGTAAATTTGAAGGCGCAGAATGTAATTTTGTATTCACATCCAACAAAAGTGTAGTTTGAAGATGGCGTGACTGAGTGAGGAATCATGGGAGTTGTGGTCTTCATTATATCTTATGGGACTCATTTCCTTGGCTATTGATAAATTTGAAGGCACAGTATGTAATTTTGACCACCAGAGGGCGTTTATTCACAACAAACAATTGCAGTTTGATGATGCCGTGACTGAGTGTGGAATTATGGGAGTTGTGGTCTTCATTACATCTAACAGGACTCATTTTCTTGGCTATTAAAAAATTTGAAGGCACAGTATGTCATTTTGGCCACTAGAGGGTGTGTATTCACAACAAACAATTCAGTTTGATGATGCTGTGACTGAGTGTGCAATCATGGGAGTTGTGGTCTTCATTACATCTAATAGAACTCACTTCCTTTACTATTGACAAATTTGAAGGCACAGTATGTCATTTTGGCCACTAGATTGCGTGTATTCACAACAAACAAAAGTGTAGTTTGATGATGCCGTGACTTAGTGTGGAATTTTGGGAGTTGTGGTCTTCATTACATCTTACAGGACTCATTTCCTTTACTATTGATAAATTTGAAGGCACAGTATGTAACTTTGCCCTCTAGATGGCATGTATTCATAACAAGCAAAAGTGTAGTTTGATGATGTCATGACTGAGTGTGGAATCATGGGAGCTGTGGTCTTCATTACATCTTACAAGACTCATTTCCTTGGCTATTGATAAATTTAAAGGCATTGTATGCAATTTTGGCCACTAGAGGGCGTGTATTCACAACAAACAAATGCGTATTTTGATGATGCCATGACTGAGTGTAGATTTATAGGCGTTGTGGTATTTATAATATCCTACAGGACTCCTGCAGAACATCATGTTGTTAGATAAGATAAAGTATTCAACACTTATAATATGAAACAGAGTAAGACTAAAGCTGTCAAATCAAAACTAGAATGCTGAAGCAATTGCTGATGAGAGACGAATGCGATGTGGCACAAAAGTAGCAGAGCTTTTATTATGCCATGATCATGTGGAGAAGAAGCAGTAAAAAATAAATACATTTTAGGCTCCGGTTCTAATGCTACTCTGCACAGTCTAATAAAACACAGAACATATTAAAGCATATTTGTTTTTATGTTTTCTATAAGAATCGAGGGTGTGTGACGTCAATACCATGAACACACAGCACACACTCCGTGTCTAACTTTTCTGTATTTTACTCAGAGACGATAATGGTATTGGTAAACTTTGAAACTTCTTTTCTAAAGTTTGTTATATCAGGTTCCCAAAATAGCAAATAAAAAGACCAAAACTGAATAATGGTTTGGGTACATGTTTGGTTACCTAATGCTAGAGAGCATTTGATTGGTCAAAAGATCTGTTGAAAAGATTAAGCGCACGATGATCCCATTAAAATGTCAAAAGAATGTTTATATCATTTGTTACTTTTAAAACTTTCATTTTGATTTCAAGGGGACTTTAATGGCTGAGAGTACTAAATTGGTGCCGTGACCCGGTTTAGAGAAGTGTGTGTTATGGATACCAGCTAGTAAGAGGCTGTGCTCCCATGCCAGATACACTGCATTGATACCATTTCTCAGAGTGGTAAACAGAGAACTGGAGGGATACACTGGTCCTGTTACCATGATGGGACTGAGGTTTAAAGGTTGAGGGTATTACATTGGTGCCATGACTCAGATGGGAATGAGGTGTAATGGAGGTCAGCTAGTAAGAAATCACCAGATTGAATCCCACTCGGAGTCAGAAGGAGGGTTACATGTCCATGTGTAGAAAGTAAATGCTTACTTGGATGATACCTAGAGAGCAGGCATAATAAAAGTTCATACACTGTATTTCTGGCATGATTATTTCATTTGCAAGATGTCCTACTACCTACTGGTGGTGCAATTGGCTTTGTGTTGTGATGCATTTCCGGAGCAAGTAAGATGCGTTTCATTCTTGCAGGAATATAATATGGAGATTGCTCAAAATGAACGTTTGTATTAACTAGTGCAGTCAATCGATTTAAAAAAATAACTATATTAATCGCACCTTTTTGCAATTAATCGCAACTAAATGACTGAAACTTGTAATTTTGGCTATTCAAATGTAAAATTAACATAAACTCAAGACAAAGAAACTATTTAAATTCGAAATATTATTGTTTATCGGAATTTTTGCTTAACTTCTAACACAGATTTCTTCATGTAAACAACATACCTGCAGTACACCATCAAGATCCTCAAACTGTTGGCATGAAAGCCATATTTACAGGCATGTAAATGCCATTTGAATTTCAAAACAATCAATACCAATAAAGAAAAAATAGATTTCCATGTTGGATTCTAAGTGGACTGCAAAAATGCCAAAATACAGGCACTGCAAATATGGAAATTGGAAAATTATAATAATAAAGTGTTGAATACAAACAATTGTACTCATTGTAAAGTTGTATTGCTGAGAGTTGAGAACATTAATTATAATTATATAGAGAGAAAAGTCTCTCACAAGCAGAATCACCAAATCAGCATATTAGTTTCGGTGCCTAATTTTGGTGCCAGTGGTGCTGCGACAAGGACGTAAGAAGCATCAAAGCATGCACAGGTACGCATTGTGTCACACCAAAGACTATAGAATTCTTACAAGGACTTTGGTCACACCATCTCTAAACATTTAATTCTAAACAACTTTGAGGGATACGGATACCGTCCGCTTGTTCTTGTTGCTAGGAAACACATACACACACACAACAAGCGCAGTACAGCGCGCCCTGTGAGCGACTCCCTTCAGATTCATCAACACGTATGATCGCGTTCATCAAATTTGCTTAAACTAAGTGTAAGTATGGCTATATGGCTTTACAAGCAAGGATTCTGACACAGCAACGTGAAGCAGACCCTTTACAGAAGTTGCGTGTCAGGGGGGAAACACGTTAAACTTAATAAAACATTTGAGGGCTCATGGACTCAACTTAAAGGCAGACGAATGTCTTTGACAGCTTGCAACATCATCTGGCACTTTCACTGAGGGCCTTGAGATGAGTATCCCCAGGTGGAAATAGAGAATAAAGAGAATAATTAGCTTAGCTGCTGTTCATAGTGTATATAAACGAGATGCAGAAACCTGCGTGGAGCAGGCGAGAGAGTGTCTGAGCCTCGGACATTATCAGGAAGGCTATACCAGAGTTTAGGAGCCATAAATGAGAAGGCAAAGATAGCAGCTCATTTGGTCTTGGAGGTGTTTGATGAGAAATATTCAGACTTTTGTTCACAGGCTTTGGTTCCTTGGCAAGTCTGAAAGGTTGTCAAAGATTCTTCTCAAACACATTAGGCCATTTTTTCCAAAGGGAAAAAACTGAGGAACTAGAGACATATGCAAATGTTTGCTCTCCATTAAATCACAGTGATTTATAAGAGAAACAATTGGGATATTAATTAATAATGCAATTTTTCTTCCCTAATGTGCCGTACTCAAACCGGCTGATTTAATGTTCCAAAAATGTGCATAATTTGCGCTAATGTAAAATGCAAAACACTCTTGTTGGTTTTCATCAAAATCCATTCAGGATTTAATCACTGCTGTCAGCAACCCGACGATAATTCAGTTTGTAGGCTGAGGGTTCTAGATTTCCAGCCGTGATCATAAATCTGGGATGGATCCAAACCCAGCCTGTGACCGCTTTAAATATTCCGGCTTTATAAATATCCTGCCTGAAAATAGACCCCACGTGAGATGTTGCTAATCATACGGACATTACGGCGGAGTGTAAATGAAGCCAAAGCAAAAGGCGCACCATTTTTCAAGCAGCTACTTGATTACATTTGCCTAAAACGACCATGTCGTGTAGGAAACAAATTCCCAGGTACCTTCTCAGGTCACCAGGGAACAAGGGGACGTGATCTTTCCCATGGAAAATGTGAGCGGTAATTCCAGATGAGTCCTGCTGATTGGGCCTGTGGGTAAATCTGTGATTCGCACCCTCGGTGTGGTCAAAGTGAGTTCAGTTGGGGGAAAACAGCGATGGTGTTTTTAATCATCTCTGAATTACATCAAACTCGGCAGGATTATCTCCCCTGCTGCCATCTGCCTCTTAATTAAATTGTCTTTAGACTGAGTTTGTCTATTGGGATGATCTACCTAAAGGAAATCAATCAAATAACCCTGCGATCCCTTTCGAAATGCCTTTTTTAGTTTGTTCTTCTGACCTGTGCCTGATTCCTGGAGCTTGCTGGAAAACACAACTGTGGTAAAGAGTTTTTTGATTATTTCCACACTTGTGTCGTTTTTCCCAATGGAAAGGATCTGAGATGTGGGATCATCTTATATGGCTTCTCGAGTGTTAGTAATCTATCCTCAAATCCAGCCTGTAAATCAGTGTTCATTTGGTTGAGCTGTGCTTTGGCCTTTAATGCGATCCCTCTCTAAGGGATTGTCATCAAATAGCCTAATATGTATTTTCAAGGCCTAAAATGTAAATGTGCTCCAAAAAAGAGGAAACCATGGAGACAAAAAGTATTTAGTACAGGTTTGTTTTTATCACCGCAATATTTCAGTGCTTTGCAACCTATCGCAGTAATATTTTTGCTCATTTTACAACCCCCCTAGAGTTAAACAGGTGAGTTTTACTATTTTTAAATCCATTTAGCTGATCTCGGGGTCTGGCAGAAGCACGTTTAGCTTAGCTTAGCATAGATCATTGAATCGGATTAGACCATTAGCATCTCTCAAAAATGACCAAAGTGTTTAAAGCTTGAGTATTCTGTAGTTACATCGTGTCATGTACTAAGACTGATGTAAGTCTAGCCATATCGGCCTTGAAACTAGAAACTTATCATTTTTACGTTGGCATTAGGATACGATGCAATTACAAAATAGTTGAGTTTTTAATTTTAGGATTGTTGCTTTTTATTACTGTATTATGAACTTTTTTCTAAGTGTGATAAAAGCTATTTGCTGAGATTTATTATTACCAATTTTACCCAATTTCAGTATTATTCAAATTATTTCTGCTGTGTTTTTGTGGCTTTTTATTGCCAACAATAAACGTGAATATCAACATGAAAATTTATGATCACTTGGTGTTATTAACATAACACTGTTTGTTAATATATAATAATATTTCTTAATAATGTTTTTGACAACTATATATTATGTACTATTTAAGATAATGCTAAACAAATTATTAATATATATTGATAGCATATAATTTAGTATATAGGATATGTTTAGTGCTTTTCTCTCAAACATTTTGCAGAGCCTCTTGCATCCATTTGTAAGCCCAACAATAACACATAAGCATACGTTTACTATCCTTTAAAGCAAAACTTCAATTTATAGGCTCATTTTACAACCCTCCTAGAGTTAAACAGGTGAGTTTTACTATTTTTTAATCTATTCAGCTGATCTCCAGGTCTGGCAGGAGAACTTTTAGCTTAGCTTAGCATAGATCATTAAATCGGATTAGACCATTAGCATCCCTCAAAAATGAACAAAGAGTTTCAATAATTTGCTTGTTCAAAGCTTGACTTTTCTGTAGATAAATTTAGTAAAACCTATGTAAATCTAGCCATATCAGCCTAGAAAATAGCAACTTTTATTTTTTATGTTGACATTAGGACACAATGCAACTACAAAATAGTTGGGTTTTAAATTTTAGCATTGTTGCTTTTTATTACTGTATAAAAAAGTATTTTTCTAAGTGTGATAAAAGCTATTTACTGACATTTATTATTACCAAATTTACAGAATTTCAATATTATTCAAATTATTTCTGCTGTGTTTCTGTGCTTCTTTATTACCATCATCAAACAGGAATACTAACATGAAAATAGTATGATCACCTGGTGTTATTAACATAAAAACTTTTAAACAAAAATATTTGATTTCATAAACATGTTTTTGACTACTATATAATATGTGCTATTTAAAATAATTCATTTTCTTTGGCTTAGTTTCTTTATTCATCAGGGGTAGCCACAGCGGAATGACCCGCCAACTTATCCAGCATATGTTTTACACAGCGGATGCCCTTCCAGCTGCAACCCAGTACTACAGCCAATTTAGTTTATTCAATTCACCTATAACATGCAAACCTTGTTGTGAGGCGACAGTGCTAACCACTGAGCCACCATGTCGTCTATTTAAGATAATGCTAAAGCAAACCCAGATAGCAAAGAATTCTGGCCCAGATTTGGCATAAATCTGGCACAGCAAGCATTTATCCGGCACTGGCATACAGCATGTGGGCCAAACATGACCCTGGTTTTTTAGAGGTGGCACCGTCTTTAAGATGACACACAATACCTGGCCCAGATGTGAATAATTGATATGTGGGCCATGTAAGTTTGGCCTTTCTTGACCCACATTTAAAATACGTTTTTATTATTTTCAAATATAAATCAGGTCGCTTCGCGAAAAAGCATGTCCATTGCACGCCTAAAGTGCAATGATTCATGGGATTATCAGTTTTTATGCAGTCGTGACATGGACCATATCTGGGCCAAGTCTCAGTTATGCACCGAAAAAAATTAATCAAAGATGATTCCTTGGATTTACTAAGTTTTTTTTTTACGTTAAGTGGTTGTAAACAATTAATTTGGGTTGAATTTAAACAAACAAATTAAGTTACATATTATTCAATTTAATTTGTTTGTTTAAATTCAACATAAATAAATAGCTTGCAACGGTTTTGCAGTCATCAATTTTTTTCAGTCTGGGTTATTAACTTGGCTGAGACTTGGCCTAGATATGGTCCATGTTTGGCCCAGTCATGTACCGTAATTCACTGCGGCATGTGGGCCATGCAAAGGCTGATTGTGTGGGCTAGAGCAGGGCCAGAGTTATTTTGCTGTGGGAAACATTGATGTAAAAATATATTTTCAGCATATAATATAATACAGTGTTTCCCAACCCTGCTCCAAAAGAAGCAACTCTGAAGCCTGCATGGTGGAAATTCCATCAGATCACAAATTCTCCATGCACACCATCTAAATGCACCCCAATCTGGAATAACCCTTATTTCCTAGCTAACAAGAAGCCACTCAACTTTCGCACATGGGCACTTCAGCATATCTTTAATAATAATAACCTGGCACCATTTTCCCATATAGCCCAGACATACAGCATTGGGAGTAATTGCTTCTTGGAATATTTACAAATCAAATCAAAGTCAATTAAATCAAAATTACTTAACCAATCAATCAATCTAGACCTTCCCCTTAAATCTCAGAGTTTATCAATATATCGTCTTCCAAAAAAATTGCTCTCCCAAATATACAAAATGATATCAAAATCCGACAACGCATTAGTTCTACCAACCGCTAAATGGGAAACAGACGTATCCATTACTCCCAATGTTGATTTCTAGTCTCAAATTTGCAAAAACACATTCTGCATGACTAAAACTGCTAACTTGCGCTCGCATTACAGCAGCACAGAAACACTCCGGTGGACACACAGCCTAAGATCAAGCTTAAAGCTAGCCATATCAGTCTATATAATAGCAGCTTTTCATTTTATCCGTCGTTCTTAGTACACAACTCAACTACAGAATAGTTGAGCTTCAAAGTTGAGCTTTTCTAAAATAATTTTGAGCGTGATGCTAATGGTCTAATCCGATTCAATGATCTATGCTAAGCTAAGCTAAAAGTGCGACCCAGAGATGAACTAAATGGATTCAAATATGGTAAATCTTAACAGTTTAACTCACTCGTGTGTGTGAATGCGAGAGTGTATGGGTGTTTCCCATTACTGGGTTGTGGCTCGAAGGGCACCTCCTGTGTAAAACATATGCTGGAATAGTGGGCGGTTCATTCCGCTGTGGCAACCCCTGATAAATTAGGGAATAAGTTGAAGGAAAATAATTGAATGAATGAATGATTGAATGAATGAATGAATGAATGAATGAATGAATGAATGAATGGTATTATGCAGGAAAGCAATTTTGGGCACAACACCAGATGCACATACATCTACATTGTCTGACAGCACTAAACAAATGACTACCATTATTAATCAGCGGCGCCATCTAGACAAGGCGATGCTCCTTCAGATGATGAACAGCCCCTCCTTATAAATTTAAACACCTGACCATTACATCAAAGCCGGCTTGTGATGTTTTTCAGGTCTCTTAATAGGTCTGTTACCTGCCTGATCTTCAAGGAGAAAATTACAGGCATCATTAGTCCACTAAACATGCAGAGCAGCGCGCATATGAGGGCGAGACGCCTCTGAAAGGGCCTTTCCATGCATCGATAACTGTAAATAGTTCACATTCAAGGTTGTAAAACATCTATTTGGTAATTGGAGAAACAGCGGATGTTTTCAGCTGTATTCTGCATCTGATTTGTGTACGCTGCATTATGTATCTGCCTGAGAGATGTGCGAAACAGAAAAACCCATCTTCACGTTTACAGCGGGATCATTGTACCAGCGTTAGATATTTATGAACACACTTAGGAGGTACAGGAGAACGCACGCACACGCATGCATACTTACACTTTGCAATAATGTAACGTCATTGATCTGTAAAATGGCTTTTGCCGGGTTTTATTCTCTTAGAGTGGTTTGATGGTGGCGAGCCACGTTGGCACGTGAAAATGTTCAAACGCCTGGCCAAAGATTTGCATCCAGATCTGCTGTCCATCTATATTCCACTGCCATAAATTTCCTTAATTCGCCTTGTTCATAAGCTAAGTGTTTTAATTGATCTCACTTTGAGCGCTCATCTGGGAAATTCTGTTTACCGAAGTCGTGATTGAGATGCGGGATAAAAATAGACTTTCGGGTGTCTGCACAGATGCCGCATGATCAATGACTAGGATTGTACAGTTACTCTATCTTAGTTTAAAATGAGAACATTTTCACCACTCACTGAAAAAGAAAGGAGTTTTGCTGCTTGTTTAAACTACTTATTTAAATTGAGTTGAAACAACACAATTCTTGAGGTTTTTTGGACAACTAAATTGTTTCATGTTCAACCCACTTACATTTGTAAAAACGTAATTCCTTTATGTTGTTTTTTACAGAGCTCTATAGATAATTTTTAGTAATGTTTACTTAATTCTTAAAGTATATTTGACTCAATATTTTTAATGTAAAATAATTTAAGTAGCTTTTGTAGATTATTTCAGTGTTTTTGGGTATACTTTAAGATTTAAGTAACTAGCTTAAAATAAAGATAATAAAATAATATAATTAAAATACTATAATTATTTTATCTAATTATTTGAATTTACTTATTTTATAGTAACACATTTACTATTCATCTTAAAGGATCTTTACTATTTTTATATATATAAAACTGTTTCACCAAAATAATTGAGCAGTTTTAGTAGATTATTTCAGTGTTTTGATTATACTTTAAGAATTAAGTAATAGTTGCTAAAAAATAAATAAGTATAATATAATAATATAAATAAAATACTTATTTAATTTTATTTATATTATTATTGAATTTACTTATTTTCTGTAATGTGTACTTAATTCTTAAAGTATATTTTACTCAATAATTTTTAAATGTAAAAATTTTCCACCAAATTAATTGAGTTCACTCAAAAAATGACGTTTTGTTCAAACTTCTTATATAAAACGAGTTGAAACCACACAATTCTTGAGTTTTTTTGACAACTTAATTGTTTTATATTTAAGCCACTTACGTTTGTAAAAACTAATAATTCAGCTTAATTCCTTCATGTTGTCCCAACACAAATCTGTTAAGTGGAACCCAACATTTTTACAGTGCTGTATACATAATTTTTAGTAATTTTTACTTAACTCTTAAAGTATATTTTACTTAATAATTTTAAATGTACAATAATTCAGTAGCTTTAGAAGATTATTTCTGTGCTTTTGAGTATACTTTAAGATTTAAGTTATTGTAGCTAAAAAAATAAGCATGATATAATAATATACTTTATCTAATTATTTGAATTTACTTATTTTTATAATGTGTACGTAAATCTTAAAGTATATTTGACTCAATATTTTTTAAATGTAAAAATGTTTCAACAAAATAATTGAGTGCACTCAAAAAGGACATTTGTTGTTTGATCAAACTTATTTAAAACGAGTTGAAACAAAACAATTCTTGAGGGTTTTTTGGACAACTTAATTGTTTTATATTCAGTCCACTTAAATTTGTAAAAACTAATAATTAAACTTATTTTTAAAATACAAAAATGGTTCACCAAAATAATTGATTTATTAGATTTTTCAGTGTTCTTGATTATACTTTAAGAATTAAGTTATTGTAGCTAAAAAAATAGGTATCATATAATAATTGAAATACTTATTCAATTTTATTTATGCTATTACTTTAATTATTTGAATTTACTTATTTTAGTAATGCATTTACTATTAATGTTAAAGGATAATTACAATTTTTTAATGTAAAAATGTTTCACCAAAATAATTGAGCAGTTTTAGACGATTATTTCAGTGTTTTTGAGTATACTTTAAAAATTAAGTTATTGTCGCAAAAAAAATAAGCATCATATCAAATTATAATTAAAATATCCAGTTTTATTTATGCAATTACTTTATATAATTATTTAGAAACTTTCTTATTTTTTATAATTACTTAATTCTTAAAGTATATTTTACTTAATTGAGGAGATTTAGTAGTGTGGATGCAATGATTAACTAATTTCACTATTAACTGCGCTGTGATTCGTCACCGTTAATTAATCTTAAAGGCTTCTCAACATCACGTTTCTGCATGGAACAAAACTGCTACAACTAAACAAAGTTATGCCACTGTGCACTAGTTTGAAGTTCCGAGCTTGTACACCGAGACTAATACCCACGCACACAGGATCAACTACTGTATGGCTGAGGCTATTAACTAAGGGCCGTTCACATATTGCGTCTTTTGTGCTCTCAAGTTCATTATTTCTAATGTAGCAGCACGGCATATTGGGATCGACGCACATGCAGCGCCACACGCTCATACTTGTCACCAAGTTGAAAGAATGTCACGAATGCACTGCGAGTCACCAGTCAGCTTCATACTTTGTATGGAACATGCACATTTCTACTCCAAAGGGAATTTCTATTTAATTGTTACCAAAAATTAACTACTATGGTGTTTCTTTACTTCAGCAGTGTTTAGAAAATGTATCAAATTATCATAAAATTAGAGTATCAGATTTGCTTCAATTACTAATATCTTGCAGTCAGCAATTGGAGTTTCATTCATTCATTCATTCATTCATTTTCCTTCTGCCTTATTTATCAAGGGTCGCCACTGCGGAATGAATCACCAACTATTCCAGCATATGTTTTACGCAGCGAATGCCCTTCGAGCCCACACTCACACGCTACAGCCTATTCAGTTTATTTAGTTCACCTATATCGCCTGTGTTTGGACTGTGTGGGGAACCCGGATTATATTAATCTTATTTTTTAATTCAACTATAGGGATGGGGCCAGGTAGGGGGCCTACAAGACATTGTGCCCAAAGGCCTCTAAAGTCTTAATCCGGGCCTGTGCGTTGGTTTCCTCCTGGTGCTCTGGTTTCCCCCACAGTACAAAGACATACGCTATAGGTGAATTCGGTATGCTAAATTGTCTGTAGTGTATGTGTGTGTATGGGTGTTTCCCATGGATGAGTTGCAGGTGGAAGGGCATACGCTGCGTAAAACATGTGCTGGATAGGTTGGCAGTTCATTCCACTGTGGCGACCACAGATTAATAAAGGGACTAAGCCGAAAAGAAAATGAATGAATGAATGTATGTATAAATTTGTTCTAAACGGGTTATTTTTGTTCCAGTCACATACATTAAATGTTTAAATATCTATTACATATGGTACTGTTTATATTAATTCATCATCTGTACACCAATATATGTAGTGAATGTGCGTGTCTGTGCGTGGGGCTGTGTCGGTGTGGTAATCAGAGATGTATAAAGCAGTGTTTCCCAACCCTGTTCCTGAAGGCACACCAACAGTACACATTTTCAACCTCTCCCTAATCAAACACACCTGAATCAACTTATCATAACATCAGAAGAGACTCCAACACCTGAAGTTAATGGGTCAGAAAAGGGAGACATCCAAAATATGTACTGTTGGTGTGCCTCCAGGAACAGGGTTGGGAAACACTGGTATAAAGTACTAGAGACCCAGACTTAAGTAAAAGTACAAGTGCTCCATCAAATAGTGACTTGAGTAGAAGTTGAAGTGCTCTTTAAGCACCATACTTAAGTGAAAGTACTAAAGCATTCAACATTTTTTGTACATAAGTATTGCAAGTAGTGTATTTCAAAATTTACTACTCAAGTACTGAAAGTAAAAGTACAAGTATTGTGTAATGTAGTTATTAAAGACAGCAGTCAAAAGACATCATATTGTTTTGTTTATTTTAAATATCTTTTTTTGGGGCATGTGATTAAGCAGAACGAAAAGAAACATGGCTTACGATACTGTTTTTCTCGCGCGCTTGAACCACAGATCTGATAGATTATAACAGCTTTAACACACACCTTTCAAAGTTGTGTGTCACAAAAACACTCCGTAATCCACTCAAAACGCTATTGAAACCCATTTTCGGATCGCAAATTACCGGCTGTAAGCGCTGTAAACGGAAGTCCTAAACATTTTACTGGAAGACGCTGGTCGCTATGGCACCCTCCATGCAGTAGCCAAGGAAAAGGTCTAATTGTAACGAGTAGGGGTGTGAATCTACACTGGTCTCATGGTTTAGTTTGGTTACGATTATCATGCCATCGATTCGGTTCAATTCGATATCTCGGTGCATCGACGATGCTTACCATACATAATTAGATTTTTTCTTCACAACACAAGAATTTTTTTAATTAAAATCTATATATTTATATATTTGTAATTCAATTTTGTTTTTTAATACAGCAGTAAGATGTATGAACTGTACCCTTAATTTGACATGCTCAAAGAAAACTCTTTCTGAATGTATCAAACAAAACTCCAACACATGCACAGAAGACAGCATGAGCATTTATAGCAAATAAACTACAGTAAATATTATCCCGCTTGCTTTTGAGCACTGACAAGCGAGGTCTTACACCTCTATGATTGGTTATTGTCTTCACCTGCTCAACAAAAAGGGCTGCGATCATCTTAAGAAATGAAAGCGCTGTTCATCGATGGCGGGAAGAACAGCCAGTTACAGTCTGAATGCGCATAATACACGGATATCACAGTGGAGAAAACTTGCACCTCAGGCACTCTCATGTCAGGATCCACAAGTATCGCTTTAACAGCCAATAGGAGAGGAAAAGTTACCTCACAAACACCAGCGGGTCAAACGTCCAAAGTGAGAGAGAGAGAGGCAGAGATGGAGTTTTACAGCATTTCTCAGTAGTAGTAGAAATAGCGGCTCGTGTGCTGTGCTGCCTTCATTGTAGTAAGAGTGTATTCTACTGCGACATCGCGCGTAGGAGATAAATGACGTCCAGTGTTGCCAGATGTAGCTGACAGATTCCAGCCCAAAAGCTGTCGAAAAACCGATGAAAAACAAAAAGTGCCGCCCAACAATCAGAAGACTATAATAGCCTGGCTTGAGGCTGAGGAGGGGGGGTGTGATTGAGATGTCATGTCGGGGAGGGAGATCACAGGCGTTTCTACACTGTTCTAAGCGTATGTATGCGAAGAACGGGGGCTATGGCATCTCTTTCGGAGATCAAAACAGGTTTATAAGGGCAGACCGGGGCTGGCGGACACGCCGTTGCAAAATTGCCCAAATTTTCACTAGCCGCCCTATGTCATTTTTTACCCGCAAAAATGAATTCAAAACCACCCAATCTGGCAACACTGATGACGTCAGTACGTAATAACCGGTTATGATCTATTGCTGAACCTATATCAATAATTTTGACACCCCTAGTATCGATGCATCACATAAAAAATCTATCGGAGTAAAAGTATTAAACTCATCGAAAATATGTACCGAAGTAGAAGCGGAAGTAGGAGAAAAAACAATACTCCAGTATAATAGTACAGCCTTTTAGTACTTAAGTACAGTAGTGAAGTAGTTCTACTTCGTTACTATACATCTCTGGTGGTAATGTGGGCTGGTTACAGTGCCAGGGCTGATTTTTTTTGTCCCAGTCCGCCCCTGCTAGCCACTGAGCCACCGTGCCGCCTATTGTTACACTTTACAGTATCAATTCTGTTTCTTTAACAGTTTTTCAGTACTTTACAGTCCTAATACTGTAAAATATCTGGTAGCGGGCTTGAATAATGTATGACTTCAGTCTTGTGACTGTTTTTTTTTGTGTGTGCTGTAGGCTTTCATTATTGTAAGGCCTGAACGCTGAGCTTGTTCCTCAGAGAACTGCTGGCTTTGATGTTTTGGGTGAAAACGTGTTTAATGAAGTGTAAAAAAATCTCTTCAGAGAGACCGAATCTGAATATTATGCATGTACGTGGGCAGTCATTGAGTACTGATTATGTAAACCCTAGCGGTGACCTCCTGACCCGCAGTCAGAGGTTACAAGGCTTTCTGTTGTTCTGTCGGGATTTATTGAAACAAAACGGCGTGCTGTTGAGGCTTTGACAAGCATGTGCTGTAAGAGCGAGAAATATGTTGGTTTTGGAGACCTGCGGCGTGCAGGTTCTTTTATTTGGATAGTTTTAATCATTGAAGGTCTGGAGGCAGGACTTGAACTGGATTCTCTGGACACAAAACTCTATATATTATGCTCCATAGCCTGACTGCTGCCCTCAGAGACAGAGAAAAACAGGTCACTCCAAAAACTGGTTCAGGGGTTTTTCCTTTCAGGGACCATGTTGATGGAAGATTTGTACTGTTTGCTCTCTTTCCTGTTCGTGTTTATACATGATAATGTGTCTGTGTTGTTAATCAGATGTAAATGTTAATTATTTAATATGTCAGTTGATCTAGGCGCATTGATTTGAGGGAGTGGCCATGGGGATTGGTGTGTGTGGTCATTGGCTATTTTTTTGCATGTATAATTAATTAGTCTCTGGCAGGGATTGAGAACTTAAGGTCTATGAATAGTTGTTGGTAGTTAAGGTGAGATACTACAGGCAAAAGCATCATTTTTAATGCATTTTTGGCTTTGCGTGGTGTTTTTTCAGTCTAATGGAAACATATTTAAAAATTTTTTTTGCACATTAGATTTCAATTACAGTGCATATTTTTAAAGAAACTTCAGCAGCTCTTATATACACTAAAGTACACTATTTTATTAATATCTATACTCAGATTTTTCCTGATGGATATTTTAATACATAATTTGGCTCTTTATTGTACAGATTTTTTTTATTTTATTTTTTTTTATTTAATTTTATATATTAATTGGTTTATTTATTAATTAATTTACATTTATTTTATTTATATATTCATTCATTTATTCATTTTCTTGTCAGCTTAGTCCCTTTATTAATCTGGGACCGCCACAACGGAATGAACCGCCAACTTATCCAGCATTTGTTTTACGCAGCGGCTGCCCTTCCAGCTGCAACCCATCTCTGGGAAACATCCACACACACTCATTCACACTCATACACTACGGACAATTTAGCCTACCCAATTCACCTGTACCACATGTCTTTGGACTGTGGGGGAAACCGGAGCACAGAAACCCCAACTGACCAACAGTTGGGTCTCGAACCAGCGACCTTCTGGCTGTGAGGCGATAGCACTACCTACTGCGCCACTGTAATTTATTTATATTTCTTTAATTTTATTTATATATTAATTTGTATATTTATTTATATTTATTTAACTTTATATACTCATTCAGTTTTTATTTATTTAATTTTATTTATATAGTAATTCGTTTATTTATTTATATATTCATTCGTTTATTTATTTATATTTATTTAATTTTATACATATATTCATTCGTTTATTTATTTATTTATTTCATTTTCTTTTCAGCTTAGTGCCTTTATTAATCTGGGATCGCCACAGCGGTTATCCAGCATATGTTTTACGCAGCGGATGCCCTTCCAGCTGCAACCCATCACTGAGAATCACCTATACACTGTCATTCACACACATACACTAAGGACAATTTGGCTGCGTCCGAAACCACATACTTCCATACTATACAGTATGCTAAAATCAGTATGTGAGCCAAGTCGTATGTCCGAATTCATAGAATTTGAAAATCAGTATGGGAGAAGTACCCGGATGACTTACTACTTCCGGCAACTGACACAGGTAGGTCACGTGACCGTGACAAAATGGTGGATGTAGTACGTCCGAATTCCATTCTTACTTTTCACATTCATACTGTATAGAACGTACTTTTCTAACGGCCGAGTAGTACGTTTAAATTCAAATGCAGTACCTACTGAGTAGTAGGCGGTTTCGGACGCAGCCTTTAGCTTACCCAATTAATCTATAGCGCATGTCTTTGGACTTGTGTGGGAAACCGGAGCACCCCGAGGAAACCCACGTGAACACGGGGAGAACATGCAAACTCCACACAGAAATGCCAACTGACCCAGCCGAGGCTCGAATCAGCGACCTTCTTGCTGTGAGGCGACCTACCCACTGTGCCACCGCACCACCCTATTTATTTAATTTTATTATTATTATATTTTTTTATTAGTTGGTTTATTTGTTCATTTATTTATTTATTTATTGACATACAGTACTTTTTATTAAATTGAGCGATACAAAGAGATTCTCCAAATAACAAACAGAAACATGAATTTTTTACCCGACTTCATCCAGTGTTCAGATTTTCTGTGCAAGAAATGAATGCAAATTAATTCAGATAAATTAAATCATTCATCATTTGCTAATTTATTAAAGAATTTTAGCAATCTTGTAACGCAATACATGTTGCAATTCCTAATGTTATTAATCAACAGTGGAAATGTGGTGTATAACTAATGGTATTTACCTTATTCAAGTGCAATATCTTAGGTTTACAGTTTAGTCTTATCTATTTTCCATTTAATTAGTGTGTTGAAGTCACTATAATAAAGATTATTTTTAGAAATGCAATATTTTATTGGTTTTAAACCTATCGAGGGAAATAAAAATGGGTTGAATATGATAATAAATGGTTGAACTTACTCTTAACAGTTTAGTGCTTTTAATTTAAAGGGACAAATCACCCCCAAAAAATAATTCCATCACCCTGGACATCTATTTTCTGTTGAACACATGAAAAAAGATATTTAGAAGAATGTTGAAAAACAGTACCTTTTGACTTGATGGATGTCAATGGTTTCCAACATTCTTCAAAATACCTTCTTTCGTGTTCTTCAGAACTCATGCACTCAGAACATGTGCAGAAATTCATGGAGCTCTATTTTAATGATCTAAGCACATGGATTAAAGTGCATAATCTACTATTTTTAAAGACAGGAAAAACGGACTGTGCCCCGCGCATGGTCTAAAAGGGTTGTGATTATACTTTTAATGAGTTATGGGTGTGCATAACATGCATTAATCCAATCAGATTCCCATTTCTTTTAATAGCAAGTTGCCATCACACCATGGTGCTCATGTGAAAGGTTTAAGACCATCTACAAAATGTTTTGGATTCTACCAAAGCTCCCTAAGGTGAAGAAGGTGTGGGAGGAGGTAGTGTTTTTTATATTAATGTAGAAAATAATAGTCTTTTTTAATATTTTAATCCTTTAATCTTTTATATTTGAAGATATTTCTGTGTTGCTGTGCATCCCTGTGTGTGTAATAAGCAATGTTTATGTGTTTTTTGACTCACCTACCACTAAGAAGCTCTTTAAATAAAATAAAATAAACATTCGCCATTTACTTTAGACCAGCTTTGAGTTGGTCAACGGCATGATCTATTTCAATTAAGTTAAAATAGCAACAAGACAACAATGTTTCTTAACACACCTCCTTTTCAGACTGGCACACCTCTATTGTAACGATCTAAGCGCATTGTATAAATCGGATGGTGCAAATCTTGTTTTGAGGATGAAAAAAAGGTCTATGGGTGTGTTTTAAGCATAACATGCATTAATCTCCCATTTTCTTTAATAGAACGTTGCCGTCACACCATGGTGCATTCACTATGTACAGGGCAGACTTTGTAAGCAGAAAAACAGCAATTTATTTGCAAGGAAATGGATCTGCTCATGTGCGAGGTTAAAGACCATCTACAGAACGTGCCGGATTCACCAAAGCCCCCTGAGGTGAAGAAGGTGTGGGAGTAGATTTTTTTTGTGCTGCTGCGCATCCCTTTGTGTGTAATAAGTAACATTTATGCGTGTTTTTTGACTCGCCTATCACTAAAAAGCTCTTTAAATAAAAAAATAAACCTTTACCATTGACTTTAGACCAGCTTTTAGTTGGAGCTGTCTGTTTTAATGACCCCAAAATAGCAATAACCCAACAATGTGTGTTAACACACCTCCTTTTCAGACCTACACACCTATTAATGCACAAATGGGTGAAAATGCTTTTGTTATTTAAAGAATGTGGTGCAGGACTGAATATGATATCTGCGCTGGACTGAAAATAGCAAAACACATGTGTCATGCCTGATGCTGCATTGCACTGGGTTTATGATCCATAAAGTTTTGAAACCACATGAGGGAGAGTAAATGATGAGTAAATCTTCATTTTTCAGTGAACTATACCTTTAACTGTGAGCTGGCCTCGACTCGAATCTGTGTGTGTGTGCGATCTGAGTCGGTATGTGTAGATCTGATTGTTACCAGCATAGCTAGAGAATACAGAGCAAGAGAATGAGATTTTGTTGGTTCCAGATGAGATGAGTGCTGTGCTGGAAACATCTTTTAAAGTAGCTATTGCTGTCTCTGCACTGGAGCCTGCGGCTGGGAAATGCCATCAGTAATACAAAGAGAAATAGCTCAACATAGTGTATTGTGTGTGAGCCCAGCCAAAGTGAACTGAGCCATTCCTCTTGCTCCCTCCATTACATTCTCCATCTGACAAGCTCACGTTTGATTGGCTGCTGTAAGAAGCCTCTTAAAAGTCAGGTTTTTGTTGTAGTCCTCCTGAAGCAAAGTCATGTTTATGGGGTACCAGAGTGATGGAATGAGAACTACTGAGGAAAACCTATTTGCTTTTCCGGTTAGAGGTATTATGGCTTAGATTTTGTGGCTAGCAATCTAAACGGGGTGGTGGTAGCTAAAAGAAAGAATTAAAAAACGATTTTTAAAAGATTCATGCTTTATAAGAGATTACAGTTTCTGTAAACAACGTCACATTTAACTTTATTTGTAATTGACTGGGAAACATTTAAGCAATTTTTATAAATGACAATATTTTTTCAATAATTCAGTGTTGAACTGCAGATATTAATTCTTCAGTCTATGGATTATTGTTTGTGCAGTTTATATGAGCCAACATTGTTGTTATTGTGTGGATTAATATTATTGCTGTTAATATATTACTATTGTTGTTAATTTTATTATTCAATCAATCATGACCAGCATACCAAATCTGCTGTATCATTATGAAAATCATTGAATATATACAGCTGATCAAAACAATATAAAATTAGTGAGTGACAATCTAAGTTGATCTCGCTTTTTTATGTTGTAGTGCTGTATTTATACCATAGTAACTCTAGTGTATTGAGTGTGAGACTCAAATATCAGGAATGTGTGTATTTTGTGTTGGGCACTCTTTGTCTAACCCTGAGTTACTGGTTGGCCATTTGTTTGTTTCTAATGAGTCTCCTGTTTTCGTTACTCTAGGCTAGTTCAGTAAAAAAAAAGAAAGAAGAAATGCCTGCATGTGTTTAGCGTTTTTCCTTATCGCAAACACAACTGCTAGTGTTTGCGTTGCTTTGGCTTTTTCGGGGTTAGTTATTGTGATATCCCGATTGCAACAGAGGAATACTGGGAATTCTCTGTAGACATTTCATGCCGTTCAGCCTTATAATCTTAAAATGTGAGCAAAATCACCTGTTTTGTCATCACTTTAGACATTACGCTAGAGAATCATTCAAATACTAGCTCTAAAGTGACGTTGGTGAATGAGCAATGGTTTCCGCTTTTCTCCAGAAGAAATAATATTATCAGACATACTGTGAAAATTTCCTTGCATTTTTAAATATCATTTGGGAAATATAAAAAAAAAACATCTACATTACATTTATACATTTTTGTTTCATTATTATTTATGCTTTACCAACCTACCATGTATATATATATATATATATATATATATATATATATATATATATATATATATATATATATATATATATATACACACAGACACACACACACACACAATGGGGAAAATAAGTATTCAACATGTCATCGTTTTCCTCAGAAAATTTCCTTTAAAAAACAGAAAATACAGTAATACCAAAATACAAGCAATAACTGTAAATTTTATGTTAGAATTTATTATTACAGAAAATATCTGTAAAACAACTGGTATTTCAGTGTATAATGAAAAAAAAATGGAAAATTCTGTAAAAAAAATACAGACAATTACCTGTAAAATATATTATTTTTTACAGTGCACGTTACTCTATTTTAAAACTATTTGCAGAAAGTGCAGCAAACTGTTCATTTATTTTTAGTTTTTTTCCAAAAGACACTCAGATGGTCAATCAGATGGCTGAGTTTTGTCCAAAATAGTTTAATGCTGCTAGTCAAAAGTCTGGCTAGACAAGAGTAAGACACAGTGTGGATAATAGTCGAAAATCTGTCTTTTCTGTCAGCAGAAGCCATTCGTTTCTGCAGTAAGAGAGTCTTGTGTTGGATTGCGAGCTTCACCATGACCTTTCTAGCCCTGGAAAGAGGCGAGATGGAGAGAGCAAAAAAAAAAAAAAACAGGATTATTGTGAAAGTGAAGGCGTTGTGGGTGCAGACGGAGTTTGTGTCACACTGGACTTGTAGATCATATCAAGTGTCGCTCATACGTCAGATTAGGCCTAATATGCGCCTGCCCTCATCACGACGTCCCGGCGCCTTACAAAACCGCTCCGATTTGTCATGCTGTTGCGACATTAACTGTGAAATAAATCATGTGGGTTTGGAAGATGCCATTCTGATGTTTGTTTTCTGCTCGCTGACGGCTCTATCGCTGTCGCTCTCATTTTCCCCCAGTCACAAAGAATCAGACGGAGAGAAAGGCATAGCAGACGCCCAGCTCCAAATGAGAGTCGAAATAGGCTTGGGCGAGTAAATAACAGAGTTTTACGCGCTGTAAGTTGAATGTTCAGACTGATAGTTTACCTGTCTCTTGAGTGAAGCGAGGCTTTCAGAAAAGAGTGTACTAGAGAAAACATCTGTCGCTACTTGTTTGTCTCGTAGTCACTTTTGCAACAGTTTACTGAAGTTTACCTGGGATTTTTTGTTTCTAATGTTAAGGCCAAATGGATTGCTTTAAATTACATCACAGACTTTTCCATTTCGGAGCTGAATTGTATTACAGTTTATGAATTATATGGAACATGCAGGTTTTTTGTTGTTGATTTTATAAATTGATAATAGGAACAGGGATACCAATACAAATTTTAAATCAATTTAATGTAATTTTGATGATTAGTTGAAATTTAATTGTTTTTTTGTTGATTTAAGAATAAGAAATTATGAGAAATAATAAGAAAAGGCAACATACATTAAAATAAAGATGAAATTCAAGTCAGTTAGTAAATGTTATTGTTTCATAAGTTTGTTACTGTATGTAATTTATTAATGAAAAAATATATAAATATTATCATATCATTATAAAATATATGTCATTTTTATTTATGCTTTACCAACCAACTAACATGGTTCTTGTTATAATTATTTTTATTTCACTTATTTATTATAATTATTATGTATTTTTTATTATATAGAGAATTATATAATTATAATAATATTAATAATTTTTATTATATTATGTTTTATTATTTATAGAACCTTGTTTTATTTAATTTGTGTATTATGTATTTTATTATGTATTAATTATTATTATTATTATTATTATTATTATTATTATTATATAATTACTAAATATATAATTATACTTAATAGTTTATTACTAATGTTATTGGCATTAAATTGAAATTTTTATTGCTTGTATCAAATAATTCAAAATATTTAAATATAAATATACATTTTTAATCATGTTATTAAACATTGTATTTTCATACAAAACGTTGAAACTATTTTACATATTATTAAATGATAATATTATGAAATGGTAATAGGATCAGGGATACAGATACAAATTATTTAAAGTAAATATTATGTGATTCATTTAAATTTTATGTTGTTGCTTGATTTATGACGTGATAATAGGAGTAAGGCAATATACAGTTGAAGTCAGAATTATTAGCCCCCCCTTGAATTTATTTCGAGAATTATTTCCCAAATGATGTTTAACAGAGCAAGGAAATTTTTATAGTATGTCTGATAATGTTTTTTCTTTTGGAGAAAGTCTTATTTGTTTTATTTCAGCTAGAATAAAAGCCAATGTGGGGAGAACATGCAAACTCCACACAGAAATGCAGACTGGCCCAGCCGAGGCTCGAACCAGCAACCTTCTTGCTGTGAGGTGATTGTGCTACCCACTGCTCCACTGTCACTCCCTTTTTTTTTTTTATTATATGACTTATTTTGAAATAATAATTAAATCAAAACCATCTAAAATTTACAATTCCCTGAGTTGTATTGAATTGCACAGCCTTAATTCATCCTCTCAGATGATACATTGTACGTCGAGAAGTTCATTTTAATAACTCGAGGCTCTTGTTAGCTGTGACACACACACAAACACAAACACACACAGCGCTAGGCGTTAAGTGACTTCCGTCCTGCAGGTTTAGTCTTTGCATAGTCGTAGCGTCTGCAGAAATCAGTCATAACTCATCTGTTAATGCAGCCCGGTCGGAATAAGACCATCGATCCAGGCATACGTCTGTCTGAAAAATCTCCTGAACGCAGCTTTAATCTGATTTATCACGCAGAGCGGAGCTGAAAATCCTGGGCCGCCCATTTACTGAATGCAGTTATGGGTGCGTGTGATGTGCACTGACCCCTATGAATTTAAACAGACAGCTGTTATGTCACGGGAGGCCGTTTGTTTATGCTGCTCACAGCCATTGTGTTCAAACAGCTTCTTCAGGCAGATGCTTAAGGTGCCCAGAAACTGCATGTTTTTTAGGCATCAGAAAATCTGCGTGAGAGCAACAGTGCCCCCAACACCTCATGTGCGGTACTGCAGTCAAACATCAGCCAGAAAAAGACCTATCAGGACGATTTCTTTAGCATAAAAAGTGCAGTAGGTGGTTCAATGAAGCTTTTGGAAGGTAATACTATATTATTTTCATGTTTATTGTATGAAATTATCATTAAGTCCGAAAATTTTACCTCAGATTTTTCTTGAAACATCATTATTTTAACTAAAATCTTATTAAATTAATCATTTAAAGGGATAGTTCACTCCAAAAAAATGACAATTCTGTCATCATTTACGTACCCTTTACTTGTTTCAGATGTTTATGAGTGTCTTTCTTCTGTTAAACACCAAAAGAAGATATTTTGAAGAATGTTGGAAACCTGTAACCATTGACTTCAATATTGTTTTTACTACTAGGGAAGTCAATGGTTACAGGCTTCAAATGATCTTCTATGGTGTTCAACAGAATAAAGAAACACATAAAGGTTTTTAAGCACTTAAGATAGAGTAAATATTGAGTAAGATTTCTGTGAACTAAGCCTTTAAGGGTAATGAACATAAATGGCATGATTGATTTTTGGCAAATTATCAATTTTGCATAAATGATCTGTACAGAAAGTATACATTGGCATGTGTCAGATTTGCCGATGTTTGTGCTGACTGCAGATTTGTAGGCCTTTAAATTATTCCTAGGACTTGGACGGGTCAAAACCGCTGATCGATAATTCTCTTAGGTGTTTTTAAAATTCCCCACTGTTGCTTTTTAGTCATAAATATGGAGGTTTATGAAGATTATATCATTTGACATTATTATTTTGACCTCATACTCACAGCCTACAATGCCCTTCTGAATGAAAAAAAGACCTCAAAAAAAAGGGCTCCTTAAAGACCTCACTCGCAATGTATAGCGATGGAAAGTATGTGAACGTTGGGCGTATGTGTCAAATTTGGCAATGTTTGTGCTGACTACAGATTTGCAGGCCTTTAAATTATTCCTGAGACTTGGACCGCTGATCGATATTTTTCTCAGGTGTTTTAAAAATCCCCACTGTTGCTTTTTGGTCATAAATATGGAGGAATTGAAGGTGATGTGACTTTAAAAACTGTACTGTTTGATTACCATATTTATTCAGCATTCTGCCAATAGCTATACTATTCATAAGTTGGTTGGGATAAAAACAACAACAACAACTGAATGAATACATTTGAAATGTGTATTTAGATATACATGTTTGGACTAGGAAACTTCAAAATATAGCTTGCTATGTTGTCTGTAAGGATATGTACTTTTTGTGTACTGTGATTTGTGTTGGATATTGCTTAAAACAATTAGCTTATAAGCAAAATTGTCGGCAGACAGACAGACAGACAGACAGACAGACAGACAGACAGACAGACAGACAGACAGACAGACAGACAGACAGATAGATAGATAGATAGATAGATAGATAGATAGATAGATAGATAGATAGATAGATAGATAGATAGATAGATAGATAGATAGATAGATAGATAGATAGATAGATAGATAGATAGATAGATAGATAGATAGATAGATAGATAGATAGATAGATAGATAGATAGTCTAACGTAACAAATGTTCCTGATACAATAAAGATCGATTATTCTTCATATGTTTGACAGTAACTGTAGGCTACTTACTGATGTTTGGGCGGGAAATACGCACCTCGTGGTAAAATGTCGTGGCAAAAGACAAGTTTCCTCTCAGTATTTACGTAAGAACCTCTTTCTCACGAACAGCTCGGTGTAGTTTATTTGTTCAGACATTTTGGAGACTGAATAAGCGCGACTGGAGACGCGCGCGCGTTTCTGTGTTTGCGCGCGTGCTCGTGCGCGTGTGTGAGGTGCTCTCATTCGGCGCTGGGTGAGTCCAGACTGCAGACGGGAGCAGAACCGAAACACTGCCGTGATTTTAATAGGACAGACGGAGGATATCAGAATATCTGAACGACTCCTCGAGCTCATCGATCAGCCCGACAGATGACGCTGATGAAGATGATAATGATGTCCGTGATCGCATGAAGAGAGTTTATATGTTTGTGCCTGTGAGGGATTGATCATATGAAGGGTTTGTCACACACGGATATTAGCACTTTCCGCGGTGTTTCTGGACGGATCGTCGCCTTTTAAAGGATGAACATATTGTATTGCGGAGATACGGAATGATGCTGTAAGTTCACAACGCTTCAGATTTAAATGTGTGTGTGCGTGTGTTTGTGTGTGATAGGTAAATGTCTTGTACATTTATTTAACAGCATCACGCATACACGAAAGTAATGTCGGTGAATAATATCTTATGATATATCGTGTGTGTGTATCTCTGTGTTTGTGTGTGTGTGTGTGTGTGTGTGTGTGTGTAAATATATATATATATATATATATATATATATATATATATATATATATATATATATATATATATATATATATATATATACGTAGGTGTGTGTGTGTGTGTGTGTGTGTGTGTGTGTGTGTGTGTGTGTGTGTGTGTGTGTGTGTGCGTGCATTTTTGTCTTCAAATGACAGTAACATAATTACTGTAGCCATGTTTTTAATGTAAATCTTGTACTACCTTACATTATTCATATTATCACAGTATCCATCTTACAGATAAATCTTTGGCAGACTTCATATTGTCAAGATTCCAGACAATTAACACTACCATGTAGATCAGTTGTTGTCTATGAAACATTTTTCTAGATTAATGATTTTGTCATGTAGTTATTGAGCAGACGACAAATATTTCATCACACTGGGAGAAATCCGTTTGACATATTAGGAAACTAAGGGGTTCTCAGGGTTAAAAATGCCCCGGTATAATGGATTTTTTTATAACCTGATTTGATATAAAGCCTAGCATTCTGCGCAAGGCCTTCAAATTAATGCCTAAAATATGAGTTAATGTAGATAGACGTTTATGGATAAAAGGTGATATCTCAATAATGTGCATATGGATTGATTCAATCGAAGTCTTTTTAGAATGTTATGACCACATAAACATACAAAAATCCTAGTCAAAATCAAATGTAGGCTTAAAGAACAGATAGTTAACACAGAAATGGAAATTTGCTCTCCATTTACTCACCCTCAAATGTTTCCAATGCTTTAATATTTTCTATTGAACTCCAAAAACATCTAGAAGTCAATGGGTTATATTAGCTTTTCTTAAAATACATTCTTTAAAGTGTCAATGGGGGAAAAATCCACCTTGTGTGGAACAAATGCAGGGTAAGAAAATAATCAAAACAGTTTTTATTTATTTATTTATTTTAATTTTTGGATGAACTGTCCCTTTAAGGAAAAAGTTGCTGAAGGTTATTTCAGAATCATTTAAGGGTGTGTTCAAGCTTGTAATTTGGTTCCATTTGGTCCAGACCAATGAGAAATATATATACAGTATTTAATCTTGGTTCACTTAACGTTCATAATCATGCTTATGTAATGTATGTTTTGCTGCAAACCATACCAAGCATTCAAACAATATGAACACTGAGCTAAATGTGCTCGTTGTAAATGCATGTTTTCTTAGGTGACATTTCATGAGGGTTTATAAATTGTCCAAAGGAGTCATAATAGTATCTCACACACACTGCTCTAAGGACACATTTCTGAAGCCTGCATTGAATGTTTTTGTCTACTATAAGAAGAAACTGGTATTTTTGAGTTTTCTGACCTTTTTATGACTGCATATTGCGACATTAAGTGTTTAGTAGTTTAGATGTACTGTATTTGGTATTGGTGGGGAAACATATCGATAGACCGTAATATAGAGATTTTATATCAGATAAATCAGATGCTCATATAGGCAATATTTTATTATACTATTTGGTTGAATTTTAAAACCGGTTTCTTTACTGTCCATGCAGTAGATTGTTGTGTTAGGTTAATTTTTGGTAGTTTGGATCATCTTCATCATGCTGTAAGTTGGTAAAACAAAGATGGCGGATCGCAGAAAGGTGCATATAGGTTTTCTTTGAAGTGTTGGTCACTTTCTGCTCAATAATCCCATTTATTTGCTCTGCAGCAATAAATTCAAAGGGAGATAAACATATTTCTGGGCTGCATCTCCCAAAAGCATATTGGTACCACAAAAGTATATATTAGTACCTAAAAAATTTTAAGAGGAACACTTTTGTACTTTTTAAGTACTAATATGTACCCTTGAGGTATAAATATGGAACTTTAAGGTACAAATTTGTACCTTTTGAAAAGGTACCACCCCAGTGAGAGCTTGCATACTTTTATTTCTGAGAGTGTAGGTAGCTGCTTTATATAGACTTGTCTTGACTGCTAATCCACATGAGATGACAAATATTGGGTTAAACATTCAGGATCCGACTCCATATAAGGTTTCACCACTTTGGAAATGGACAGCAACTCCTAAGTAGCATGTGGAATTGGTGTGCTCAAGATAATGTTGTGTGAAATTTTGGGAAACACACATGCAATTACAACAATCCTTCATAACATTTCATGTACAGAACGCTCTTAAGAGTCAAGAAACATCATTATCGGGGAAACCCGGTCCTCACTCTCTCACTATTCTTCAGCTTAGATCCTGATTTATCAGGGACCACCACAGAGGAATGAACCACCAATTACTCTGGCATATGTTTTATGCAGTGGATGCCCTTCCAGCTGCAACCCAACACTGATTATCACCCATACACTTTCTCATTCACACACACACACTCATACACTTTGGCCAATTTAGTTAATCCAATTCATTTATAGCGCATGTCTTTGGATTGTGTGGGGAAACCGGAGCACCCAGAGGTAACCCACACAAACATGGAGAGAACGTGCAAACTCAGAACTGCCAACTCTCCTAGCCGGGACTCAAACTAGCGACCTTCTTGCTGTGAGGTGAAACCCGGTGTTCTGTTGATTGTCCTACTTCACATTGAAAAAGTAGGTAGCACATTGTAATGATGCAAGGTGCACATTTTAATGTGGAGTAGTGTGATATGAAGCTGTAATATCGCCCTAACCTTCCTAATCCCTAACCCCAACCTTAGAACCATTCAAACACAGTGTAATCTGATGGGTAGGATCAGTTAGGGTTTAGGGTTTAGTTAAAACAGATGTTGCCTTGTTGATGTTCTCCATTGTGGCATAATTTGAAGTTGGAAAATGGTAATAAATTGTGATACTGCAATATATTTAAAATCCCAATAACATTGTATCATGACAATATGGTATTGTGGGGACTAGTGAGTCCCACAGCTAGAATTTGTTCAGCGTTGCTTTGATATCCAATCAAACTACAGCATTGGCAGCGTTCGCACTTATTCAAATGAACCATATCAACAGAGCGGTCGAAGCAGAGTTTGGTTTTGAACGTGCCAAGTGTGAACACACCCCAAAAAGCTGGCCCAAGCACTCAAGCATGAGCAGCTGTCTTAAATAAGTGCCTTGCCATTCAGTGAAGTTGATTTCTGAATCGATCTGATTTTGGAGTTGAGGATTTGATGGCAGGTGCCGCGGTATCTCCGTCCACACAGAATATTAAATCAGTCTGGGCAATTTCAACCCAGCTGGCTTGGTCTATATCGGGTTGTGTGTGTGTGTGTGTGTGTGTGTGTGAGTTATCCGTAATGTCTGCTGCTGTTGGATTAGTTCTTCATATAAATCTCACAGGAGCTGAAAGATTTCCCACAAAAATACTGGTCCAAATATCACTTCCTCAATGTGAGCTGTGAATTCAAGGCCTTGGTGAATAAAAGCTTGCATACACACAACAATTGGAGCGCAGGGTTTGGATGAGCGCACTCGCCATTTGTTACACCCACGTGGGCATTTATTGAAAGCAGGCTTGACGTGGCAACGCTCAAAGAGTTGACCCTTTCTCCATTGGCGAAACACATAATGTGCGCTTCATTGTGGTCGTTGGTTTTTACAAATGTAATCGACGGTGCAATAAAAGAGAATCAATTGGCTTTGTGTCAACAGAAATCACTTTCATTGTGCCGGTGTGCAAATAATATGATGTAGATGTAGGTTTGAATGTTGTCATTCTGACAATGCTCGGGCGAAGCTCTGATTCGTGTGCTTTATTTGATGGTAGCGATGATATCTGGCTTTAGACCGGGCTTCTTGATGAATACGTTTGCAGCACAATGTGGCAGGATTTCAATGGTATATCCAACAAGGTGACCGTGTCCCCCCCGATTCCCAGGATACCCAGCGTTTGACCGCAGTCACCAGTCTTTAGGGAGAAATGGGTCATTTACTGGTAATAGTTTACCAGTTAATGTGAAATCTGACATTGTTTGCTTTCACCCAATGTCGTGCTGAAGTTGTTTATGGATTGTGAAAAACTAAAGTATTAAAGTTTCACAAGAGTTGCAAAAGCAGGATGCTGAAGGTTTGGTGAACTCTATAGTACTGGGTTGTTTTAAACCCAACGTTGAGTCAAATGTGGACAAACCCAATTTGGTTTATTTTTTCAATTACATTTAAATGAGGTTGTTATTTTTTTGTTGTCTTTAAAATAGCAAAAGTGGTTTTTGCGCCATGCGCTTTAGACTTTGCATCTAGATCGTTCAAATAGAGCCCTTAGTATCTAAATATTTAAATAAATAAATAAATGTAGAATAATTCCAAATAACAATGTTTCTTAAAGTAATGAATCATTACAAATTCTACTTCAGATCTCTGTCACCTAAACAGAATGAGTTATAACGGAAAATAAATCAATAAAACTAAAGTCTTACTACATTGTAAACAAGCTGATCGGATTACTTTGTCTTCTGTGAAGCTTTTCTTTATTCCATGTAGGATAAAGAAATTCAAACAGGTATGAAGTCAATGAAAATGTAGATTCACCACAGAGAATGCACATTTCTAGTCTCTGCATTTGGTTTCATTGGTTTGTTGTTTAGTATTTTAATCCTTAAAAATGCATTATGCAAAAAAAGGGCGGGGCTTATTAAGGGGAGTTGCTTATTCCATTATGTCTTATTGCTGATGACTTCCTGTGTTGTGCATACACACACACACACTCACTCACTCACACACACACACAAACATTTACCCTCGACTCTTTAAAGTCAAATCACTTACAGTCTCATTGTCAGAGCGAGAGAGAGAAATAGAGCAGCTTACCGCTAATCTTTAAATGAAATGCTTTTTGCCCAGGAGAAAAGCCCCACTGAATAACTATTATTTCATCCATTAGTTTTGCATTAGTTTCCTGAAATTCAAATCGCTGTCTGTTTAGTGAACAGTCAGGCTCTCTGCATCCCAATTCAATTATTTCGCCTCTTTCTGTCTCTGTTATTTTAATAAGGGATATTCTCCGGCAGATGTTTAACACCACAGCATCATATCATGCTTTAAGGTATGACCAATAGGGTTAAAAAATGAGCTAACAGTTACCGACACTGTAAAAAATGCTGGGTTCCACACAATCGATTTGTGTTGAGAGAACATGAAGGAATTAAGTTAACGCATTAGTTTTTACTTATTTAAGTGGATTGAACATAAAACAATTAAGTTGTTAAGTAGTTTCAGCTGTGCAGTTGGTTTAAGTGAAGAAGTGCCGAGATTTCAAGAGTTCACACTTAGATAACGCTCGACTATAATAGCAGGTTTGCCATGCTGTCCCGGGAGAGAACCCTGAGCTTGGAGATAGATGAGCCCAAGGGTCCAGCCTGGTCAATGAGCATTAGATGGGATACGAGATCAGTTATTTCTTGAGTGCCCCTGATTATGCTTTGGCTAATATGTTGGTTCTGAGTATATAGGTGTTAAGTGCTTGTGACTGTTATTACAATTTGTTTATGTTTTTAGATTTTGGGAGGAAACTGGAGAACTCGGGGAAAACCCACTTGAACATGGGCAGAACATGCAAACTCAGAATGCCGACTGGTTTAATTAGAACTTGAACCTTTGGCCCTCTTTGGCAGTAGCGCTAGCCACTGAGCCGCCATGTCGCCCAATCATAGAATGAGGAGGAGGAAGAAGGGAAGGAGGGGGGGGGTCCAAAACAAAGATAGGGAATGAAGTTTAGGCAGGATATTTATAGTAATTTTAGAATGATCTGATAGGCTAGCTAATGATTAGCGATAAGGATCAGCTGTAGTTGATCATATAACGTGCCTCTCGAAATTAGTTTGTGAAACTTGACTTTGTGTTGTATTACAAATGTCCTAAATTGTTATATGTTTAGCTATGCAAATGATGTATTGTTTATTTAAATATACACTAATTTGCATACATTTCTAGCTCCAAACAATGTGAATATTAAATAATTTTAATTGTTTCCTCTTTTTATTTACTTATTACACTTAAAAAATATGTTTGTGCTGGTTATTCAAACTACTTATTTAAAATGAGCTAAGTCAACACAACTTAATTGTTTTATGTTCAATCAACTTAAATTTGCAAACAAGTAAACAATTTAAATTAATCAATTTGTGTTGGGACAACTTGAAGGAGTTGTGCGGAACCCAGCATTTTTACTTTCTAGAGTCTAAGATTTTTATCTTAGATTTTTGATCGATTTTTCTATCGATCTATATATTTCAGAAAATATAGCAAGCATACAAAATTCTGTGTATTATCTACAAATGTCTCCCTCTGTAAAAACCTTAAAATGCAGACATAAATAAAACGGTAAAGTTGTATGTACTGTAATAGCTGCTGAAATGAGGATTGTTGGAGTGCTGCAACAACATGAAATAATTAAGTTAACTTAATTTTTTTTGTTCAATCCACTTAAAACAAAAGCCCTGTTTACACTGCCAGTTATATATGACCCAATTCTGATTTTTTGTTCATATGTGACACAGATCGGATCTGTTCTATGACCGTGTAAACACGAAAATATGCCTCCTTCATATGTGGAAATAAATCAGATATAAATCGGAAGTGTGACAATGCGACTATCATGTAAACAGGCAGATCGGATTTATTGAGGCATTCAGTTTTGTACGTCATTAAACTTGCGACAATGTGGTGCTTCTCTGCAGTTTAATGACGTAAAAGGAAGAGCGTATGTGGAGATGCTGACGCGGTAAACAACAACTACAACAGAGGAAACATGGAGGAGGAAAGTCGCCACAATTTGCTCCCAACAGACCTGAGATCTCTCTCTCTCTCCCACAAATTCCTCTGAAAGGTGGAGGACACCAGTACAGTATATAAACCATAGGCATAAGCTGCGATGACGGCCCTTTCCCTCCTCCTCAAAATCATTTTAAAGTTGGGTGAACTTTGCATATTTCGCAGAGCTAAAGCAAGACAATTTCTTCCATCGTGGCTAGTGTGGTACAGATGCTAGAACTTGCCTTTATGCGTGCGCAATATTTTAAATTGTATGGCAAGTGTAAACACATGAATCTGATATAGGTCACAATTAAAAGAGCGTGTAAACGGACAGGCAAAAAAATCAGATATAGGCAACAAATCGGAAGTTGTCCCTCCAAAAAACCTCAAGAAATGTGTTGCTTCAGCTTATTTTAAATAAGTAGTAACAAACAGAAAACTTTTTTTTACCTGCAGTTGGTTTAAGTGAAGAAGTGCAGAGATTACAAGCATTCTAAATTGTTAAATGTTTGGCTATGCAATTGATGTGTTGTTTATTTAAATATGCACTCATTTGCATACATTTCTAGCACAAAAATGTGTAATATTAAATAAAAAAAACTTGTTTCTTATTTTTTATACATTTTGCACTTCATAAATATGTTTGCTGCTTGTTTAAACTGCTTATTTAAAACGAGGTGAGTCAACACAATTCTTGAGGTTTAAAGAGTCTAAGTTTTTTAGTGTTTTTATTGAGTCCAAGAATTGTTTATTGCTCCACAGGGTGGGCCATTTATATAGATACACCTTAATAAAATTGTAATGGTTGGTGATATTAACGTCCTGTTTGTGGCACATTAGTATATGTGAGGGGGCTTATAAAAGAATAAAGTTGCGTTAAAAGCAAGCTCACCATTGTTTTTCTTGAGAAATTGCCAATAAGTCTGATTCCTATTGAAAAAAACAAAAGTTGGATCCAAGATGTCGACTTCAAAATGGTCACCATGATCATCACCCATCTTGAAAAGTTTGCCCCTCACATATATTTGAGAAAATACTGTAAGCATGTAAAAACCGGTGCACTGGTGCTCCTAACTATACAAATGTAGTCGCACCAGCCAAAATTTAGTTGCTCCCACCAAAAATTATTGATCACCGCTGTAATTGACACAAATTGATAAAGTGCTGTGATAACATGTAAGAATTACACTCAATAATAATTATTTGCTGCTTGTTCAAACTACTTATTTAAAATAAGTTGAATCAACACAATTCTTGAGGTTTAAAGAGTCTAAGATTTTTACAAAGGGAATTGTTTATTGCTCTATATTTCAGAAAATACTACAAGCATGTAAAAACTGGTGCACTGGTGCTCCTAACTATAAAAATGTATTCGCACCAGCCAAAATTTAGTTGCTGCCACCAAAAATTACGTGCACTGTTACAAGTTTTATTTGAACAGATTTACTGCATTTGAAATCATCCTGATGATTAAATGAAGGATTAAATGGAACGTCTCGCGCTTAAATTGTGTAGATTCAGTGGCAAACACTGTTACCTGAAAGCTCCGTCTCACAGACTTTACAGTGAATGGCTTTAGGAGTCTCATCCACTCTTTGAAAAGTGTATCGCTAATCAGATGTGCCGTTATTTTAACTTTTGGTGGTTTCTAAAACAAAATCTGTCAGTGTGCGTTTCATTCTCTCATCTTCAGCGCTTTACATTTTCAAGGCTATAGATCCCGTCACCTGAAGGCAAAAAGCATTGACTGAATGATTGACAGCTGATATTAACCAATCCGTTCTCGTTCAGTTCTAGAACAATGCGCCAATCAGAAGAGCTTGAAGGCGGGGGAAACATTGTGGGATTTGTTTATTGTAGAATGTTGATGTGGCGACTGTTTTTAACTATTCCCGAGCGCTACGTTTTTCACGTTTTAAGGTGTAAAAATGCATTCTGCGTAAATGTCTCCTAAATCTGCGCATGCGGTGAACATTTTGCAGTGAAAACTGGTCACACAAATGCTCCCAAATGTATTTTGAGGTCGTAGATAAAATCTCAGGCGCATATGCGACCAAAACAGTAGCAATTTCGAGCCCTGAAATGTATCCCTCTGTAAAAACCTTATATACAGACATAAATAAAACGGTAAAGTTGTATCTACTGTAATAGCTGCTGAAGTGAGGATTTTTGCAGAGAAAAAAATTGAGAGAACAATTGATCACCACCGTAATTGACACAAATTGATAGTGCTGCGACAACATGAAAGAATCACACTCAAAAATAATATATAATATAATATAAACAACTTATTTACAATGAGCTGAATCAACACAATTCTTGAGGTTTTGTTTGGGGACAACTTAATTGTTTTTTGTTCAATCCACTTAAATTTGAATCCACTTAAATTAAGTTATTTGTAACTTAATTTGTATTGGGATAAATGAAGGAATTCTTTCATAGTGTATGCTTTTTTTATAGTGTATATATTGGCAATATCACCGCCTTAGTATCATCCACAATTCTATCACTGACTTAATCCAGCCACCCAGTCACAATACAAACACTGCCCACAGACGGACCTAAATAAAACAAGCCGATCAGCGCCCACAGCCCGGCGCACGACTACCTGACATTTCCAAGCTGTTCCCATCGAGTCTTCCATTGTGATTAACATTTACTCAGCAGGCCTAGAGCATCTTCTCCCCGCAACACTAATGAGCTCTGCTGGCTCGTTACTGCCAATTCATTTCCACAACATCCTCCAAGTCATCACAAAAAAACATGAATCCAACGCTCCGAACTGCCGCTTCACGTGGCTTTATGGAGACGTCTTCAACTGTACGTAATGTCTTTTTAAAGGCGAGATACTGCAGGCGATTCTGAGTTTTTATGTAGTTGTCAATTTGGAGGTTTTTGGGTCTTTATGTTGTTTTTTTTGTCTAATGTAAAGACAACATGCAGAATGCGCTTTTTAAGCATTGATTTTGTCGCACTTTATCAATTTGTGTCAATTACAATGGTGATCATTTTTATTCTCTTAGAATGAGTCAAAAATCTTCACTTCAGCAGCTATTACAGTACATACAACTTTACCGTTTTATCGTTTTATTACATACAACTTCACCGCATTTGTTGATAATTAGCTTAATTTTGTATGCTTGCCATATTTTCTAACATATAGACCGATAAAAAAATCCCTTTGTAAAAAATCTTAGACTGTCTGTCTTATTTTACATGAAATTAAAGAGTTTTATTAACAGTATTTTATTAAATTGTATTGTAATTCACCATTTAGTAATTTTAATTTAGAATATATATGAGCAACTGAGTAGCAGTCCGATATGGCTGTATATCGGCACTGGTTGGAGGCGTGCATTGGCTCGAGATCGCTGGCCGAGTCCCTTAGTGTCCCACCAGTGACAATATACAGCCATATCGCACTGCTACGAGTGTGATATTGAATTTATACAACAGTTTGACAGCATAATCATGCATATATTGCATTCGTACAACAGTTAGACAGCATAATCATGCATATATTGCATTTATGCAACAGTTAGACAGCATAATCATGCATATATTGCATTTGTACAACAGTTAGACAGCATAATCATGCATATATTGCATTTATGCAACAGTTAGACAGCATAATCATGCATATATTGCATTTGGACAACAGTTAGACAGCATAATCATGCATATATTGCATTTGTACAACAGTTAGACAGCATAATCATGCATATATTGCATTTATGCAACAGTTAGACAGCATAATCATGCATATATTGCATTTGGACAACAGTTAGACAGCATAATCATGCATATATTGCATTTATACAACAGTTTGACAGCAAAATCATGCATATATTGCATTTATGCAACAGTTAGACAGCAAAATCATGCATATATTGCATTTATACAACAGTTAGACAGCAAAACCATGCATATATTGCATTTATACAACAGTTTGACAGCATAATCATGCATATATTGCATTTATACAACAGTTAGACAGCATAATCATGCATATATTGCATTTATACAACAGTTTGACAGCATAACCATGCATATATTGCATTTATACAACAGTTTGACAGCATAACCATGAATATATTGCATTTCTACAACAGTTTGACAGCATAATCATGCATATATTGCATTTATACAACAGATTGAAAGCATAATCATGCATATATTGCATTTTTACAACAGTTTCACAGCATAACCATGCATATATTGCATTTCTACAACAGTTTGACAGCATAATCATGCATATATTGCATTTATACAACAGTTTGACAGTATAATCATGCATATCAAACTCAAAAATCCTTTTGAATGAGGAACTACTTTTTTCCACCACTCATTCACATCTACATCGTCAGAACACCAGATTCCCTACTTCACCAACGTCACTTTAGGACTAGAACTACAAAATTCAAAAGAGAGAGATCGACTTTGAAAGTCATTAACCTGTTTTATAATGATTTGATCAGCTGTTTGAAGATTTTCCCCCCTAAGGACATATTATGTGGTCTCTGTCACCATCTTGTGGTGGAACATCAACCGTTTTTGCTCTGCTCAGTATGACTGGCTAATGGCCGCCAACGCACTGAATCTCTAAAATGATAGATATTTTAAAATTGGCACTATCCTTATAAATAAACTGCATAGTTGCAATCTAAACAACTACATTTTGCATAAAAAAAGCCTCAAAAGTACATTATGTTGTCCAACAGATGCAATATTTTCAAACTGTAGTGAGTTTATTGATCTGCTGTCATGTGGGCAGAGTAAGGGTTAAGAGGCTGTACAAGTACAAGAAATATCCACCGGCTATCAGCCAATCAGATTCGAGAACCAGACAGAACTGTTGTGTATTTGTGTGTGTGTATATATATATATATATATATATATATATATATATATATATATATATATATATATATATATATATATATATATATATATATTTGTCAATAAATGATCTGTCATGAAATTAAAGATTTATTTAACAGTGTTTTATTCAATTATGTAAATTGCATCATAATTTAGCATTTTGTAATTTCTAATTTAGACAAAAAAGTATTATTATTAATCATAATATTTATTATTATTATTTTAAAATGTCAGTTTAGTTTTTTTTTTTTAAATAAATACATTTATTGGCATATTAATTGTATTAAATAATCCAAATAATACATTTGGATAAAAACAATAGCCTAGTGGTTAGCGCGCCGACATTTGGTGCGGCAGCACTTCAGGGCATCCTGAGTATGAATCCCGCCAAGGCTCGGCTGATTACTGTACCATCTAATAAAGGCCAAAAATAAATCTTAAAAAAAACGTATATCAATAAATTATTATAATTTAATCTATATATTTGAAATATATTTTATTTGATATGTTTATTATAGATAATTAATAGTAATTATTTATATATATATATATATATATATATATATATATATATATATATATATATATATACACACACTCAAAGAGAGAGAGAGCTTGAATCCTTAATTTATATATAATTTAAAAAAATAGTCATAATATTAAGATTATTATTTTATAATATAAAAAAATTACAAGATTGAATACAAAGCTAAATTTTAGCCTAACACATATTTTGACTAAAATCATAAAATGTTATAAAATTATTATAATGTACCACTGATGCTGCAGTTTCACAGGATTTGGTTCAGTCTGTTTAAACTTTATATTTTGCTTTAACCTTCACTGTCGTTTTGTTGCATTTGACAAGTCCATTGGCAGTGGAGGTGGAGCTTGATGTCTCAATGTGGGCGGTGCTTGTTTTGTAACTTAAGTACTTGATTTGCTCCTGAGGACAGATTTCCTTTGATGATGTAGGCGGAGCTTAAAGTCTCAAAGTGGGCGGAGCTTGAAAAGTCCTGTTCATGTATTTTTGTGTGTGTATGTTTCTCCTCGTGTTGGGGATCAGAATGCAGTGTGTGTGTGTGTGTGTGTGTAATCAGTATTCCTCTCAGGCCAGTAGATCGATGGAAGCTCAGCAGCTGGTTTTGCTTGCTGAATGAGATGGCAACACCCATCTGGTTTGTGTGTGTGTGTGTGTGTGTGTGTATAAATCTGTGCGTATGTAGTGTGTATATATCAGTACGATTGGTGTGTGTGTGAGCCGGTTCAAAGTGGTTATGAATTCTTCAGGATGGCAGAGTCGTGCAGTGATGCTCAGTGGCGATGCTGCTTAAAGCTCCATTAAGGTGTGTGCGTGTGTGTGCACGTGTGTGTGTATTGAAGAGGCTGAGGTAAGCATTCCCAGGCTAACGCTTTCTTTAATTGGATTTGTTTATTCATCAGCAGTCCGGCTGGATTTGCTCTGTGAGGTAAATATGCCGATCGCACCCGCAGTTTAGCCCAGATCTGAACCAGAGGATAATTCATGTTTACAGGAGACGCTCAGATGAGGAGGCGTGTCATATCTGCCTTAAAGGGGCTGCATTTGCATATTCTGTAGCAGTCTTTGGAAAACCCCGCCTTAGTGATGTTGCTGACACATCCTGCCATAGCAACTGTTGCTGTCAGCCCTTTTCTTAGATCAGTTATGAGCGTAAGACTCTTCTGCTCAACAATGCTGCAACTGTGTGATTCTAAAATACAGCAAAAACTGTAATATTGTGAAATATTTGTACAAATAAAAATGTCTGATTTCTGTTTTCATTGTAACATGTAGGCCTAGTTTAGGCCTGGCTGTGATTCAAAGCTGAATTTTCAGCATCGCTACTTCAAATCCTCTGTGTAACAGTGTAAAAAGATGATTTGCTGTGGAGTATAAAGTTTGAATATAAAGTTTAACAGCATTTTTAAATCAAATTTCATGTAACATACAGTATTTTTTGTATAGCTATGTTTCCATCCAAAAATGCGAATGAACTTTATGCGCAAAACTAAATTATCGCATTAAGGACGTGCGAATAAAGCAGCTTTTTCCATCCAACGAGTCAAAGCGAACAAAATCATCACTTCCTGATTAACTGGCGCCAAATATCAACAGTAAAAACTGAATTTACTGCGGGAGGAGAAGCTGCCTCAATCTTTTCTTCATCTAATAAATGACTTGCACCTCAGAAGGCAATCCTGACACGCAGTGAACGCGCGGTGGCGTTTGAAGGTGTCAGACACGGAGCACAGACGCTCTTGATTCTGGAAGTCATTAATAATAAACTAATAATAGTTAAGGCGGTAAGGCGTTTTAGAATGACCAAAACAACAGTTCAGATGTTTTACAGTGTGCTCAGCCGTTGGTTTGTCCATTTACGCACATTTTCATCATCACATGATCTCTTATATCAAAATCACATGTTCTTTTTTATTGCGCATACTGAAATTTGTGCGGTAAAAGTGTTTCCATCGTAGTTCATGCGCATCTTTTCTTATCGAATAAAAAGTTTATCAGACTCAGTTATGCGCATACGTTTTATGCACATTTTCAAAATATATGCGCATCATGGCGTTTCCATCAACTGGTTTTTTATCCAAAATGCGCATAAAAATAGGTGGATGGAAACATAGCTAATGTAACGCGTCCTTGCTGAATAAAATTAATAGTGGTGTTACGGATCACAAATCTCACGGTTTCGGATCACACTACGGTTTTTGAGTCACGGATCTGACTATCTTTTGGATCAGCAATAAAGGGAGGACACAAATGTCATTTGCTTTTCATTTATACAAAAATATTACTGCAAAAACCATTGGTTTTAACAAACAGAACTTAATCTGTGATTACCTGTAATCTTAATAAAATAAAAGTCAAGAAAGAACCAGCTGAAAAAAGGAAAATATTCAATACGAAAAATGATCTTTGCTACTGTTGCTGATAATACTAAATATAGAAATCCAACATCTTGAACAACAGATCATATTTATTTTCAATTAATGATTCAACAATTCACACCTAAGACTTCATGTTTCATTATAGGTGTATAATTTTTGAAAACGTAGTCATTGAACATAATTTTCATAGTTGTTTGTCGCCACCTATTGGTAAAACAATGTAATTGCTGCAACATTCACCAGCGTCAAGTTCCATTAAACTGATTTTAACCTTTACCATAAACATCAGTGTTTATATCTGAACTATAAACTGTTCTCCCAGTACTTCTGTGTTATTTAATCATTTGTGACTAACTGGAAGTGTAAGAACTGAATATCTCTCGATCAAACGCAGATTTGAATGCAGCAATTCGAAGGATTAATAAACATATGCAAATCATTATTATTTATCTATCCTGTTGCATGGGTTTGATTTGAGATCACAATCTTTTAAAGTTTAATTATGCAGCTTTTCACTGAATGTATTAATGCAGGGTAAACACCCCTAAATATATGTTTTTTAAATATATTTTTAATGTGTTTTATTTAGAATAAATTCATCACATGATAAATATTTATATATAAAACAGGCCCATCGCAAAATGCCAATATTCGCATATAATCAACATGGCTGCAGATGTCTTTTGAAGTGAATTATTGATCCTCTTCTACAATTAAAAGCACAGTATGTAATTTTTGCCACTAGAGGGCGTTTATTCGCAACTAACAAAGGTGTATTTCGGTGACATCATGACTGAGTGGTGAATCATGGGAGTTGTGGTCTTCATTACATACATCCTATGCAAAAATTATGAAAGTGTACAATTTTTAAAAGGAGGCGTGTCCCCAAGCCCCACCCCTTAAATAGTTTCATAGCTATTTACTGCACATTATATATCGCAACGATAAAACAGGCCCTTCGCAACATGCCAATATTCGCGTATAATCAACATGGCTGCAGATGCCTATGAAGTGTCCGAGTGTGTGTTTTGTGGTTGCGCAGGATTGATTCTCCTTCTCTGAAGCATCCAAATCAATCGGCAGAGACTAAAATAGAAAGTGAGCCGAGGTTTGCCTTCAGAAGAAAAGGAAAAGAAGCATCGTAGAGTTGCAGAGGTGACGCGATCGCAGCCGAGGGTTTGTGTTTCAGCAGACGCCTGGAGACAGAACACCATTCAGAGACACAAAACTGTTGCTGAAAACTGAGCTAAGTGTGTGCGTGTGTGTGTTTGTGTTCATGTGTGTGTGTTAAAGAAAAAGCAGGGCTGTGGTTTTGCAGAGAGATAGAGAAAGAGAGAGAGAAAGGATGATACGGCACAGACAGGAAGCTTGTTGATGGATGGCAGTGGGATATCAAGAGTCTTTCCATATTAGAGATGAATGCATAGTTCAATTTCCACTACATATACTCCCTGATGGGTTCACAGGAAGACAGAACGGGCTCTGTGAATCGAATCCCTGCTGGAATCAACCGGGGTCACTGTGGCTTAAAGGAACGCACTGGGTTTGATTGAGACGCAATGAGCCGAATCGACATCTTGACTCAAAACTGACATATATATAGGCTTTTTAAGGTTGCATTCAATGGTTTGGTCACACTTTACAATGATGTATTTACTAACAAACATGAACTAAGTATAAACAATACCTGTACAGCATTTATTATGCGTAGTTTAACAATTACTAAGCATTATTAACATCCAAATTCATGCTCGTTGCATGAACTAATAAATCCTTATGTAAAGTGTTACCAATTTGTTTATGTCTGACACTGATTGAGTGTGAAATAATCTACAAGTGTATATTTTTGCATGTTAATTCAAAATTACTGTGGTAGAATTACGTATATAAAATATTTAAACTTGAAGCAATGCTAAAGGAAAACAAATAGTGCTGGGGAAAATTATTTGTGATTAATCGCATCCAAAATAAAAGTTTATATTGATATAGGTGTGTTGCATATAGATATTAAATAAATAAATATATATTAGGGGTGCACGATATTTGAAAAAATGAACATTGCATTATTATCTTGTACTGCAATATATATTGTGATATGACTCCAGGGGCCTCATGTACAAAGACTTGCGTTGAATCAATACTAAAACATTGCGTACGGACAAAGCTGTAAATGTGCGTACGCAGTCAAAAATTCAGATGTATGAAACACTGCGTACGCCGAATCCCACGCATATTCTCTTTGCACATCCGAATTAACGTGAAACTGAGCGCACGTGCACGAGACCAAAATCCCTCCCTGCCTCCTCCCCCTAATAAATATAGTAATGACTCCGAACCAAACGAAAAAGCAATGGCAAAAGCAAGCAAGAAGAGAAACTTCACAGAATGTGAATTGGAGGTGCTCCTATGGGAGAAAAACTGTGTCATTTGCAAGTTTGTCGTTCAGAATTAATAACAAAAGAAAAAAAATTGAGTGGGAGAGTTAGCTTAGTTTAGGTAAACGCAGTGGGGTCTGAACATCGCACTGTGAGTTAGGGGTGGGCGATATGACCTAAAATTAATATCACGATATTTTTCATCTTTTGAACGGTGACGGTATAATATCATGGTATTACTTTCAATAGCAAAATAATATACATTTCAAGGAAGAACGGACAAAAAAGTCTCACTTCTATCACTCTTTAAGTTTTGGTTTTGGTTTGGGTCATTGTAAATGCTCAGTCTCGTTATGAGCTGATCTTCATTTTTCTCTGTTTGTGGAATAAAGCAGCACCAATTTATGAGCAGACAGAGCAGGATTCTCGCGATGACCACCGGCGCAATACTGCTCTTTGTTATGAGCCGTAGTTTCAGTGTAAACTTAGTAAAGACGAGTTTCTTTGGTGATGATGTGTACAGTGTTAGATTTTATATTTAACGGACATTTGCGCTGAACACGCAGTGAAAGCAACGCAACAAGATTCGGGCACCTTCTCCGAAAACCCTCAATTGATCTCAGCTGGTGGATCAACATTTACCTCATGTCATGATCGCTGTCATCTGCGCCATTATTATTATTATTATTATTATTATTATTATTACTATTATAACTTTAAGTGAGGCTTGCAAACCTGTGCACTTTTCATTCTTCAGCCGTTTGCATTTTCTGCGGTAACAAAAGCTCCCTGTCATCTGACAGCGGGAAGTGTTGAGTGATTGACAGCTAATATGAACCAATACAGCAGCAGGGTAGAGCGATTCAGCAAGTTTATAGAGAAAATCAAATGCTCCCAAATATATTATGAGGGCGCATGGATTAAATTTCGGGCGCTCATGCGACCAAAATGGTTGCAATTTCGAGCCCTGTAGTATAAGGACATGTATTCAAACTACAACTGAACGTTTGAAGAAAATTTACTGCCTTATTATTTAGAATTAGCTATTGATGTAAATGCAGCTGTTCAAGGCACATAATTGATTTATTACGGTATTGACGGTATTAGAAAATCCATGTCGTGGCGCAATGTCACACCGGTGATGACTATGACACCGGTGTACAGCCCACCCCTACTGTGAGTGAATTAAAAAAGAAATGGTTCCATGTAAAGGTGCAGGTTAAGAGGAGAACAGCACCGTAATAAATAATGAGGTAGAAGGCTATACTTTAATTTTTATTTTATTATAAATGACTGTAGTATTTTTTTCCAGTGGGTCTTCGTGAGTTTTGCTGACAAATGAGTCAATTGTTTTCAGTCCAGAAGCTGTGATTTGAGCTTGTATTTGAATCCAACTGATTTGCCGAAATCAAATTGCGGATGGTAATTTATGAATGCTAGCCAGAGGAACTGCTGCCTGTGCATTATTCCCTTCAATTCTCAGTGGTGTAGGAGACTCGCTCGCTTTCTCTTTGTGTGTTTTTGGAGAGAAAAACTGCTCCTGAGAGCCTTTCTTTCTTTCTTTCTTTCTTTCTATGATATGAAACAACTGCTTCAAATTCTCATGATAATGTCAAATGAGCTATTCTGTTCTATAACATGAACGTATTATGCAAAGAAGATGAGTAATTTATATATAGCCATATATAGCCAGATGTACAGCTGAAGTCAGAATTATTAGCCCTCCTGTATATTTTTTTACACAGTTTCTGTTAAAGAGCCCCTATTTTGCATTCTAAATGGTCATATTTTGGTTTTGGGGGTCTCCAACAACAGTCTGATATGCGTGCAAGGTCAAAAAACACTTTCATTCTCTTATAATAGGCATTTATTTTTACCTCATTATCCCAACGATTCCCATATTATTCGTTCAGCGAGAGAGAAACGGCCATCACAGCTATGAAGAGGCAGAGAGTATGTGAGAGCCTCATGCAGGAGTTCATTAAAGCAATGCAGTTAAACACCAGCATATTACTCTACTCTTAAAACTAACCCCAATAATAACAACAACACACATTCAATATTAATCCACACAGTGGCAAAAGATTTTGAAAAACTATTTTGAAAATTAAACAGCAGAGGATCACGAGTTCTGAAACGCGTTTAAATCGGTAAAGGAAGAAGCACGCGATGCATTTTTATGGTAGTTTTGGATGTAATATGTTAACAGCCCCATACAGATTTAACCTGAGTACAGTACAAGAACTGATCTATAACAGATAAGTGTTTACAAACTATGTGGAGCGATTACAAGTTACAAGGCACTATTAAATACATATTTCGCAAACTACAGAAAGCGAGGCAACAATTTTAATGACACTTACATGTTGCAATCTGGAAGAAGAAGAAACTGGTCCATATGAACTGTAACAAAGTCAAAGTCCTTGACAAAGTCCCATAATAGTCTCTGCTGCTCCATTATTTAATAGCAAATGGCCAACGAATGCCATGTTGCAGCGTAGGTTATTGTATTAATCATTTAAAAAATAACAGGACACAGCACTAGCTTGGCTATACTGTGGCATTGTTGTGAAAATGAACTTTAACCCTTTATTACCCACAGCCGAATCTCCATCTGTCAGTGATTGTCATCTTCATGTCATGATGAGTCCTGTGATCTCCGCGCTCCGCTAGTGTCTGAAGGAAAAGGCACGTTCATGTTTTAACGGATCCGGCACTACATATTTGGTGATGTACCATATCAATGTTGATACGTTTAGGCAAAAGATCCGAAACCATCATGAATCATTCATTCATCTCCGAGCAAACTACTTCGTTAAAGAATTAATAGTTTTAAACATGGTGCACTTTCAGATTTAAACCTCAGCTGGATGTTTTCATTCAGTTACTGCTGTGTAACACACTGCATGGAAGCTCACTTTCAAAACCCCATAATAGGGGCTCCTTAATGCTGTGTTCACACCAGTCGCGGAAGAAGCGTCAAGCGCGAGTGATTTACATGTTAAGTCAATGCAAACGCGTGAATAGACATCCTGCGGCACAATACGCGTGGATAGCGCAGCGCGAATGACGCGAATTGCGCAAATGGTGCTAGCTGCGAATGACGCGGTGCGAATTGAGCGTTTTGTGCGTTTGATGCGCTTAACGTTCAAATTAAGCAAATCGCTCAAGTTCGAAAATCTGAACTTCAGCTGACATTCACGCCATGTTAACCAATCAGGAGCTTGCTCTTGTGGGGGCGTGATTGTCACGTAGCGCCTGTTGTTAGTGTTCCGGGGGAAATCCTCCAGCCGACACCGACAACAGTTCATCAAACTGGGCTCGGCTCAGTCAGAAGCACAGCTGAAAGCTTCCATCATCCAGGTTAAGTTTCTGGAGTAGTTTATGAGCTCACAGAGCTGGATGCACCTCTGAAAGGATTTAGTGGACTCAGACACAGCCCTAAACGTATCTAATCTGTTTTTTAGCCTTCATAAAGCACATAAACAATGTTATTTTCTCAATAAAATCCATGTTAGCCATTTAGCAATGAAGCTAGAGTCACTGGGCAGACTGAAGCCCTGCCCATCACGTGAATCCGCATCTGTTCTGAATTGAAATTGACGTGCGAATGCAGCAGATTTGACATGCGAATGAAGCGGGGTTTGGCGCACGAATGAAGCAAGTAAACTCAAATGTTCACGCGGCTATTTACGCACGAATATCGCGATTTATCCGCGCGTTCCACGTCTGGTGTGAACACAGAATAACGGTAATGTATTTCTAAACATAATAACCAAATCTGCCCGCTGGCCTCTGTCCATCATGGCCTCCTAACACTCCACATATCATAATTGGTTTAATCACTCTGTCTCCTCTCCACCAATCAGCTGGTGTGTGGTGTGCGGTCTGGCGCAAAATGGCTGCCATCGCATCGCGGATGCTGCACACTGGTGGGTGGATGAGGAGATTCCCCCCCATGTGTAAAGCGATTTGAGTGCCAAGAAAACCGCTATATAAATGTAAGGAATTATTATTATTATTATTATTAATATTATTATTATTATTATTATTATTATTAATAACTAATTTCTAAAAACTGAATTATATTATATTTACATAATATTTTACTAGCTATTTTTCAAGATGCTAGAATTCAGCTTAAAGTGACATTTATATCAAATGCTTTTTTTCAGAATTGTGATTTTTATGTTTTTAATTCTTAGTACAAAGCCAGAACTGCAAAATAAAAAAATCAAAAATCACAATTGCTATAATGAGCATTAGGAAACCATGTGAAGCCGTCTACCACTTGTAGGCAGTTTGAGCCCTGATTGTGTGGCGTTTCAGGGGATGTCGATCGATAATGATCAATACTGTTGATGGGCATCAAGGCATTACCATGATCTGACTAAAACCCTTGAACCCCTGAGTCGTTGGAGCTGCTGGAAAAAGTGTCAAATTTAAATGCCTCGCGCCGAATGTGTCATTTCGCACATTTGTGTTGGAGCCTGTGCCCATGGCTGTGGACGGTGATGCAGGTCTGACTGTATTTCATCTAAATCAGAGCCGCGAGTGAATCAGGCGAAACAGCGTGAATTTAAAAGAGCTCTTTAGAATGACATGCTGTAATGAGGCCTCTCTGACAAGAAACAGTTATTAAGGGAGAGTGTGTGTGTGTGTGTGTGTGTGTGTGCGTGTGTGTGTGTGTGTGTGTGTGTGTGTGTGTGTGTGTGTGTGTAGATGAAGAGCATACGCACAAAACTAAATCAGTATTCTGTGTTTCATATGAATCCTGTCAGAGTTTATCTGCCGCTATCATTAAACTAGAATAGAATAGAATAGAATAGAATAGAATAGAATAGAATAGAATAGAATAGATCTTTAATGCAGCATTACTGGAAACTGTGCATACAGATGATGAGCATATAAATGCGTCAAATAAATAAACATAGGAGGACTGATAGATAGATAGATAGACAGACAGACAGACAGACATTAACCATTAATTATGTGCTAATATATTATTCATTCACTCATTCATTTTCATTCAGCTTAGTCCAGGATTTTTCAGGGGTTGCCACAGCGGAATGAACTGCCAACTTGCCAATATGTTAGTCTAAAATTATTTTAACAAGATATATATATATATATATATATATATATATATATATATATATATATATATATATATATATATATATATATATATATATATATATATATATATATATATATATTATAGACAGAAAGATAGATATAGATAGATAGATAGATAGATAGATAGATAGATAGATAGATAGATAGATAGATAGATAGATAGATAGATAGATAGATAGATAGATAGATATTACTCGTACTCGAGTAACTTTTAAGTTTGTTACTTTTACTTGACAAAAATTTCCTGAAGTACTTGTACTTTTACTTGAGTGTAGATTTTATATACCAACACAGGCTCATTCTGACAATGCAGCCCTATATACATTTCTGGAGATCGCGAATTGTGTAGCCAGAGCTACTTATAGCTGCATTTCGTCTTTAAAACGAAGGCTATGGGGTGATATGACGCTATTCCTTTTAGCGCTTACCAGCTGACCGCTTACCTCCGTATGGACAGCTTTCCCACTGTTATCGGTTTGTCTAGTAGCTCGACATATATATTTGCTGACTTTGGATGCAGAGCGGAGTTGACCGCGACAACAGGATTTGAGTCCATTGAAGAACTGTTCCAGGAAGCAGGTAAGACAAAAACAAAATCCCCAAAATAAACAAGTAAATAACAGGTTGAGATTGTGGTAAAATCTGTAAACATGGTAAAAATCAGAGGGCTTTTCTTTTTCTGGATTGCTTTTTAAAACACTGCGGTTGGGTTAAGGGAAGGCGGAGGGCGGGTCAATCTGTGTTTTTTAAAACACTATTGGTTAGGTTTAGGGAAGGGGGAGGGTGGGGGGATCGGTCGGTTGGTCAGTCATTCAGACAGCAGCCTCTGGTGGACTTACATGAGAACAGCAAGCACAAATGGCACTCTCAAGAGAAATTTGAGATCTGAAAAAGCGTACACAGCGCCCTCTGGTGGATTCGCGAAAACAAAAACTGCAAAAAAGCATAGCTCCTAAGACATATTTTGCTCTCTCCAGGCATGTATGTATGGGTACGTAATCCGAAACAGCCTGGGTTGTTAAATACTCTACCCACCTCTGATTAGTTTATAAATAATAAACTAAGGTAAAATATCTTTGGTTATTTTGTACTTTATTTACATTTTTGTTTTGCTCTTTAACAAAGAAGTTGTCTTCGCTACTCTCACCAATGCTATTTCTTCTATTCTATCATACGATGCAAATGGAGATCTCCATTCCAAGCTCTTTACAATATAAAAACAGTAGTTAAATGGATGCCAAATTTAAACGATGGCATCATTTTAATCTGCGAGTGAAATGCGCTCATAAAGTTGTCTCTGAATTTTCTTAGCATCCCAATACATGTACGCCAATGTTCTTCTCAAACTTTAGTGAAATTGTTTCTATTTGTTGGAGAAAATGTGTTTTTATATTCATGAAGCAAGAGCCAACAGCTACAGAAACCTTAAATTACTACTGATCAAGTCTATACAGGGATGAAATTGCATTTCGAACCAATAATCACGCTCTGCATGCCAAAGGAGGAGGCCGGGAGATATGATGCAGAAATGCATGCTGGGAAATTGATTGTTTGCATTTAATCTGCCAAACAGAGACATTAGGAGTCTGAGATGAGTGCTGTCAGAGCGATGCATCACCACCAGCAGGTTTCTGTCTTTAACTGAAGCGGACAGAGACACACTTGACACAACTTGACCCCACTGACCGCTCCAGTCAACAGTGATTTGATCAAAATACTGTACATTTTATATCAGTTTAATCATTGTTTACTATTTTAATATATTTTAGCATATTTCTAAACTCATCTCATCTCCTTTTGGTAGTTATGAGCACCAAACTCAGACCTTCTTTGATTAGCTATGCTGTATCTTTTCGAACTGATCAGATTTAAAGGTTTTATGAATCAGACAAAAATACAAGAAAAATAAAATGAAGCATTAGCCATGGGTTACAACATGCTAGCAATACACTAATACATGCTTGCAACTAATAACTAGCAATGAAATACTAATCATGGTTCAAACATCTCTGCTAGATGCTAATTCATGCTAACATGATGCTAGCTTAATGTTAAACATGCTAAACCAAGCTTGAAGCATTATTGCAACATGCTAAACTTGCTAGAAACATTATAGAAACATGCCATTTAGTGCTAACATAGTGTAAAACATGTTAACAGCATGCTAAACCATGTTTGAAACATTACCGCAACAGACTAAACTTGCTAGAAACATTATAGAAACATGCTATTTTGTGCTAACACAATGTAAAAACATTATTCAATGCTAACACATGTTAAACATTGCTAACATTGCTAATGCTAACACTTTAAATACATGCTTGAAACATTATTGCAACGTATTAAACTGAATAGAAACATGCAATTTTTTGCTAAAATAGCGTAAAAACATTGTTTTATGCTAAATCATGTTAGAAACATGCTAACAGCATGCTAAACTATGCTTGAAACATTATTGCAACATACTAAGCTTACTAGAAACTTTATATAAACATGTTATTTAGTGCTAACACAATGTAAAAACATTGTTTCATGCTAAAACATGCTATTTAGTGCTATTTAAATTTAGCCCTTAGATGTTTTGCCTATGACATATCCTTTTTAAACCAATCATTTTTTTAATTGCTTATGATTGTTGATGTGTTAACAACATGCTAATTCATGTCAGCATAGTGCTAAAACATGCTGAATGTTATAGAAAGATGTATGTTAGATGCTAATTTGTAAGGATGCTAATATTAAACAACATTACTGGTGTCTTCAGTGTTACCTTATCCATTAGAAATCATTCTATTATGCTAACTGGCAATTCAATAAACATTATCAATGTAGAGAACATTATAAACCTTCAGGATTTTTTAATTATGCTACATGTTTTTAAATGGATTAGACTTTTTTAATTGCTTGTGATTGTTGATGTGTTAGTTGTTATGACATAATTCATATTAGCACAGTGTTAAAATATTTTAGAAACACGTACGTTAGATGCTAATTTATGTAGTGTCAAAAGCTGCTAATGTTGAACTTGCTAACAAGATGCTAAAACATGTTAGGAACATTATAGCAACAAAATGAACATGGTAGCAGCACATTAAATATGTTAAAACATGTTAGCCATCTGTTTAAACTTGCTAGAAACATATCAATATGCTATTTAATGAGTTATTTTTAGCATCTTTACTACAAAGCATTTTGATATGCTAACTAGCTATTCAATAAACACAATCAATGTAAAGAACCATTTAAATCTTCAGGATATTTTGAAGATTATGCTATATCTTTTAAACTGATCAAACTTTTTAATTACTTTTTGTTGTTGGCTTGCTAACAACATGCTAATTCATATTAACACAGTAGAACCATGTAGGTTAGATGCTAATTTATGCTAACAGAGTGTCAAAGGATGCTTATGTTAAACATGCTAAAACATGTTAGGAACATTATAGCAACATATTGAACATGCTAGCAACAAATTGAACACTATATGAATTAAATTGCTAGAAAGATTTAATCAACATGCTATTTAATATGTTATTTTAGCATCATTACTGCAGTCTTCAGTCTCACATGGTCCATGAGAAATCATTCTAATATGCTAATTAGCTGTTAAACATGTCTTATATAATTATAGCAAATGTTAAATACACACAACCTCCCGTAGGTTTTTAACTCTATATTATTCTTAACTGATCAGACTTCAGACTGATCAGACTTTTATTGCTGACATGTTAGCCACTTGCTAAAACGTGTCAGCAAGACTTTTGAATTACTTTTGACTGTTGATGTGTTAGGGCAACGCAGTGGCGCAGTAGGTAGTGCTGTCGCCTCACAGCAAGAAGGTTGCTGGTTCGAGCCTTGGCTGGCTCAGTTGGCATTTCTGTGTGGAGTTTGCATGTTCTCCCTGAGTTCGTGTAGGTTTCCTCTGGGTGCTCCGGTTTCCCCCACAGTCCAAAGATATGTGGTACAGGTGAATTGGGTAGGCTAAATTGACCGTAGTGTATGAGTGTGTGTGGATGTTTCCCAGAGATGGGTTGCGGCTGGAAAGACATCTGCTGCGTTAAATAAATGCTGGATATGTTGGCGGTTCATTCCGCTGTGGCGACCCCTGATTAATAAAGGGACTAAGCTGACAACAAAATGAATGAATGAATGTTGATGGGTTAACAACATGCTAACCCATATTAGCACAGCGTTAAAACATGCTGGATAGTCTAGTAATATGTAGGATAGATGCAAATTTATGCATTTTGATAACATGCTAAAACATACTAGGAACATAATAGCACAATGAACATGCTAGCAAGACATTAAACATCATATAAATTAAATTGCTAGAAACATTTTATCAAAATGCTATTTAATGGGTTATTTTTACCATAATTACTGCAATCTTCAGTGTCATCTGATCCATGAAAAATCATTCTAATATGCTAATTAGCTGTTAAACATATAAATATATGTTTAACACTTATATATATATAAATGTTTATATACAAACGACCTCCAGAAGGTTTTGACTCTATCATTCCTAACTAATCTGACTTTTTTTATTGCTGACATGTTAGCCGCTTGCTAAAACATGTTAGCAACATTCTAAACGTGCTATCCATCTGTTAAAACATGTTTGAAACTTGTTAGCAACATGTTAAATGATGTAAGTAATGTGTTAAGTCATGCTAAAATATGCTAATATATTCACAAATATTTAAGCAGGTTTGTCCTCATATACTTTCACGCACACAAACTGATCTGGTTTAACCTTATAAGACATCAATTGATGAATACTGTTGCATAATACATAATACGCACCAGAAAAGCGTCCTATAGCATTTGTGTGTGTGCGTGTGTGGGTTTCTCAGTTCAGTCTATCTCATGACTCACTCACTGTTTCCCAAAGCGTCCCTCTTTTCATTTATTCAGAGAAGAAAATGAGCGCGACAGAAACGTATTTAGCTAAAAGCAAAGGAGCGCATATGTTTTCACAGACAGGTGTTACTTAAATGCAGGACCTGGAACGAGGTGATCGCCGGTGTTCTTTTACACAATCTACTTCAATAGACGTCACTATTTCCCTTCATATTTGTTATGTAACTTAACCACATAACCTGTAAAATCACTTTCAGTCGCTGCTGTCAGTTTGCTCACTGCTGTAAAATCCAGGTAGATGTTTTGGAACTTGCTAGATGGTAATTAGCTTGTCCTGCTACCAGTCCATGCTGTTTTTCTGAACATAATAGCTGGTGGCGCAACGAATGTTTAACTTGAGGCCAACAACCATGTTGCAAAACAAAGCTAGCATGCTAAGTTGTCAGAATTAGCTTATTTGAACACATTTGCGCAGCATGAAGCATTGTACATGCATGTGCTGGACTAAATTGCAAAGTTTAACCGTGTGTGCGTGCGTGTGTGTGTGAACATTAGTAGACTAACATTAGTAGACAGCGCCCTTCGCTCCTCTCGTTTTTGCCGTTGCACGATGTGTGCTCGCTGTTGATAAAAGTCTGAGCAGAAAAAGCGTGTTATGTTGCGTCAGTTTTGTCAGTTTTTTTTGTTTTTTTTTATTCTTCAATCAAATGATTAAATGCTAATTTTCTGTGAAACATTGATTTGAGGTAGCCTGCTATTTTCATTTGACGGAAGAAAAAAACATATGATTGGACAAACAGCATTGCCGGTTCTGGATTCAGTCAGTGTTTTGTTTTTGTAATCTAAACTTGTCATTTAAGTGAAAAATATCTAGGGTAGGACTATTTAGTTTATTCTTTTTCTTTAGTTTATTCTGTTTTTCTATGCTGTTGGAAACGCTGCAGTTGCTTGAAGATGTGCTGCTGTAAATATGTTCAGTATGCTGTTGTTCACGTTAAAATATATCAGTATTTTAAAATGCAATATTTAATGTGTCAGACACAAAACAGACACGTCAGGTATTATTTTTATTAAACGATAATTTAATATTAATCTGACAAGTCAACCGTTAATATTCGGTTAACGAGCGGCAGTTGTCGTTTTGCAAAACTAACCGAAATGAGCATCCTTAAATCCAATTCTTCTGAAATTAATACATTGGTATTTGTGTTGTCTAAAAATTTATGTTTTTGTTTTTTTTGTTATTTCATACAAAAAATGCTTTAAATTATATATTTTTTTTGTGTTATACATTTAGAAGAAATGAAGTATATAGTTACCAAAGTTACTAAAGGCAAGACATTTCACTCGGCAGCCATTTTTGAAACACCTCTCAGGCAGTATGCTCAGGCATTCTGTCTGAATGAGGAAACATCAAACTCTCCAAAACTGATTACATTACATATTTGGAATCACCAATAAAATTAAGCTCTCATAAGTTTAATTTTTAAATGTTCGAATCAAACAAAATCAGCATATTTTCAGGTTGCCTAAGCTAATGTGCATGCGCACTTGAAAGGAACGAGATCACGACACCAACCTCGACATTATCCTCTGGATAATGATTGTCTGATCATGCTGCTCTTCTAAAGTAATTCAAAACTTGGTCTTGATGTCGAATCTCCTCCAGAAGTGACAGCGGCTCTATGTTTACACGTTTGAGTAGTTGCTGTCATGTGATGGGCGTTTGACAGGATGGACTATACCTCGAGTTTGTTTCATACAGATTACAAAACAAAAAAAACTTTTGTTTTCAAGTGCACTTGGTTCATTTCAAATCATAGATATTTCAAGCTTTATGAGGATATATTTCTTATGTCTGTGAAGATACTATTCGCTGAGATTCCAGTGTGTTTGTTAACCACCAAACTGTCGTAAAAGCACAAATCTGGTCCCTCGGAAAAAAACGTCAGTCTATAGCGATTGATGATTGGCTCCTGTACTAGTAGGCGGGGCTTCATTCGCCATATTGACCGTTTCACTTTTCCCCATTCAAAACTAAACAAGTGATCTATAGTCTTATATATATATATATATATATATATATATATATATATATATATATATATATATATATATATATATATATATATATATATATATATATATATATATATATATATATATATACACATACACACCGGCCACTTTATTAGGTACATCTAATAAATTACTTGTTACAACAGAGGTATGCAGAGGAGCATCTCTGAAAACACAACGCCTACTCCACGAAGGATTAAGTCTGTTCTGAGGGCAAATATGGGTCCAACCCGGTACTAGTAAGGTGTACCTAAAACAGTGGCTGGTATGCAGGTGTATATATATATATATATATATATATATATATATATATATATATATATATATATATATATATATATGTGTGTGTGTATATATATATGTATATCATATTTATTCATCCAATTTTAGCCAAATTCCTGAAATTTAGACCTTAAAGTCTATTTTATGATTCCCCAATTCTATTATACAAAACAAGCGATGCTTTGTGTACTATTTATTTACCCACCGACCACTTGAAAAAATCCAGTTTCATGTATCAGAGTTACAAGCCATTAGCTTAGCGCCATGCTAACGTCAAACTCTATTGGCATCAGCAGTGAGCGTTGAGTCGCTTTAAGGCACGTCAGTTCACTTAACGGCCAGGAAGGGATCGTTAATGGAGTTTCTGGCCATTAAGAGCGTATCAGATCAATTACTTACGAGGCTCCATTTCTGTTCGGCTGCTGCCCTCCAAGCTACTAGCTTCCTTTGACAGGAGACAGTGAGGCTGTAGCTTATGTTTGTGGAGAAAACCAGCACGGTTTGATTGATTCCTCAACACTCAGACAATCTTGTGTGCTGGGCCTCGTTTTTTCTCATTTCACTCATCGTTTTCAGCGTTGATGCTTCTTCTCCTGCAGCTTCAGGGTCAGCGTGTCTGAGGGAGAGAGAAAAACAAAGAGCGACAGGGAAACCGGAGATGTTTGAGCTCTGGGGAGCTGTTAAAGGGATAGTTCACCCCAAAATGAGAACTTCTGTCATCATTTACTCACTTGTTCCAAACCTGTTTGACTTTCTTTCTTCTGTTCAACACATAGGCGATGTTTTGAAGAAAGCTGGAAACCTGTAATCATTGACTTCCATAATATGTTTTTCTTACTTTGGATGTCAGTGGTTATAAGTTTTCAGCATTCATTTTAAAATATCTTCTTTAGTGTTAAACTGAAGAAAAAAAACTACACAAGGGGGAGTAAATAGTGATGTTATCTTCATTATATTTGGCTAAACTATCTCTTAAAGGTTGTTTTTTCTGGGAGGATTTGTTTTGAGAAATGATTTCAAATTACATTTTGAAGCCAGTGGCTGAGTTCATCTAAATTTGACCCAAATTTGGGTTGAAATCGAATTTTGGAGAACAACAGAAGCAATTTTGGATGAACAATTCCTTTATATTTGTGGAATTGAAAAAACATTTGTGCTGGACCTTGTGTTTATTTATTTATTTATATTTTTTCTGATTTCAGCCACTGTTTTGAATCGGTGTTAATGCTTGTTCTCCTGCAGCGTCAGGGTCAGTGTGTCTCAGAGAGAACACGAGAAAGAAACAGAGAGTGAAAGCAGAGACGTTTGAGCTCTGAGGAGCTGTTAGAACTGTTTTTCTTTTCTCTGGGAGGAGATGTTTTGAGAAGGTCAGCGGCAGATCTGAAGCTCTGAGTGGAGGGCTAGTGTTTGCAGTTACTTTACAGGCGCGAGGAGAGGGTCCCTAATGAGGGAACACTCAGTCACACTCTGCTGATTCTGCAGCCAGTGCAACAAATAAATGAGCAGATTCAGCCACGGACCTACAGAAGTGTGTGTGTTTTAGTGCTAGATCTGTTTCAATCTTGAACAGTGTGTCCTGTGCGTTTTAAGTGAACGATACCATCTCGTTCCTCACACTTGCTTTGCGTGGAAATGAAAGGCGTTCCGTTGAAGCAGAGAGATGTGAGTGGTTTTGTTGAATTGGAAGGAATATTATCCTCCTGTTTCCACTTGGTGCTAACATGCACTTTTATTAGGGCTCTTTGATTAAACAGGGACCTATTATGCTTCCTTTTACAAGATGTAAAATAAAAGTCCCTAATGTGTGAAGTTTCAGCTCAAAATTCCACATAAATAATGTTTCATAACTGTTTGAAACTGCCCCTTTTTAAACTTTGATGCATACTGTGTTGTTCTGGTGACTGTCGCTTTAAATTCAAATGAGGTTGTGCTCTTTTCAAAAGTGGGCGGAGCTACAGATGCCTATGTGTCAGCATAGTGGCAGACTCAAAAACAAGACTAACGTTCTATGCTAATGAGAGAGAGAGAGGTTGTCGCTAATGGGCGGGGCTTTTCCCCTCTGATGACACGTACAAAGGGAGAATGTCCATGAATTTTTATGAAGTGTGATTATAAAACATTAAATTAATACATTTTTACTATTAGAAGCTGGTTATATTCACAGACTCTTGCCACATGACTGTGTTTAAACCCCTTATAAAAGTGATTTTTGCATAATAGGCCCCCTTTAATGAGTTAGTTATGAAAAATTTATCTTAATGTACCCGCCCCAGATGTATATTTCATTTCATACAGTTGATTAGTGACTAACATGATGCAATGACTCCGTAAATGAAGAAGCCTGAAGTGTAGAATGCAATTAAATGGCCTAAAATTCAAGATATTGCACTGTGTGAGTTATGCAATATCACAGAAGTAATGCACGCTTAATCGCACAAGAATTGTCCCGAATAGCAAAAGTGCAAATGTGAAATTGATTTCATACAGCAGGGCAATAAATAAGTTAATATTGTGCTACATTTTACATGCTGAAATGTGAGCCCATGTGATGCTTTCCACAATAATGGCTTTAGATTTGCTTTAGGGGTCATTTTTTTAATGAAATTTAATGTGTGATTAAAATATGATTATTAAGATTAATTGCCATATAATGTAACTGATTAGATTAGAATATATTAGTAACATGAGTGTTAACTTTGAATGCAGTCAGATTTGATGCATGTTCATCTCCCTCTTAAAGCTGTCAAATGTGGTTTAAAAATCAACTTACAATCAATTTACACCTAGATTGTTGACTTGTGATCTGAAGTGCAAATAGGATTTTGTTGCTCAGAAATTTCCTGTTAAAACTCAGGAGACTTTAAATGTGGGGTGTCATTTTTGGGCCTAGTGGTAAACAAATAATGAAATCCATTTCTTGAACGTTCCCCTCGTCCTCCATTGGTCAGACAAAAACACACAGTTGCCCATTACAGGTCACTTTAAAGTACAAATGAAATCGAAACTAACCATATTGATAATTGTTAGCTCACATTGCTAGTTTTGTGGTGAATAATTCATCTGTGCATGTCATTAAGAAAAAAAAATTGTTTGCCTTTGTAATCTAAAATTTAAATCTGAATTCCCACTTCCTCTTTGTTTTCAGTTAAATTCTCAGTGCTGATGACGTAGTGGTTAGAGTGGTTAGAGTGGCGACCCAAGTTTGATTTCTGCCTCGAGGTCCTATGCCAAAAAAATTATAAAAAATATATAATAAGAACTCTTTTACATACATAACCACGTCCCTCCAACTGTCAGTTTTAACAACAAAAAGAAATGGTGAGCAGGAGGAGTCTGTCAGGATTTAATAACTCTCCCGAAACCCATTTCCCGATTTTTCTGAATGAAATGTTTTTACTACATGCAGTCAGCTCGCAGTAGAAAAAACAAGCCACACCCACTGTTTTCTAATTTAATATTCTGTTTCTTTAGGAACTGCGTCACTATACGAAAAAAAAAGGGTCACTGCTTCCGGTTCATGCGGATTTTAAGGTTTAGCTCCTTGAAACTGTACTGGAAAGATATTTATATATAAACACAGTATCTGTTATATTTGTATGGGTTCGAAATTGACAATATTGCACAACAGTCAGCTTTTCGGGTTTATCCACAAGCGATGAAACTTTAAAGATTGAAGTTGAAGATTGAAGAGCGATGAAACTTTTAAAGAAACCTGTTGTAAGCTCTGAGGCTTATTGAATCTCTGCATTTTTGTTGAACATTTATATTAAAATATATTGTTTCTATAGATACAACCAGCTTTAAATTACTTTTATATCACTGTTGTTTTTAATTCCATTGTGCTAGTCCAGCCCAAGCTAGTGTTGTCAAAAGTATCGACTGTGGTATCAATCGATTCTAAAATCATATAAAGATTTCCTGCAAATATTTATATGCTGTCGAGTGCGTTCTTAAACACCGCTGATTGGCCATTGTGTTCACATGCGCAATAGAAAGGACTGCGATTGGCCATGGCCAGTGTCCGTGTATCTGTTTTTGCACTCGGTGAAGAGTGGTGAATCAAAGACCTTCACCGCCAATCACAGTCATTTCTGTTGCGCATGTGAATGGCTAATCAGCAGTGTTTAGGAGCGTGCTATACAATGTTAGCAGGAAATGCACATTTTTAAAATTTCAGTATCGAAAGGTACCAAACTCGATACTTTTGACAACGCTAGCCCAATCTCATGAGAAAACGTAACTATTTTACATATTGTCAAAAAAGCAGCTAATTCATACGAATTCATACAATATTGTGGGTATAAAAACATTTAATTTCTAAACAGTGGTGTTCCACCAAAACCCAGTTTTTGACACATCTATCACTGGGAGATGATCAAATCATACTAAAATGTACAAATAAAATCAAATAAATTCATACGGTTAGCCACTAAAGGCTGATTTATGCTTATCAGCATAAGCCACAGCGCCTGCCTTGCGTGTAGTCGTGCATTTATACTTCTGTGTGCTGTTTGTGTTGCTCTGCCATAGGTTTTGTCGCTAGCTGGCTGTAGGTTTTATGTTCCTCTGTGTCGAGTTTCCTCGCGGGTGTTTTGTTTTTTCATGAATGCTACCTTGACGTACAGGAACCGCTCTGAATTGTGAACTTTAATATAAGGTAAACACAAAAAATTCAACAATCTCTCCATCGGGCTCGCTGCTCTCAGTACCGCCCACACTCATCACTGCTACCAAGCCGACCAATCACAGGCCATGCGCCAAGTGTCGTTGCAACATAGTTAAATTATTTTGAGAGGTTCTTGTCAGCGTCAGCCACAGCGAGAGGTCTGTGACTGTGCGAAGGCTGCACTGGAGCATGCATGTGCACTTGACGCAGAAGTATAAAGCAGCCTTGAGTCAAAAAGTTACGAATTTTTTGCATTGGACATTCACAATGCCTCATGGGATTGTAGTTCTTTAGCGATTAAATCAATAATACACACAGAACAAAAAATTTTACACAATTTTTGTCTTATTTACAAATTCTTCTTTGCTCTATATTAAAGGGGAACTATTATGCCCCTTTTTACAATAAGTCTCTGATGTCCCTAGAGTGTGTACGTGAAGTTTCTACTTTTTAATAACACTATAAAATGGACCCTTTTAGGCTTTGGTCCTAATTGTGTCATTTTAGCAACTGTCACAAATGAGATTGTGCTCTTTTTAAAAGAGGGTGGAGCTACAAATGCCTGTGTGTCAGCATAGTGGCAGATTCAAAAACAGAACTGACTTCCTATTCTGATGAGGGAGAGATTGTCACTAGTGGGCGGGGCTTTCTCCCTCTGATGACACGTACAAAATGAGAATGTCAATCAAAGTGTTTCTGCAGTCTGTTTCTATATAGTGTGATTATTAAACAATAAATAAATACATTTTTATCATTGTAAGCTAGTTGTATTCACGGTCTATTGCCACACAATTGTGTTTAAACACCTTGTAAAGTGATTTTCGCATGATAGGACCCCTTTAAAGAGCCCATATTATGGGTTTTTGAAAATGCCCTTCCATGTAGTGTGTACCACAGCTCTAAGTGAAGTGAAATATCCAGCTAAGGCTTAAATCTGTAAGTGTACAGTGTTTAAAACTATTGATTCATCTATAAAAGAGTCGACTCATAGTGCTTCAAACGAGTCGCCTTGATAACGAGTCATTAGGTGTTTCGCGATGACGCAGCCACGAAACACAAGCCTCGCCAGTAGTTACGCGCGCAAACCAGGGAGATTTGAAACCTGCGGCCCCGCCCACTAACACAGAAAAAACACTAGACACACACACACAGACGCCGCCGGTCCAATGAAGTCAAGCTGTGCTCAGATGGATAATATTGACAGTCTCTACCCAAAGATGAGTTGTTAACCTGGTACAGTACGCGCGGTTACTCTTTATATTCTCTTATCACATGTAAGCCACGTTAAAAACGCGACGCGTGCCGCTTTGTTTACGGATTTAACGTTAAAGGCTTTTGTGAGCTCGCGTTCCACTGCCGTTTGTCGTTGCTATGGCGATCGATCATAAGCTAGGAGACAGGACACTCGTGTCACTTTCCCTAGTTCTTCTGAGGAGCGTTGTGTGTATGTGTGTGTGTGTGTGTGTGTGAGAGAGAGAGAGAGAGAGAGAGAGAGAGAGAGAGAGAGAGACTCGCGTCGCTTTCCCTAGTTCTTCTGAGGAGCGTTGTGTGTGTGTGAGAGAGAGAGAGAGAGACTCGCGTCGCTTTCCCTAGTTTTTCTGAGGAGCGTTGTGTGTGTGTGTGTGTGAGAGAGAGAGAGAGAGAGAGAGAGAGAGAGAGAGAGAGAGAGAGACTCGCGTCGCTTTCCCTAGTTCTTCTGAGGGGCGTTGTGTGTGTGTGTGTGAGAGAGAGAGAGGGAGAGGGAGAGAGAGAGACTCGCGTCGATCTCCCCAGTTCTTCTGAGGAGGGTTGTGTGTGTGTGTGTGAAAAAAGCCTTACACTATGAAGCGCGTGTGCACTGTGACTACTTTTATATAGTTGATTACCAGCTGGGCATTTCACTCTGTCTCGTGCTGAAGGCTGTCACTGTCGACCAATCGCAGCAGGCTGTCATCGGTCCAATCAGCGCAGATTAGCTTCGCGCTGAGGAGGGGGTTGGGAACAAATGAATCGCTGAACGATTCATATGGGAGTCGTTGGGATAATTAGGTAAAAATAAATGCAGGTTATAAGACCATCAAAGTGTTTTATGACCTTGCATGCATATTAGACTGTTGTTGGAGACCCTTACAACCTAAATATGACCCTATTTCATGTATAATATGGGCTCTTTAAAACATGTATAATGATGTGATTTACCTCATAGCATGTGTTTTAGTGAATGGATTCAAAAGCTTAAAGTCACTTGGACAGCGTAAAGTCTTCTAAATCACAGCAGCAGAGCTTCGTTCAGATAATTAATCAGATTGATTTACGGATGAGCCGGAGCTGTGTTATTCTTGTACTACTGTGTGGTTAACTTTGTCCTGTGAGGTGTCCGTGTGCCGAGCTGACCTACATGAAGTGAAATAAGTCCTGTGTGTCGTGTATGTGTGCGCGCGTGTCGTGTATGTGTGTTTACGCAGGATTAGTGAACAGGCTGATTCTGTACTAGATTAGACTCTTAGTGCGCTGTTCCTATAGCGGTGACAGATGTGAGGAGGATTCTGCTGCTCAGGTATTTAGCTGCCTGCTTCAAATGGGATTGTTTCCACTGGGAAACACCGTAATGCTTTACCGCTGTAATTCAGTGATACGTTCAGATGTATCATAAGCCTTAAAAAAGTAAATGATGCAACAGAAGGAAATGGGATCACGTCAGAATGGAGACGATGCAGCATCTCCATATTTGTTATGAATTGCTCACCATGTTGCTTTACAAATCACATTTGAGCATTGCTTTAGACGTTAAGCTTAAAGGGATAGTTCACACAGCAATGCACTCATCCTTGTCACAAACCTCTTTGACTTTCTTTCTTCTGTTAAACACAAAAGAAGATATTTTGAAGAATGCTGGAAGCGTGTAAGCATTGATTGCCATGGTATTAGATTTTTACTACTACTGTGGAAGTTGTTGGTTACAGGTTTTCAGCTTTATTCAGAATATATCGTCTTTTGGGTTCAACAGATGAAATTTGTAAAGGTTTGAAAGCACTTGAGGGTGAGTAAATGATCAGTATATTTTCATTTTCGGGTGAACTATCCCTTTAACAGTTCACATGCTACGCGACTTTATTATTTTACAAGCTAGTACCACTTTGCATTAAGTATAGGGAAAATATCTGTGACGAAACCAAAAAATTCTGGATGCATTTGGCCAAAAAACAAAACCGAAAATGCTAGTTAATAATTATTTATTATTATTTGATTAAACGGTAAGTAATTATGTAACACGTATTCAATTTAACTCATTAACTTTAATTTTACTGATTTTAAAAAACACAAGCCTATAAATAACCACATTTTATCGACAGTAAAATTCAAGACGTGTCATTTTACCAGCGTTGCCATGACAACATAGTAGCACTACTGCAAGCAGCAAGAGCAAACATACTACAGCAAAGTCCCTTTAAGGCAAATCATTTCACCCAGCGGTCATCTTTGAAACGCCTCTCGGGCAGTATGCTCGGGCATTCTGTTTAAATAAACATCAAAATCTCCAAAACTACTTGCCAATATAACAATTACATTACATATTATGAATAACCAATAAAATTAAACAACTGTCTATTTAGTTTCATTTCTAAATGTTCATATCACACAAACTCTGCAGAAACTCACGTCTAGTCCAAGCCCCTCCCCTGGAGAATTGTCATTCTATAGCGATCACTGATTGGCTCATGTACTAGAAGGTAGGATTTATTCACCATATAGTGATCGTTGATTGGCTCATGTTCTAGAAGGTGGAGCTTCATTTGCCATATTGACTGTTACACTTTTCCCCATTCAAAAGTATACGAGTGACACGTCTTGTGTATTCTATAGTCTTTGACTATAGTGTATATGTGTGTATGTTCACTTCCGGTTGTATGAAACTATGAAGGAAGAGGTAAAGGTTTCGCTTTTTTGTTACCAAAAATGAGCATGGTAAAAATAAAATAAAAACAGGAGTTTATCAGCAACAGGAGAGAACATCCTTACTACATTGCTGTAACCTCAGTGCATACTTTGCTGTTTTATTTATAGTAAAAATGACACTCCTTCACGGGAGTCCACACTTGTAAACAATCGCTCCATCGGGCTCGCGCGGCTCTCAGTCCCGCCCACAATCGTCAGCACTACCAAGTCGACCAATCACAGAGCTTGCGCTACGTGTTGTTGTGACGTGTAGTTAAATTTTTTGAGAGGTGCGCGTCAGCGACGCCGACGGCCATGACAAGGGCTATGCATCCACGCGTAGGCCGCGCCGTAGCATGCGCTTGATGCAAAAGTATAAATCAGCCATAACACACTCATCATAACATGCCTTGGAATAACAAAGACTGAGATTCTTCTTCCGTTTCATCTCATAGTTTGATAATGATTGTTATGAGCATATTAATACAAGCTCAAGTGAGATTGTTGTGAATTTGACTTGAATGATTTAATAATTGCTGATTAATTGTGTTATTTGTCATAGAATATATTTTCCATGCATATATCCACTTTAAAAAGTTCTTTTATCAAAGATTTGTGGTAGGGGTGGGCGGTACACCGGTGTCATAGTCATCACCGGTGTGACATTGCGCCACGACATGGATTTTCTAATACCATCAATACCGGTATAAATCAATTATGCGCCTTGAACGGCTGCATTTACATCAATAATAGCTAATTCTAAATAATAAGGCATTCAATTTTCTTCAAACGTTCAGTTGTGGTCTGAATACATGTCCTTATACTACAGGGCTCGAAATTGCAACCATTTTGGTCGCATGAGCGCCCGAAATTTAATCTATGCGCCCTCATAATATATTTGGGAGCATTTGTGTGTCTGAATATAATGAACAGGGAGCTTTTGTTACTGCAGGAAATGCAAACGGCTGAAGAGTGAAAAGTGCACAGGTTTGCAAACCTCACCTAAAGTTATAATAATAATAATGGCGCAGATGACAGCGATCATGACATGAGGTAAATGTTGATCCGCCAGCTGAGATCAATCGAGTGTTTTCAGAGAAGGTGCCCGAATCTCGATGCGTTGCATTCACCGCGTGTTCAGCGCAAATGTCCGCTAAATATAAAATCTAACACTGTACACATCATCGCCAAAGAAACTCACCTTTACTAAGTTTACACTGAAACTACGGCTCATAACAAAGAGCGGAATTGCACTGGTGGTCATCGCGAGAATCCTGCTCTGTCTGCTCATAAATTGGTGCGGCTGACTCGCCTGCTTTATTCCACCAACACAGAGAAATGAAGATCAGCTCATAACGAGACTGGGCATTTACAATGACCCAAACCGAAACTTTTAAAGAGTGATAGAAGGGAGACTTTCTTTTGTCCGTTCTTCCTTGAGATGTATATTATTTTGCTATTGAAAGTAATACCATGATATTATACCGTCACCGTTCAAAAGATGAAAAATACTGTGATATTAATTTTAGGTCTTATTGCCCACCCCTAATTTGTGGTTATATCAAGTTTTATGATGGTTGATCTGTATATTCTAAAAGCAGTGCAATTTAGATTATTGTAAACTTGACTGAATAGTGAACTTTTAGAATCATTTTTAATGTGTTAATCTGAGACCAGACAAAATCTTTTCTATTGTCCACTGTAAAAATTATTACATTATTATTATTATTATTATTATTATTATTATTATAAGGGATTATTTTATTGTTTTATGATGATTGATAAGTGATGATACATATAAATAGCTGTGCAAATTCATTTGATTTGTAAATTTGACTCAATAATAACTATTTTTAAATATCTGTTTTGTTAATGTGACATGTTTCTGTCCGATATTACATGTTCCATGCATACTGCCACTATAAATAAAAGTAATTTTTTTTAAGGATTTGACACGTGGCCCTTTACTTGGTTTGCAAAACTTGACGTTGCCCTCGGGTTTAAAAAGTTTGCCCACCACTTCACTACAGTGTACCTCCTTGCATTATTTTATAGAAACATTCACCACATTACAGTACAAACCACCTCATATTCCCACTACATTTATTTTAGAAGACTAAATCTGAAACAAGAAATAGTTCAGTAGGAGGCCTCAACAGTCACTCCTTTTTTTCACAATAATACATTATGCTATTTGATACAATATCCAAAGACAGCTCATTAGCCGAAGCGTGTATCAGCTTGTTGCTCGCCTGATGACCAGACAGTGGTGATAGTTCTTTCATGTCAGCTTCACGCGAGGAACATTTCCATATGTTCGCAGGTTTTTGGCAGTACACACTGTAGGCTGCTTAATTTGCTTTGAACAGAACCCAGCCTCCCCTCAGCAGCGCTAACGGTTTAACACGGCGCCTGTGGGCCACACGCTGAAAGCTTCCAGCCAAACGCAACCCTTCGGTGGCTTCATTATTGATCCTGATGAACAACCGGGGCTCGCAGTCAAAACCACCGCAGTTTGTTCATTACAAATCAGCAAATTACAAACAAAAAAAATACAAATTGGCCTCTTCTGGAATGCGAATGAATGTCTTCATCTGTAGGATCCTTTATTATCAGTATTCCACAGTTTTATTGGCAGACTTGTAAGTAAAATGATCCAAAAAATTCAAGCAATATCTGAGCCGTACAATAGAGTACTATGGTGTCACTTTGTAGGCTAGTTTGTTAGCATTAAGTTAGGGTTCGAGGGTTTTTCACATCTGAAAAGGCGTTTTGAGAGGTGTTTTGACAATTCAAAGTGTTTCCAAGCCAAAAAAATAAAAAATTAGGAGAATGCTAGGAGAATGGTAGGGTTGACGAGTTTGGTTTAGCCACAGGCTTTTTGCTCGATTGAATAGTTTTTTCCTATAGGCTTTTCGATTATTGCAAATAATAAGCTCAAATAATAAGCTGTGTTCAAACATTCATTATAATAAAGGTTATTGCACAGTGAATCCCAAATTTTGCCTGTAATTTTCGCATGTTAAAAAATAAATTTGACTTCACGTTGTCAATCGGAGTCACATACGGCATTCGAAACTTTTGTCTGTCTAAAAAAAATCGAATCTGGTTCATTTTTGTCTGTTTTTCACACCTGAGTAGGGGTTTTGAGAAGTGTTTTGACAATTCAGGGCTGTCGTCATACCATTTTGTCATTTCTCCCGGAAAACCTCTGTAATTTCACCCCTTCCCCCGGTCCTCAGTTTTCTGGTACAATCTATAATACCCCCGGATCGCCAACCATTCCAATGGCAGTGGCTGTCACCCAGTGCATAAGACAGATCAGGCACCTCTTCAGTTGCTTCGCTCGTCAACACCCCCTGCCAACAGCACCCCTCCCCACCACCACCATTTTAATTTTTCCAGCCTCTGTAAAGTCTCCGAACAGTACTGGACAGAGACCCCCCACCACCACCAACACCACCTTAGACGAGCCAGTTTCTGGTTCACTCTCTTTTTAATATGTGGTTGCAGCATCACTAGCAAGGCTTTGATAAGGAGGTGGAACTCTTCTTTCTCTCTCCTCAATCTAAGGAAGGGATGGGCGCAATATATTCTCTTTCTTCTTCTTTTGTTATTAAGGGAGAAAACAACAAATCGTCTTCACTACTCAAAGGCTCCATTTTGTATTGTTATAGCCATCGGACTTGGTGTGCAAGGTTTGTGTGCGTGACAAATTTGTAGTATTTGTGTATGAAAAAACGCATACGAAAATTTCAAAGACCTTTACACGTTTTTTGTCCATCAAGATAATCCTCACAAAATAATATAACATTCATGACTTTTGAATCCGTTTATTGAGTCTGACATCAGGCGAAGTGGCTTCCAGATCCAAGCACTCTATCAAACTCTATGGGAAGGCTCAACAACTGGTAATAATAAACGTTTACAAAGCACTGTAATACTTACAAAAATCAAGATCGCATTATATATAATCATGCCTAATATCAGATGGCCAGAAAGTGATTTATTTTTATTTTTTATAAATTGTTAAAATATTAATTTCTGTGATGTAGCAAGTGTTGTGTACACCAGGGGTTCTCAAACTTTTGAGTCCGCGACCCCCAAAATTACAATGCTTGTGACTCGTGACCCCCAAAATCCTCTAAGGTGGTTATAAATATATAAACATATATACACAAATACATATATAGATAAATAAACACACCACCGCAAATATACCAATAGGCCCAAGTTTATTCATCATTTAATTTTGAAGAACACCACTCAGAGACCATCCTCAATGTTCAGTTGTGGCCTGTATTTATGTTTAATGTTCATGAGTGCCGTAAAGATGTCAGAAAGTTTAACCTGGTGCCTTAAAAATCAATGTGCTGTGTCTTTAGTATTACAAAATAACCCCTGGGATCGCAAAAATTTGCTGATGGCGTTTTATTTGCATGTTGTTTTTTGAATGCAACTAGTAACTACTATTTTTTTCTTCTGTAGGTTATGAATAAAATATGGTCATTCTAGTAGTTTAATAAAATTAATTTGATTTTTGGAAATCCCCAAGCAACCCCCACCCCCCCAGGTCATTGTCTCGTGACCCCCCCGGGGGGTCCGAGCCCCACTTTGAGAAGCACTGGTGAAAACCATGATTTTATTTTTAAAAATGTTTTATATGATTAAAAGCGGTCATAAACAAATATTTTCTCAATTCAACTTAGCAGCGGCTTGGACCCATAAGCGGTATTCCATACGTCATGACTTAACAATCGGATAAATGAACTACACCAAGGTCTCTTGCTCACTACCGTTGTGCCGATATCTTGTCAAGATTATTTTTGTAAACATGTTTCAATGTTTACCCTTATGTGAGTGTGAGGAGTAAAAGTTCCTGATGTTTTTAATGTCTTCGAAAACGCCTTTAGTCCTATTTAGCAACTTGTTAGCAACCGTGTTTTTTAAGAAAACTAACCACTTAAAAATAATCGCTAGGGGTGTGTAACTGAGGTGTTTTATACCGTTGAATAAAACCTGAAAATATCTTGGGTGTGTGTTTACCACCATACCTGTCAACACTGGGATGTAAAAATAAGGGAACAGAATTTATCACATTGACTGATTCTGAGGTTGCATAAAAAGACCGACTACTAAGCATGGCTTTTATAGAAAGGAAGACATGTGGCCATTTTTATAATCATTTCAAAGTGTTTTCAAGCCAGATTTTTTTTTAATTAAAGCATAATTCCCTTGAACAGCTCTTGTCGCTATATCACATTTGAGTGCGCCCCCTGGTGGTTCGGAGGAATAGGGAGGATTGGCTTTGTGGAGATGTTACTGCCCCCTTATTCATAGGAAGATTAAAACTAGGAGAGAAATATTTAAATGGGATGATAGAATTGCAAAATACAGGAGAAGCTATTTGGAGAAAGGTATGGTTTACCACAGATGTTATTAAAGTGATTAAGCCAAAATCCCATTCAAAAAACCAATGGAACCTGGAAGTGCTAATACTTTAGCAGCAATGCTAACTCGCTTCCGGGTTTTTGCATACAAACTGACATCATAATTCCTCTGCTCTTTTACTTGTGAATATGCAAATGAACAAGAGACTACATTAATGTGATTTTGCATTAGGGAATTTACTAACAAGATCATTCCTATCTTTGCTATCATAAAACAAGCTTGTCTGGGAGATGTTTTCTGTTTGTGTGGGTGGGTGGAGATTTTCTTAATGGTGGTTATTCTTAAAGATTTGCGATTCCCTAAAGAACCATTTGAACTGAACTGAAAACTCTCTGATGTCAGCATCACTAGTTATTCAATGCTAGAAGTAATCATCTGTGGCGTCAGGCTTCCTAATGCAAGTTGTATATTTTTTTTATGATCATGCTGCATTGATGTTGTGTTACACGAACAGGAAACAGACATGCTCAATAGAAGTATTTCAGTGCTGTGTAGGTGGTTATGAAACCGTAATCAGAGTCACGACAGGTCGGTGGAGAATAGCATGACAGCAGTAGGAAAAAAGTGTAAACCTGGGACTAACTGGAGATGTAAGAAGACAGCATGCCTTTTTACTGAATCCCTTACAGAAAAGTCATGAGCTTCACGTGTAAAAATCACAACGGAAACACACACAAAATAAATGAACAGTAGTTTTGGAACATTTTTAAACTGTTTCATATTTTACAGTACATGTGTGATTTTTACATTAAACGTGTGATATACACTCACCGGCCACTTTATTAGGTACACCTTACTAGTATCGGGTTGGACCCCCTTTTGCCTTCAGAACTGCCTTAATCCTGCGTGACATAGATTCAACAAGGTACTGGAAATATTCCTCAGAGATTTTGGTCCATATTGACATGATAGCATCACGCAGTTGCTGCAGATTTGTCGGCTGCACATCTATGATGTGAATCTCTTGTTTATCCACATCCCAAAGTTGCTCTATTGGATTGATGTCTGGTGGCTGTGGAGGCCATTTGAGTACAGTGAAGTCATTGTCGTGTTCTAGTCTGAGATGATTCACGCTTTTTGACATGACGCGTTTTCCTGTTGGAAGTAGCCATTAGAAGATGAGTACACTGTGGTCATAAAGGGATGGACATGGTCAGTAACAATACTCAGGCAGGCTGTGGCGTTGACATGATGCTCAATTGGTACTAATGGGCCCAAAGTGTGCCAAATATCCCCCACACCATTACACCACCACCACCAGCCTAGACTGTTGATACAAGGCAAGATGGATCCATGCTTTCATTTCGTTGATGCCAAATTCTGACCCTACCATCCGAATGTTGCAGCAGAAATCGAGACTCATCAGACCAGGCAACGTTTTTTCAATCTTCTATTGTCCAATTCTGGTGAGCCTGTGCGAATTGTAACCTTTCCTGTTCTTAGTTGACATGAGTGGCACTCGGTGTGGTCTGCTGCTGTAGCCCATCCGCCTCAAGGTTGGACGTATTGTGTGTTCAGAGATGCTCTTCTGCATACCTCGGTTGTAACGAGCGGTTATTTGAGTTACCGTTGCCTTTCTATCAGCTGGAACCAGTCTGGCCATTCTCCTCTGACCTCTGGCATCAACAAGACATTTGCGCCCACAGAACTGCCGCTCACTGGATATTTTCTCTTTTTCTGACCATTCTCTGTAAACCCTAAAGATGGTTGTGCGTGAAAATCCCAGTAGATCAGCACTTTCTGAAATACTCAGACCAGCCCGTCTGCCACCAACAACCATGTCACGTTCAAAGTCACTTAAATCAACTTTCTTCTCCATTCTGATGCTCGGTTTGAACTGCAGCAGATCGTCTTGACCATGTCTACATGACTAAATGCATTGAGTTGCTGCCATGTGATTGGCTGTTTTAAAAATTTGCAGTAATGAGCAGTTGGACAGATGTACCTAATAAAGTGGCCGGTAAGGTATATATTAATATTTAACATTTTTGTAATCCTTTAGGTCAAGAAGTGTCTGGGTTTGTGCTGTATTTCCTTCTACCCTGAGGCAAAAGTTTGCTCTTTCTGGATTTGCTTAAATCTGCAGTAAGGATGTGTTTCTGTCACAAATGCACGCTCCAGTGAACCGACAGAAAGCAGGTCAGTGCATTTACATGCAGAGTGAAATAGGCGTAAGGTGAAAACAATCTCTCTGTGATGATCGTTTTATGCTTAACCTGTTTATGGCTACACTCTGAGAAAGAAAAACAGGTTAGCGTGTGCATTGTTGGTTTATTATGATTAATAATGTACATATAAATGACTTATTGTACAATAAGCCAATCCCATAATGCAATATAATAAGAAATACCAATCAGTAACTACATAATGGTTAAAAGGCCATGAAACCCCCCTGTCTCAGCAGGGTGTTTTTACACCTCTAGTTTGAAAAAAGTAAGGAAAGTGGTTGAGTACAACTTTGTTTAAGTGGGAGTGTGAGTGGTGAAAGAGGGAAGGGTTTGCATGAAAAGGGGAGTTTCATCATGTCATTTTCACAGTGGCAACACAGACACAGGGGAGATAGACAGTGCCAAAACAGTTGGTCCGAGATCGCCTGAATGAGGTGGTCTCGGTTCAATTGAAGGGAACTCTGGAGCGGATCGATTGTAGTGAGAAAGCAAAGCGATCCGAGCCCGGCTATACCACAGTGTATTATGGATATGTAATAGGCATATACGGCTATATGATGAGAGAATTATAAGTAGGGCGGGATGTCATTTCTACCGGTAAATGTGCGTTTCATATCAAATACGAAAGTGAAAGCATGCTAACTATTACCGAGAGCTGTTTATCTGTTAGGAAAACTGTCCGAACTGCAGTCTTGGTTTATCAGTAATTTCTCTCTATAATGTAAATCCTATAATGCATAATTCTAGCCAAGGGCTATGTATGAGAGAGTCTTACCTCTGATTTATATTTGGTGACGATGTCTGTGGGTGTTACCATTCAAAATTAAAGCGCAGCTTTTCTCTTATAATGTCCTATTGCTCATCGTCATAAATTAAAATAATGATGCATGACAGCTGAACAGTACTCCTGCAAAATAAACCGTGGAAACTCTGACCAATGTGAGGAGAGTTCACCCGCACATGACTTGTTTTAGCCATTTTGGTCTGTTTAGAAACTTTGCCGTGTGAAAGCGAACCGCACCAAGTACAAAGTGCCACATTGTAACAATTTTAATCCCTGATTCAGAACAAAACAGGTGTGAAAGCACCCTAAATCATTTTGACTAAGATATGTCTTTAAAAACTGAAAGAGTACTGCTGACAATGCGAACTAACTTTGCCATTTGAATAAACATAAACAACGAACATTGATCACACACTTCTGTAGCCCACCAAATCCCTAGACAGGGCAATCAACACGAACTGGAACTGCGTCTTTTTTTAAAAGAAGGCGAGTGGGCAAATTCGATTTCACCATTTCCAGATGCGAATAACTCTCGGGTAAAAATGTTCCTTACAAACATATTTTTGCCGCATGTTAGCAGACCACTGTAATCCACACATGTCTACATGACATGTACTTTCATGTACATCTGTACTTTCATCGTGGGGAAATGAAATCAAAACCTTCTTTGCGGCACATTTATAAACGCAACACTGACAACCCATGTCTCCGAACAATTATTCTTCTTCTACTTGTTTGAATTACGGTTGTCAACACAATGTGGCGTCTCTCTGAACAGTGTAACAGGTAAAAAGAGTTAATGTATTTCAATGAAGTTGCATCTTGTTCACAATAGAGCACCCTGATTGGTCCAAACTAAGTCTTAACTAATTAGTGCATAGATGTGGCTAAATGAATTCACTTTGTACCAGCCAGTTCAGACACCCAATCTCCACACTGGAATTTACACAATGATCTCATCGCTGTGATGTAGCTGCAAAATTTCAACGAATTTGCTCTAAACAACACAAACACAACCAATTTTCTCTTGTTAGCTAAACATATGTGTACTAACAGTATTTTTAGCAGCGTGGCACATATATATGACTCTCAACATCTCAAAAAATGTGTTTTGGTGTTTCGTGACCCTTTAAAGGCTGGCTGTTTTGTGTGTGTTGTGTATGTTTTACTCATGTGTATTGTATAATTAGCATAGCAACAACATGCTAACAACTTAATGGGACAGTTTGCCCTCCAAAATTAGTTTTTCCTCTCCAAAGTTTATTCACCATCAAGTGATTCCAAACCTTTGTGAGAATGTCGAATACCATGGTAGGAAAACCAAAACTATGTGAGTCAATGATTTCATGTTCAAAATAGCTTCTTTTGTATATTTAACGGAAGAAAGAAGCGCAAACTAGTTTGGATTAAGTGGAGGATGAGTACACGATCCTCCATCTTGGGACGAGCTGCCTTTAAAGATGACTTTAAGCAAGTCTTTTTTATCTTGTAGACATGTTTCGAAGCCGGTTAAAATTGTAAGAAGAAGAAACCCAAACCACAGCTAAGATGCTAAACTTACAATGAGGGCAGTTAAGCATGAACAGTGCTGTTTGCTGAGTCAGGACGCTTCAGAATCTTTGTGTACAGATTTAAATGGTCAGCATGTCTTTTGGTCATTCTGCAGAGAGTGTTTCAGATAGGTCTCCTCGTCATTTAGTCTCACTCGCAGATGCCATATGCTGGCTATTTTATGTGCGCGCCTGCTGACTTCCTGTGAAGTGGATTTCTCTTTGAAAATTGCAGATAAATTCACACGTATGCTTCCATTTTATCGTTTTATGTGAATCCTAGACGTGGAAGTGTGAACGCTCACTGGATTTGAAAGTGAAAAGGCTGGTTGGGACACAGAAACGGTCTTCAAACTTGCTGCTCAGCTGTGTTAGGTGCACCAGAGGTTTAGAGCGGTCATAAATATCTTATGATGGTGATGTAACCCTTGCAATGGATTCCAAGGCAAGTCCCTGAGCTCAGTTAGCACGAATGCTATTGTGTGTTAAAAGCCTTTGAAGTCAAACTGGCTAGGGTGAAAACAAAGGAGATCGAATCAAAAGTGCAGATTCGTGTGGTTTGCCGTTGGCTCTTCCTAAATAATCTGACAGTTCTACATGTGCGTCTATAATGTGATGAAACATGCAGCTGACACTTTGGAAATGCAAAATAATTTCTGCTAAATCAGTAAAACACTTAGTAAAACACTCTTTTACCCTTTCTATTGAGTAGCGTTCAATAAATAAACTATTCACTGATGTTTCAGAGCCATTCTCTGCTTGCCAATGAAAATAAAATAGTGGAACCTTTGGTCAATACCATGCAGTGTAATTGTTTATTGATTTGGATGCCTTGAAATTCATATTTTATAACTCAGCGCTCTTTTTCTCTTTCTCTCTGTCTGTGCAGGTAACCGGTAGGATGGTGGCAGGGGAAGTGAGTGGGCACAGCTTCCTGGTGGCATGCTGGCAGCCCATTCTAATACTGATGCTGGGCACAGTGCTGTCTGGCTCTGCCACGGGCTGCCCATCGCGCTGTGAGTGCAATGTTCAAGAGCGCTCTGTCTTGTGCCACCGCAAGAAGCTGATGTCCGTTCCAGAGGGGATCCCGTCGGAAACACGACTCCTAGACCTCAGCAAGAATCGAATCAAAACCATAAACCCAGATGAGTTTTCTGCCTTCCCGCAACTGGAGGAGCTGGAGCTCAATGAAAACACAATCTCTGCCATTGAGCCCGGCGCCTTTAACAACCTCTATGGCCTGCAGACTCTCGGCCTTCGCAGCAACAAGCTAAAGCTCATCCAGCTGGGAGTGTTCACAGGCCTCAGTAATTTAACCAAGCTGGATATCAGTGAAAATAAGATCGTAATTCTGCTGGACTACATGTTCCAGGATCTGTACAACCTGCGCTCTTTGGAGGTCGGGGATAATGACCTTGTCTTCATATCCACAGGGCCTTTCACGGCCTTAGCAGCCTAGAGCAACTCACGCTAGAGAAGTGCAACCTGACCTCTGTCCCCACAGAGGCCTTCACGCATCTGCACAGCTTGGTCACACTGCGCTTACGAAATCTCAACATCAACAGCATTAGAGACTACAGCTTTAAAAGGCTGTATCGTCTCAAAGTGCTGGAGATCGCCAACTGGCCCTACCTGGATACCATGACCACCAACTGCTTGTACGGATTGAATCTTACCTCCCTAACGATCACTAACGCAAACTTGACGTCGATTCCATACTTAGCCTTGCGGCACCTGGTTTATCTTCGTTTCCTCAACATGTCCTACAATCCCATCCAGATGATTGAGGGCAACCGGCTTCATGACCTGCTCAGACTGCAGGAGTTGTACCTTGTGGGTGGCCGACTGTCAATGATCGAGCCCTACTCTTTCAGAGGACTCAACTACCTAAAAGTCCTCAATGTCTCCAGTAACTTCCTTACCACCTTGGAGGAGTCTGTGTTTCATTCAGTGGGGAACCTGGAGACACTTGCATTGCACGACAACCCTCTGGCTTGTGATTGCCGTTTGCTTTGGGTTTTCCGCCGCCGCTGGAGGCTCAATTTCAACCGACAGCAACCAACGTGCTCCTCACCTGAGTTTGTTCAGGGAAAAGAGTTCAAGGACTTTCCTGACGTACTTCAGCCTAATTACTTTACCTGTCGCAAGTCTAGGATTCGAGATCGAAAGCCACAGCAGAAGTTTGTCGATGAAGGCACCACAGTCCACTTTGTCTGCCAAGCAGACGGAGACCCGACACCTGTGATCATGTGGCTTTCCCCACAAAAGCAGTTCATCACTATGAAGACGATAGGTCGGCTTACTGTTTTCCCAGATGGTACCCTAGAAGTACGTTATGCTCAGATTCAGGATAATGGCACGTATGGCTGCATCGCTAGTAATGCTGGTGGAAATGACACCGCTTTAGCCCACCTACATGTTCACAGTTACTCGCCAGACTGGCCCAATCAACCCAACAAAACCTTGGCGTTCATTTCCAACCAACCCAACGACAACAGCATCAACGAAACTAGAGCAACAGTCCCGTTTCCATTCGATATAAAGACGCTTATCATCGCCACCACCATGGGCTTCATCTCTTTCTTGGGTGTGGTTCTGTTCTGCCTTGTTCTGCTCTTTCTTTGGAGCAGAGGCAAAGGCAACAGCAAACACAATATTGAGATAGAGTATGTCCCACGCAAATCGGACGCTGGGATGAGCAGCAGCGGCGCCGATGCCCCTCGGAAATTTAACATGAAAATGATATAATCCAACCAGGGAGTTCAAAAGACCCTTCTCGTAAAGACTCGTAAAGACAAAAGCAAGAGATTCCCTGCCTGAACAACCTCTGGCTCTGATGAGCTCCCCATAGAGGAGGGGTTTTTCTCCCCCTTTCTAAAGACGGATGTGCGGCACAGAGGCAGTTGGTGCTTTTGTTCAATATTGAACATGAGAGGGGGAAAATGTCCTCATGCGCACTCCTCTGTGATGGCCGCTTAAACTCAGCCTACAGGGACCAATATCTTTGAGAGAGGATTTTGTTTTAAAACACTTAAGTTCCTGTGGATTTTTATGGGCTAAAAAAAACGTGGAAAAAAAGGAAAACCGAACCTCCAAAATGTTTTGTGTCAACCTTCAGAATGCAAAGGCAGAGCATCCTTCTCCCTGCAGTCCTGCTGCCCACATCCTCTTTGTTTAACCCATTGGTTTCTTGTTTTCTACTAAATTTAATAGTTTTATGAGAGAATAGCCGTAGATAAATAAATCAGGGGTGAAAAGCACATTTAACAAGCCTAAGTGCTGAATTTGCCCATATTTGTTTTCTACATTGTGTCTTAACAACAGAATGTGGAATATAATAGATTGCATTTCCATTCCTGTCACAGAAAAATGTGTATAATGCAACTTTCACCACACATTGTTTTCTTTACACCTGTACTTTGCTGTTAGGTTCTAATTTTGCTTTCAGATGCGGACATCTGTGGGATTAACGAAGGGAATTTTACGACTCAAGCATCTGGATAAACAAGTACAGGTTGGATTAATGGCTAGGCAAGTGAAAGCACCGGTAATTATGTGACTTTTGTTGTGTGTTTTGCTTTAATTTTATGTAGCGATGATCAATTTAGCCTACGGCAAGCATTTCTGTCGTGCCTGGTCAGGTTTAAACCCATTTAATGGCACCACAGCTTCACATTTTTATATAACAACCCATTCCGAGTTGTTGTTTTTTTTTTTTACTCAGAAGCCAAACTAAGAATGTATAGCTCTATCTCCGAGTGCGGAGGTGCGAGAGTGAGCGAGTTTGCCACAGAATCAATCATTTCATCAAAAGGTGAGAGTGTTAATATGCTCGACAGCACTCAATCACCTTCACCTGCTGGGTCTCACACCTGTCTCATGCTCTCAGATCCGTCTCTCAGTTCTTAAACCTGTCTCATGCTCTCAAACCTGTCTGATGGTCTCAGTCTTGGACCTGTCTTATGTTCACAGATCTATTTTCTTAACATTTTATGAAGCGTTGGTCCCCAAAGAAACACTCCAGCACATCTAAGGGAGCAGATGTTGCTGGATTTATGGCATTCAACATTTAAACTATCAAACATACTAGTATCTACTGTCATGCAACTAGTACTTATTTTATAGCTAATAGTACTTTTTTTAATTAGATATTTGTCATTATCGATTGGCTACCTTATTATTTTAGGTCTAGTGTGATCTTTTTCTAAAAGATACTTGTACCTATTTATTAGATACTAATACTTGTAATATTGACAAGTATCATACCTGTACGAGTATCCAGGAGACCCGGAGGGGGGAGGGATGTATAGGTATCGGGGCTGAGGTGTTTGAATAACACAACCTCTGCGAATGGTGGGAGGGGTGGGGGTGAATTGCAGGAGTTTTCCAGGAGAAATAACAAAACAGGAGATGGGTCTAAAATACGGGAGACTCCTGGGAAAAACGGGAGTGTTGGCAGGTATGACGAGTATCTATTTTATAGTAAGTAGTAACCAATTTCAAATTTTTGGGAACTGTCTATCAAATATCAACCATTCAGTTTTGACTACTATGTATTAATAGTAATAACCAGCAAGCAGTTTGTTGTGTTTAAAAGAAGTCTAATAGATGTCTAATAGACATTTTAACATAGATGTCTTGGCTAAAATAATGCTAAATTTGGGCTCTCAGTAAAAATCAATAGACGCCTAAGAATTCAAAATAGACACCCATAATTCGACTAGTCATCAAATAGGCAGGATTGGAGGACTAGATGTGAAGTTTGTATAATTTTTGTCTACTTTTGGGCTGTTATTAGGTGTCTATTAGATTTTTACTGACAGCCCAAATTTAGCCTGGTTTTGGCAAGACGTCTATGTTTAGATGTTTAATAAATGCTAAATTACTTGGTGGGAGATTTACTAGTAATAATTCTAGCTCGATCTCATGAGGAAACTCAACTATTTTACAAATTGTCAGAGATGTGGCTAATTCGCACGATTTTATATGATTTCAGGATGCAAAACCCTAGACCCCACCCCTAGCTCTACTGCTCATTGGTTGATGAGCAAATCGTACTAACATGAGTATGAATGACATTATACAAATTAATACAAGGTAGGAACTAAATCAAAAAGTTACGAATTGCCACTAGATTGCTTTGGGTATTCATTACATCCTTATTATTATTATTTTTTTATACTAGCACCTGTTATAACATTCTGGTACTTAAAACCTAATTGATTTTAGTACTATATAAATACTCATATCTATTAAAACAATACACAGCAGGCACAGGATGTAAGATTGACGTTGTACCCCTACGTTGTCGGACGTTGCATTTTGTTTGGAAATAAAAATCAGGTTGACGTCAGAACCCAATGTCAAGCCGACGTCAGTGTTCAACGTTGGACAGACGTTTCATTTTGCTTTCTGACGCAAACTAAAAACAACTAAATATCAACATCTAATAATGTTACAACTTGACATTTTGTGGACGTTACCAGTATGACGTCTATCAGACGTTGGATTTTGGTTGCTATACCTGACGAATAAATGTCAATATGATGTTGGTTAAAGATGTTGGTTCGATGTTGGATTTTGGTCAACCGAAAATTAACAAAATATAAACGTCATTTCACATCGTTATTGGACGTCAAATTAACATCTTATGACGTTGTGTGTCTGCTGGACTAGTTCTTATTGATTAGATACTAGTACTAGGAATGGAATTAGTTCTTGTATCTAATAAAAGGAACTAGTACCTAAATAAATAAGCATTAATTTACAATAGATAAAAATAGTAAGGCATGCAAATAGATACTAGTATGTTAAAATGTGTAATTGGCTTGCCACACTGATTTGTTACAATGACCACTATCTACTTGGAGAACAAGATTAGCATTTATGTTTACAGTCTTTATGTTAAACGTTTGTGAAAAAAAAAGATGGAGTTACTTGAATGAGAAGAACGCGCAATTAAATGTGGAGCAGTGTGCAGGTTTCGATGCAGAAATGCAATGGTTTAATGAATTCTCTCCACAGTACAGCTGTGTTTTTAAGTGTGTGGTTTAATCTGGGCCAAGCAGGCAGGTGATTTCCAATGCAAGGACACTGAGCTGTGTTTACGCACTGGATTTTGCTCTGGTGTAGATGGGTTTCGCCTTGCTAAGTGGTTTATTACTGCTGACTGAAGCTGCAGATGGAGAAAGCCGCACAGATGGTTTAACCCTTACTGATCCACTTTAGAGTTAATCTGACACACATACCTGAATCTTTCTCTGATCCTCTGCCTTTGTGGTCAACCTGCTGTTTTCATCCCGTTACATCGAATAAATCTTTCTATGACCTCTCCAACATTCAGCCCAGGACGATAATGTGCATTAATGTGGTCCATAATATTCTTTTATACTAAAGAAAAAAGGAAAAAAGACCTAAAAAGGTGAAAAAATCTAGTATGACAAAATGTTTAAATTGTTCTGTGCAATAAAGGTAATATGCATTTTGTTTTCTTTTTTCGTTATCCTTTTTTTTAATTAACACAATTTTATTGATGTTGAATTGTTGAAAATATGGTATGTTGTATTAAACAATCTATGGAGATTTTTTTACCAAAAATGTGCCTTGTTTTTTTTTTTTTTTTGTTTTTGTTTTTTGCTGTACTGATGAATTTCTGGGGTGAGAAAATTGTTTATTATTATTATTATTATTATTATTATTATTATTATTATTATTATTATTATTATAGGTATTAACATGCATGCATGACTTTTTCACCTGGTATTAACACAACCCAGGTTCATTGGAAATATATGCTTCAAGCTACATTTATGCAAAACATAAAATACATTTCTCCGGTTACGTTTCATTGCTCATTTCAGGTGACAAATCCACTTGAAAAGTTGTCGATAACGATCGATTGGTAACGCACACATATATAATTTGAAATAATAGACATTTTTAGGTTGTTCTGTTGTATTCATTTGGTGTTTTCCAAAGAACTGTATGAAAATAAACCTTTGATTTTTGATATGTCATTGTAAATAACATTAATGTGAAAAGGAACAAACGTCGTTGATGTAATACTGCCCCCTAGCGTTCATTTTACCTATAAACTGCAGTCAAACGTTTGTGGTTGTTATTCTCTTTTGCACAATTGTATGCTGAAGCACATATTTCTGCATATATTTTCATATTTAATCTGTTCAGAAGGTATTATTTGGGATCCATTTTTGTTTTCACCTCGTATTAACATAGATTTAATTGCGACCTGTTCAGATTTCCTCTCTACGTCTGCACATCACTTTCATGAAAGCACTCAGTGTGACGCACAAGTTCTATTGAATGAACAATCCCATGTTATGTTGCTTACAAGCAATTTCATGTGGAAGTAAATGAGAAGGATGTGGCAATTGAGATATTGATTGCTATCCATGTGGTTTGGTATACAGCATGCATGAGTACTGTATAAATACCTTGTTTTGATGTGTTCTCTTACAGCACATCTCGTATTCATCACATTTGGACAATTGACGAAGAGTAGAGGATCTTTCATGGTTGTTTGAATGCATTCATTTTGATTGCACTACAAAAGCAATTCAATTAAACTACCTCTTTTACACATACATACAAGTCTTTTCACATAAATAGTGTTGTATACTTGTGATCAGATTTATGTAGACATATAAATACAAAAAGTAAACAGACTAGAGCCCATTTCATGTACCATTTGAGTACTAAAATGAACAAGAACATAATATTTTCTCTAAACAAATGCTGTTCACACATGCAATGAGTCATTCTTGTCAAAACAAAACAGTTATTTTTAAATAGCAAATTCATCTCATTAGGAATCAGTTTTTTTCCACTGCGTCCAGTTGTGAAGCTCCCATTAACGCTATTAGCCACCAACAGCATAGCAAGCTCTTGACCCCACAGCGATAAAATCACTGTATGTGTGAACGGCGGCTTAAGAAAATACACGGAAAGAGAGACAACTGTGTTGCTGAACAATATTATTAGAGGCTTAATGGAGAAAGAACCTAATGCCTCTGCTGGTTTTAAACTGCGCTCATTATTTAGTCCTAACTGGTTTAACTTTAACGTGGATCAGCTCGATTCCCACGTGGTATGAAGGTCAACTGGGATGAAAGCTGGTAGATGATCGGTACAGGACCAAGAAGAATAAGGTATTAATGGTTCCATGAAGAACATCTAAAGTATGTTATTTATATTGCACAAAGCATTCTACCCTTCTGAAAAAACTGCTTAAACCAGTCTAGCTGGTTTAAGCTGGTCGACCAGCATAGGTTTGGAGGGGTTTTTGGTCATATTCAGGCAATACCAGCGCTAGTCTGAGCTGGTGAGGCTGGGAGATCAGCCAAAACCAGCTTAAACCAGGCTGGTCAAGCTGGATTTAGCTGCATTTCCCAGCCTGACCAGCTAAGACCAGGCTGGAAATTGCTGAAACCAGCCTGGAAATGGCCCCAAAACCTCTCTAAAATCAGGCTATATGCTGGATTCTGTTTTTTTTTTTTTCAGCAGGGTAAATAATAAAATATTCTTACAGGGTTTGGTTATTTAAATGAGATGAATTATATAGCCACGATATCGTGGTTCAAGTAAGATGGCTGCCATTCAAAAATGCACTTAAATGAAACAATGGTGTGGTTAGACTGAATTATCCATGACTCAAAAACAGAACACGAGATCACAAGACATGAATAATAGTTGTAATAGTCATGACTTTTGGCTTTAATGTTGACAAATATGCAGAATATAAGCTCTTTATGAGTTCTATACTAATAAAGATTATCATGCACACTCAGCCTACATTCAGCCCAGAAAACTGCATTATTTTGCAACGTTTGTCACATAATCTACATTTTTAGAGGTTCAAGCATATCAAATCCTTATTTTTTTATTTATTTTTATTATATATTTGAAAACTAATCCTTGGTTTTTCAATGAAGATTAAAACAATGCGCAATTAGCTTAGTTTGATTGACAAGCGAGCGATTCGTGTCCTCGTTGCGTTCCGCCATTTTGTCTGACAGGCGTCGTAAAAAACGTAGAATAACATTGGCGATTACCATAAAAAAGTTGAAAATGTATCTTGCAACGCAGACAGCAAATGCTGGGCAATATTTTACCCTTTCCTGAAAACTGTGTACAGCTATGAGATGTGTTCTGGACGGATCATCGTCTAACGTTACTGTCTATCAGTTGTGCTGTCACTCGAAACCAGAAGACTGATGAAATAATCTTTCTCTTATTGAACCAGGACAGCCCACATAACTTTATTTCATGGAGTTGTGACTTGGCAAAATAAACCCCTAAACTACCAGAGGACTGAAGATGACAGGTGAGATGTGTTGAGCTAACTTACTGAGGTAAACAATGAAATAATCTGTACTTTTATAATTTCATAGCGTTTTCATTTTTGTCTTGTTATATGCCACCATGTGTGTATGTTTGTGATTTATGTTAGGAAATCAATATGTAACATTTTAATTATATTTAAATTATTCAAACTTTCG